>NC_142287.1:36393996-36729919 GCF_965620075.1 Prunus avium | reverse complement strand
CCAAATCATGGTCTGCATAGTCCTACAGTAGTGTTCAAACCAAGTCGTGATGAAGTTTCTACAAATGGTGATTGCGTGCGGTCGACTGGTTTTGGGTTGTGAAGTTCTGATGAATGAATGCTAACCATTTGATTTGTCGTCCGCATACTATCTTAGCACAGTAGCACTACAGGCTTAACGAAAAGCTCATTCCATATACAACTAACCCCAGGCACAGCTCTGTTTTAACAATCATGTCGGATCCAAAACCCTAGTAAATTAGAGTATAGATATGATTTGATATGATGAGGGGAAATCAAGATGGTAATCTTAGACATGAAATCATATTCATGATCAAATCCAATTCGGGTGATGTTTAATTGGGTTGCGCCAAATGATCATGTCAGTCTTTCTTTATGCATATGGGATAAAATGAGGGGAAATCAAGATAGTAATCTTAGACATTAAATCATAATCACGATTAAATCGAATTCAGATGATGTTTTGCACTGCATGATCGTGCCATTCTTTCTTTACATACCTGAAAAACCCTCGCATTCTATCGTTTTATTTTCGACTTCTCGGGTGGAAAGTGGAATTAACCTAGGTTTCCAAGGATCAACTCGTGGGCAATCAAATGTATGAAAATTTCACGAACTTAAGCCTTCTGCTCTAGTTTCCCACTTCTTACTTTCTGCTCCAACAGCAAAGGCTGAAATCCCCATTTAACTCTCTCTAGGAGAAAAAAAAAAAAAAAAATCCTCTTGTAACTTGCTACTCAACTTTGATATTACCACCTTTGCTCCCTTCTTACTGCAGAATTCACCTCTTTTTCCTTCTTCTCGTTCTCAAAGTGCAGCCCAATTCATTTTAAAAAATCACAAGTCAATATTTTATCAACAATTGGAAAAAATGTGCGAGATCAAGAATTTCTACTGCTGGCTCCTAGAATTTTCCGTACTCCTCCTGCTTCTCCTAGCTCTCTGTCTATGGCTGGCCATACGTCCAAAATCCCCTAAGTATACCATTGTGGATATCACCATCCCAAAGTCCGATATAGACAGTGGGGGTCAAAATGGCTCTATCATATACGCCCTTGAAATTGAAAATTCCAACAAAGTCTCTAGTATTTACTACGAGGACACAATTTTGAGATTCTATTATGGGTCAGACTGTTGGGGAGAAAACTATACCTTCTTTTCATCAAGGAAGAGGTAAAACCCGTCAAGTGACTGACTCTGTGGATGCCATCCCACACGTTTGGAAAGCTATTCGCAATTCCATATCCAATGCAACTGCAGAACTGAAGGTGGCAGTACTAACTCGGGTTCAATATAGAACATGGGGAGTGAAGAGTAAGCATCATGGATTAGACTTGCAAAGTCAAATATCGATTGGTTCAAATGGTAAGATTTTTGGTAAGACGAAGAAAATTAAGCTACGCCGTGCTTCCAAGACATGGAGGAGGAGGACTAATAGACAACGATTGTTATACTAGATGTTGCAAATTTACAATATAGCTGCCTAAATTTCATGGTCTTGTTTATAATTTACCTGATTATTACTGTTACTGTAGCAGAATATACAATTCGACAATTTGTATATGATCTCTAGACTCTCTGCAGATGATAATGTACATTGCAAACTCATGCAAGGGATCAGTATTAAAAGGTTGAATACGTTTTTGGCTTATGCTTTATTAAAATAAACTAAGAGCCAATAGACCTGGAGCAAACCCACTCTAAAATCCCTCCAGAATTCCAGAACTTTTACTTTTACTATATTTTATAAGGATTAAAGAATGAATCGAATTTACTTCATACTTATATGTTTAAAATATTCACAGCTGATAAAATAATGTTAAGAAGCATCAGGCTAAGGTTCTTTATTCATGTTCGTTTCACATTCACACTTCTGAAAGTAGGAGATGCCCTGTCAATTTCAACTGAGATTGGGGAACTTCTATTTTTACATTAACTTGTGTTTATATTTTCGTATGTTTTTGGGGGTTATTGGCTTTGGATTTGCTTACTGACCACAAGAGCTGTGATTTACTTCATTTGTTGTATAATCTTTCTAAATTGATTGGGGAATTTTAGTGTGATCATGGCTGACTATAATAGGTGGGCATTGCTATCTGTGTATTATGATAAACAAAAGTTTAACTTTCTATCGGGTTGAGCTAGGAAATGCTTTTAAGCTTTTATTTACAAACGATAGTCTAAACTACTATAAATTAATCTAACCTGCATGCATGGCAACTCGAACTTGAGTGCAAGGACGGTCCAATGCCCTGGCCAACTGACCTGACCCACATTTTCAATATATGCTTTCCATGTTTCCTCCGATGCAAATGGAAAGAACATTTTTAAATGTTAATGTTAATCTTTCGGACAGAAAAAAGTTACAGTTGAGCTTCTTTTTCCAAATCATGGCCTCCTGCATAGTCCTACAGTAGTGTTCAAACCAATTATCAAGGATAACATATATCCTAAACATGAATCTGATCCTGCACAATCTCGGAATCTCGGAATCTCAACTCTCAATCCTTGTCTGGTTTCTACAAATGGTGATTGTGTGGGGG
This sequence comes from Prunus avium, assembly GCF_965620075.1. NCBI lineage: Eukaryota > Viridiplantae > Streptophyta > Magnoliopsida > Rosales > Rosaceae > Prunus > Prunus avium. The sequence continues at coordinate 36,727,356 of NC_142287.1, read as the reverse complement.
TCGACTGATTGGGGTTGTGAAGTTGGGATGATTGCTAACCATTCGCAACTACTAGCCCCAGGAACAGATTCTGTTTCATTGAACAAACAATGTCGGATCCAGACCATAATATGGATCCAAAACCCGATTAAATCGGAATATAGATATGATTTAATATGGGATAACTGAGGGGAAATCAAGATAGTAATCTTAGACATTAAACCATAATCATGATCAAACCCCAATTCAGGTGATGTTTATTAATTGGGTTGCACTATATGATCGTGCCATTCTTTCTCTATACACCAGAAAAACCGTCGCATTCTATCATTTTATTTTTGGCTTCTCTGCTGGAAAGTGGAATTAACCTAGGTTGCAAAACTTTGGTTGCAGGTTAGTCTCCCAAAGGAAAACTAACTCCAGATAAGCATTAAAGCAATTACATCCTACACAAGTAAAGAATCATGTTCCTTCTCTTCCAAGGATCAACTCGTGGGGAATCAAATGTATGAAAGTTTCACAAACTTTAACCTAACGCTTTAGTTTCCCACATATTACTTTCTGCTCCAACAGCAAAGGCTGATACCCCATTCAACTCACTCTAGAAGAAAAGAACATATCCTCTTGTAACTTACATGACAACCAAACACCCTTTGATATTCCCACTTTTGCTCCTTTCTTACTGCATAATTCACGTCTTTTCTCCCTTCTCCTTCTCAATTAGTGCAACCAAATTCATTTAAACAATCAGAAGTCAATATTTTATGTTCAGTCTTAAAAAATGTGCGAGACAAAGAATTTCTACTTATGGGTTCTACAATTCTTCGGCCTCCTGGGTCTCCTAGCCCTCGTTCTATGGTTGGCCTTACGTCCAGAATCTCCTGAGTATACCATTGTGGATATCACCATCCCAAAGTCCGATATAGACAATGGGGGTCAAAATGGCTCTATCTTATACGTCCTTGAAATTAAAAATTCCAACAAAGACTCTAGTATTTACTATGATGACACCATTTTGAGATTGTATTATGGGTCAGATACTGTTGGGGAGAAAACCATACCTTCTTTTCGTCAAGGAAGAGGTAAAACCCGTGAAGTGACTGATTCTGTGGATGTCAACCCACGAGTTTGGAAAGCTATTCGCAATTCCATATCCAATGCAACTGCAGAACTGAAGGTGGCATTACTAACTCGGCTTCGATATAGAACATGGGGAGTGAAGAGTAAGCATCATGGATTACACTTGCAAGGTAAATTATTGGTTGGTTCAGATGGTAAGATTTTTGGTAAGAAGAAGAAAATTAAGCTACGCCGTGCTTCCAAGAAATGGAGGAGTACCAGACAACGATTGTTATACTAGATGTTGCAAATTTACAATATAGCTGCCTAAATTTCATGGTCTTGTTTATAATATACTGATTATTGTCCCTACTGTTACTGTAGCTGCCTAAATCTCTGCAAATGATAATGGTACATTGCAAACTCATGCAAGGGACCAGTATTTAAGGGTTTTTGGCTTATGCTTTATTAATGTAAACTAAGAGCCAAGAGGGCTGGCGCAAACCCACTCCAAAATTCCAGAACTTTTACTTTTACTATTTTTTATAAGGATTAAAGAATGAATCAAATTTACTTCATACTTATCTGTTTAAAATCTCACAGCTGCTAAAATAATGTAGATTCAATCTTATCAAACACTGTTAAGAAGTATCAGGTTAAGGTTGTTTGTTCATGTTAGTTTCACATCCACACTCTGATTTTGTAAGTATTAAATGTAGAAGAATTATCGTTTCTACTTTTGGTTTCTGTTGTTTGATTACAACAGTTCAATGCATGAAGCAAAGGGTGCTATCGGCAGTTCATGAATATAGGAACACATAGTAGAGCAGTGAACAAATTGCATTTATGTCTAGATCATAATCCCTGAGTAGTTATCTTTGCTAAGCGCAGTCCCAGCAAAGCTCATAATAACAGTGCAAGGGTTTAATAACATAAGAGTGAACCTGAGTTTCCTTTCTAATGATTCTAAGGGTTCCGCTTTTTTGATGTTCGACAGTAGTTTGCAACTTGTCTTCGCCACTCATGGACCGGAACCTGAAACACAACCAAATTAAGCTATTTAGAATATCAGTTGGATATCAAACCCAAACATCCAACAATCACCCTGCACCAACTACATTATTTTTGGTACGCAATGCATGAAAAGAATTTCAGAAGAAAGTACAAAGATGGCACTTACAGCTGGGAAGCCACCATAATCTCCAGGTTCTGTAATATCTTTCGTGACACAGCTAGTAGCGGCAAGTCGTACCTGCAAAGTCCATGCAATAAGATATTCAACCATACTCCTAGTCAATTAAAAAATGCGAGAGCATGAAAAGAATGAGATAAAATAACAATGGAAAAATGAAAAAGAACGTGAGATTCTCGGGCTCTTCCAACCTTCAAAACCGAAATGATATTTAAATAGAAGACCGAGTTCTTCCACAAGTGACAAGTCATTACTAATTTAGGCTACTAGTAGATTGGGTCATTTTATGTAAGCAAACACCTTTGATACAATGGAGACATGGTCACGAACTGCTACCCTTCCCCCCATAGTTACATAGTCTCCTATCCTACAAGACAAAAAAGAGAATAAAGTCATTAGACTGGCAGATTTTTTGGAACGTTGACAAATTCATTGAAGTGAAACTGAATCATATTCATATACCAGGGTGAACTTTATAAATCCACAATAAAAAGGAAAGGGAAAGGAGGAGGGGGAGGGAGAGAGAGAACGTACGTCACTGAGCCTGCAATCCCAACTTGTCCACAAAGCATGCAACTCTTCCCAATAACTACGTTATGACCGATCTGCAAACCCAAGCAAACAGATAACCATATGTTCCAGGAAATTCAGCCAACAATGCAAAAGGCAAAAGCCAACCTGAACTAAATTATCTATCTTGGAATGATCCCCTACAACCGTATCTCTCCAACTGCATAAACCAAAATATGTTTTAATTAGTAGTCAAACTTCAACAGTATTAGAGTACTAACTGATTCAGAAACTATAATCATGCATGAAACATCAGTGTAAAAGATATAAAAGGCTATATGTCTCACCTGCCCCTGTCAATGCATGTATTTGCACCAATCTCCACATAGTTCCCTACCCTAGCATTCAGCATCTTGGGTATGGAATGAAGAACAAGAAAGACATACAATAAGATGCTTGCATTCTACAGTTGTATGCATATGCATAGATAACCTGTATGGTCATATAAGTCAAACATATGAAGACTCTCATACCCACATAATGCAATGTGACGACCCAGTATAAAAATAATTATGTTGATTTTCAAACACTAAAGTTCCATAATTTCATTCAGAAATTCAAATTACATGAGAGAAATATGCTCAAAAGCAAAATGAAAGAGAAAGAAAACTAAAATAGACTTCAATTGAAGTACAAAATAAATAAATAAATAAAAAATCACTAACTTGAGGCTTCTTTAACATATTCCCATGCTCATCCACCGTAAATCCAAATCCTGTAGATAAACAACATCGCCTGAATATCAGATGCCAATATCAATCGGCTCACATCAAACAGTATTCATATTAAATCATGATTCATATCAATATTCCCAATATGCTATTGGGCACACTTATAATTCATCAAGATCAGATTCCAACCGAACAGATTTATATTCCTTTAGCTTTCATTAGCTGCATCAAATGAATCAAAGCCTACATAAAGTGGCCTTACCATCTTGACCGATGCATACGCCATTGTGGATTATACACGAATCTCCTATACTACAATTACTGAGTGCAACATTGTAGCTGCAGAGATCAGAAACGTGGTAACTCCATTAACATCAAATAAATTTCAAATTGGCAACTCTTAAGTGTAAACTTTAACAAGACAATGTCAAGTAAAAGATTTGATCACTACCCTATTTTTGTTGATTGCCCAATTGTAACACAAGGTCCAACGACAGCTCCAGAACCAATATGAGCGTGCTGGCCCACCACGGATTTTGAATGAACAACAGCACCAAACTCAATGAAAACTGTTGGGTCAATGCAGGCAAACTTGTGGAAAGACCCACCGCCATTATGCCACTTTCGGAATTCTGGATGATCAGCGCCAACGCCGTCCTCTAATCTTGAAATGCAGAGCATGTACGAAAATGGCAGTTAATGCCAAACAGATTGTCTAAGAGACATTTTCACAAGCAGGTTCGGGACTTACCGGACGAGTCACACGACACGAAGGAACTGTAACTATTTGCAAAGCGCAACGGAGACAAGGCTCGAACGCATTGGAAATGTGGCGGGTAGCCGAATGAAGCTGCAAATCTTCTAAGAGCGAGTGCCATTAAGTGAGGAGTGACTAGAAGTGAGGAGGGAAGAGCGCAGTGTTGGCGGTTTGTGTCTGAACCTGAAGCCAACCAAAAATTAAAAACCTGAAGCCAACTATATATCTACCATTGCTACTTCGCTTTCGCGCGGAGAGTATGTTTATTGGGCCTAGGGACAGCCTGCAACTTGATCTACGTTTGCTGGCTTAAGTTGGACCAACACAAATATTGGGCTTAAAAATGCCAACCCAAGCCCAATTCTTGAGCATAATTGGTTAGGGAGCTGGGCTAATGAGCTTGTGTAGTTACGAAAGCGCTTTCAGATAACTAAAAATGATTTTAGGAGACAAAAGCAAGTTAAAATGATTTTAAATAAGAAATTCAATGTATTAAGCGATTATGAACAAAATCACTCTGTCTGAAACATGTTATAATTCAACAAAATTGGTTGATGTAGTGAGCTTGTCATAGTGAGTTTGTCATAGGGAAGTTAAAAGCGCTTTTATGTAATTAAAAGTGTTTTTAACAACGTTTGACATTTACAGAAGCACTCCAAAACATGTTTATGTCTAATTGTGACGGATTTATGTTATAGTTATTTTATAGATTTATGATGTCCTTGTCATTATCTATTAGTCTCGGTCAATAAATCTTTTAAACTGAACAAATTCCAGGACACTACAGCCAATTGATTTTTCCTGGTCTTCTTTTATTTATATGTGAAGGTTGTTTCCTGGGGTCAGAAGTCAAGAACCTCGTGCCGCACAAAAATAAAGAAATGCATAAAATATGTTTGCCATGTGTTTCAGTGGTAATTACGTCTTAGGACATTCATTGATGTGATTTTACTTTAGCTACTTAATTAACAACTCTTCCAAGAAATTACCTCTTAATTCCATTGTTAAACTTGAGAGATAGCACAAAACTAACGAATTGCTTCTGGTAGTTGTAGCCAAAAGGTCAAGCAGGAAGGAGAAGACTTAGCTATTTAAAAGTGGTATCATTCTTTTGCTATGATACTAGCACAGACTGAAATATGGTTCAATTTCCGAAAACCATTCTGCCACTTTTGCTTTGTTTTCTCATCTCCCTCCTTTTTGATCTAGCTTTTGCTGATCCTCCTTATTGGAAATGCTCGGGTAACGTTAGCAACTATGCAGATAACAGTACGTTTCAGAAAAACCTCCGCAGCCTACTCATTTCATTACCTTCAAATGCTTCTGTTTCCAAGCTGTATAATACATCCACTGGAAATGACCCTGCAGACAGAGTTTATGGTCTCTACATGTGCCTCAACTATGTTACAAATGAGACATGTCGCGATTGCATCAACACCGCACAGTCTGCCATCGTGACGCTTTGTCCCAGCTCGAAAGAAGCCGTTGTGTGGGAGGAAATGTGTCAGTTGCGTTACTCTGATGCGAATTTCTTTGGCAAGTTGAATGTAGCAGACAACATTCCCTTAGATAACAAGAAAAATATTTCGGACCCTGAAAAGTTTGAGTCTGTTGTGAATGAGACACTGAGAGGCCTGGCCAAGCAAGCGGCTTATAATCTTTCGGCTAAGATGTATGCTACTCGAGATGTGCCCTTTGAAGATAAAGTGGTGTATGCTCTTGTGCAGTGCACTGCAGACTTATCTGGAGATGACTGTGGTCACTGCCTTCAGAAAGCCATAAAAGACGTTTTAAGGGAGTTCTATTTCTCCATTGGTGCAAGACTTTTGAGCCGTAGTTGCTACGTGAGGTATGAGTTATATGCCTTCTATGATGGTGCAACTGAAGCTTCTATTTCGAGCAATCCGAATAATAACAAAGGGGATGGTGAGTACTTGTAAAGTTTGTGTCTACTTTGTGCGGCTTTCACAAGGAAAATTAATTATATACTGCAAATGGTTGTTTCTAAATGCAGGCAGAGGAAGGAAAATATGGATGATCACAATCCTTACAATTGTGTCAGCATGTCTAGCCATACTAGTTTTGGGTTCTTGTGTCTGTCTTGCAAAGAGAAGGAACAAAATGGGTAATATTATTGCTTCTGAAAGAGTTTATTTCGAAGCTCACCCTAATTTGTTTTCTGAAAGCAGTATTTTTCTTTTTCTCTGTGTCCAGGAAATAGTGAGAATTTAGGACCAAATGCATTGTTACCTGAACAAAGTTTTAAAAGAAGAAGCCCGAAAGCTCAAGAGTACCCCTATATCAGTTTGGCATCTATACATGCAGCAACCAACAAATTCTCTGATTCAAATAAGCTTGGAGAAGGTGGTTTTGGCCCTGTTTACAAGGTAAAAGCATTGTTTTTTTAACATGTTATGCAAAACAGTTTCACATGATCTGCTTGGTTAGTAACTTCTGTGATTTGAGAAAAGAATCTGCTCTTAATGTCTCAGGGTATACTGAGTGATGGAAAGGAAGTGGCAATCAAGAGGTTATCAAGCTGTTCTGAGCAAGGTGCAGAGGAATTCACAAATGAAGTTCTACTGATCTTGAAACTTCAACACAAAAATCTCGTCCGGCTATTGGGTTTTTGTGTTGATGGAGAGGAAAAACTGCTTGTTTATGAATACATGCCAAACAGCAGCCTAGATGTCATTCTCTTTGGTATGTTTTCTTTTTACTCTAGGAAATTCCTCTGTCTTTGGGATCTGAATCAATTGTTTTATGGCTTCTCCTTTTATGATGGTTAGATTCAAAGAAACGCGCACAACTTGATTGGAGCAGACGTCTAAATATCATTAGTGGAATTGCAAGGGGAATTCTTTATTTACACGAGGACTCTCGACTAAGAATCATCCACAGAGACCTCAAAGCCAGCAATGTATTGTTGGACAATGACATGAACCCAAAGATTTCAGACTTTGGCATGGCAAGGATCTTTTCCGGAAGTGAAGGGCAGGCCAATACTGCTATAATAGTCGGGACTTAGTAAATTCTTTATTTCTAAACCCTTTTCTTTTTCCACTTTACAGAAACTCTCTTGAGAGAATGCTTTTGATTCCAACCATCTTTTAAGATGGATTTGTTTCTGAGTTTCTCAACATTTTGTCTGAATTTTTGTTTGGAATAGCGGATACATGGCCCCAGAATATGCCATGGAGGGAATATATTCTGTCAAGTCTGATGTTTATGGCTTTGGAGTACTCTTGCTTGAGATCATAACTGGGAGAAGGAACGCTGGCTTTCATCGAATAAAACGTGTTCCTAGCCTCGTGGTATCTGTAAGTTTATGCACTTTCTCAAAGTGATCACATTGCCATAGGCTAAACCACTGCTTAATGGCGCTTATCCAATTGAGTGATGATATGCAGGCATGGCAAGTATGGAATGAAGGAAAAGGGTTGGAGCTACTTGATCCCTTACTGCTTGATTCATGTGATCCAGATGAGTTTCTAAGATATCTCCACATTGGATTGTTGTGTGTTCAAGAAGATGCGCAAGACAGGCCAACCATGTCTTCTGTTGTTGTAATGTTGAGAAGTGAAACTGTAACTCTTAACCAGCCCGAAAAACCTGCCTTATCCATGGGAAGATTTACTGATCATAATGTGGAAGCTACTGATAATAACTCCATCAATGGACTAACAGTTTCTGGTGTCATGCCGCGATAACAGAGCCATTTAAGGGTCCATGGAATTTGTGAAGCCTTAACGCCAATGAGGCTTTGTATATCTGCTTGTTATTGACTTGGCATGATATGTAAGCAAGCACAATTGTTTAATACAGAGATCACAATTGTGAATATTGAACTGATATAGATTCCAAATTCTGGATTACAATTGAAGAATATATTTGCTTTTCCATCTTGAACTTCAAATTTTGTCCATAATCAAGTTGTGGGAACTGCACAGACTTTACAACTCCTCCAGTTTGAGGGACCAATAAAAAATAAATAAATAATACTTGATTAGAATATACATACATCCTTCCCAATGGAGGATGAACTTTCAGTTGGATGATTGGAGGCTAGGGAATCCAAAGCCTTCAATAATATAATTAAACATGATTACTGATTTGATATTTAGGAAATCCAAAGCCTTCAACATCTATTGCCTGCATATCTATGCATCTGCACTGCATTTGTCTTTTGGTCATCGATTCACTATTCAGATTCAAAGTAAACATAATAGACAAAATTAGTAATTAAAAAACAATGTTTCTGTGTCACGCAAGTTGCTGTCAGATTATATAATAAAGGATTAAAATTAGGGGCTGCATAAACTCACGTGCTGTTATTTATTTGATGTCACCTCAAGGAAATTTAGTATCAAGTAAGCTCAAATTCTACGGGTCCATGATTCACCACCAATTTCCTGCCACATTCTGTGCTAAGTCCAAATCCTTTACTAGTAATTTCATGGCTTCTTCCGTTCAAGTAGAATGGTCAAACAAATTGTCCTAGAAACATCACCTACAAAATAATCACACTTTTTTTTAATCAAATATTTTAAACATGACTTATATGTGACGCAGGCTTCAAAGTCTTTGATTACTCAAGAATTCAATAAAATCTTCCAAATACAACAATAATCCTGGTCTCTATCACCATATGCAGCAGCATGGCTTTATTCAGCCAGTTTGCATCCTTCAGCAAGAACGTTTCTGTGACGTATTCATATGCAAACTAGTGGCCAAACTTCATTGTCAAAATTGACAAGTCAGAGAGGCCTATCTCATCAAGATAAACCGTCAACAGCCATCTTTCTGTTTCCCTTTTCTATTGGCCTAAATTTGTGTAAATTGGTGTTCACTGTGAATCCATTTCAGGATAATGGAAATGGACAAAGATAGGCTTCCTGTGATGCTTTTCATAATTATAACACTATTGATGCCGGCTAGCCTTTCTGCTGTAGACCCCCTTTCAATCTTTTGTTCAACTGATGCCAGAAACTACACTCCCAATAGCCAATTTGAAAACAATCTCAAGCAGCTCCTTGAGTCATTGTCTTTCAACACTTCCATCTCAGGCGGCTTCTACAACGACACGATCGGAGATGGCCCTAGCATGGTCTATGGACAATCACTTTGTAGATGGGATGTTAACTCCACAGTTTGTCAAAACTGTGTCAATGAAGCAAGCCAAGAAATCTTCAAGAGCTGTAAAACAACAGATGCAATGATATGGTATGAACTCTGTCAAATTCAATATTCTTACCAGATATCCTTTTCATTGATGGTTTATACTGGAAAATATCCAGACAAGAATAATGAGGAGAAGACTGTATCAAATCCACATCATTTCAAGGATGTATTGATGTATTTAATGAGAAACCTCTCAGGAGAGGCTGCGTTTAATTCTTCAAAGCATATGTTTGCAACTGGGAAAGTTAAATATTCAGAAAAGAATACTATTTATGGTCTACAACAATGCACTAGAGACATCTCTGAAAGTAACTGCAATAATTGTTTGAATTCTGCTCTTGCTGATCTTTCGGAATGCTGCTCTTCTCACCAAGGTGGAACTGTTGTTAGTAGGAATTGTAATGTGAGGTTTGAACTGTACTCATTTTTTAACGACACGTCGAGTTCTCTGTTAAATTTCCCATATTCCAAAGGTTAGGGACTTCAAACGTTTTTCTTTCTTCTTTTGGTTAATCATCTTATGTATGCATATTGTTGAAACATTGAGTATATACCTCTAGTAAGAGCCTTACTACATTGTAGAACTTGAATCAAAAGGAGGTCACTGAGTTCTAACAATCTAAAATTTGATAATATTCATGGTAAATTGTAACTCAAGGAGGTTCTTCCTATTAAAAAGCAGGGGATAAATGGAAGACTTGGAAGGTGGTGACTCCATGTGCATCCATCATACTATTAGCAGTCATTTCATTTTGCGCTTTCCATCTTTGGAAGAAAAAGGGATTAGAAAACATCGAAGGTACATGGATCGAAACTGGACAATTCTTCTGAACTTATATAGGAATACAAACTAATATTTACTTTTTTACTTTTTTCTTTCTGCAGATGAAGAAAAAAGTGAGGTAGTGCTATTACATGATTTGGCAAGCCCCACTGGAGTCACAATCACAGAAGAAGGCAAATTCATAAGTTCTGAGGAGCTAGCCTTCATAGATCTAGCTACTATAAAAATAGCAACTAATGACTTCTCAGATTCAAACAAGCTTGGACAAGGTGGGTTTGGTACTGTTTACAAGGTAATACTATGTCCTATGGTTCTAATTCTAAATGAGTTTAGTATTGATTCACAGGCCAATACTTGTATCTGATTTGGGAAATATTATTTCAGGGTTTTCTACCAGATGGGAAAGAAGTAGCTGTTAAAAGACTGTCAAGGAAGTCATGGCAAGGCTTGGAGGAGTTTAAGAATGAGGTCATACTCATTGCAAAACTTCAACACAGAAACCTTGTGCGGCTCTTGGCATGTGGCTTTGAGGGAGAGGAAAAGCTGCTGTTGTATGAGTTCATGCCAAATAAAAGCCTAGATGTCTTCATCTTTGGTTGGTTCAAGTTTCAACCTAGCCTACTCTTCTGCTATAAATGTTCTTTTATCCTTTTATGATTTCACCATGCAGACACATTTCAACTTGATGGCATGTACTGAATTTGATTAGTACCATTGAATTTCAGATTCGGAAAGACGAGCTGAACTCAATTGGAAAATATATTACAGCATTATTGAAGGCATTGCCAGAGGACTTCTGTATCTCCATGAGGACTCGCGGCTCAAAATCATTCACAGGGATTTGAAGCCCAGCAATGTCCTGTTGGACCATGAAATGGTTGCCAAAATATCAGACTTTGGCATGGCAAGGATCTTTTGTGAAAACCAGAACACAGCTAACACTAAAAAAGTTGTAGGAACGTAGTGAGTTTGCTTCTTAAATTGACATCTCCTTTATTTATATCTAGAGTCCTATAACTTCCTTCCAGCAAGAGCATTTCAAATTTAATTGAGAAGAGAATTTGCTAACTAATGCTAGCTTATTCTACATGAAACAGCGGCTACATGGCTCCGGAGTATGCAATGGAGGGTCTATTTTCTGTAAAATCTGATGTTTACAGCTTTGGGGTAATCTTGCTAGAGATTATTAGTGGGAAAAGGAATAGTGGGTTCTATCTCACAGAACATGCCAAGACACTCGTTGCATATGTATGTTTCTTTGTCTACTTTGATAACAGTCGTAGTTCACTGAGTTTGATACATAATAATTTCTTTAAAAAAACATATTTGTTTCTTAATTAATTGATAGGCATGGAGACTATGGAAAGATGGAAAAGAATTGGAATTTGCGGAACCTTTGTTGATGGAATCTTGGCCAACAGCAGAGGTTTTGAAATGCATGCACATTGGGCTTTTATGTGTCCAGGAAGACCCTGAAGAGAGGCCTACCATGTCAGCTGTGGTTGTATTGCTTGGAAGTGAATCAATAGATCTTCCTGAGCCAAAGCAACCGGCAATATTTTCTGTAGGTAGAATTCGAATTAGCGAGTCTACAACTGATCCTACTTCAAATGGGCTCACTCTTTCTATCGTTTCGCCACGGTGAACGCAGACAAGATTGCGAATTCGCTTGCTCTCATGCTGCAAGATTGTAACTGTAGCATAATCTTTAACATAAGAGATAAGATGTGATTTGTATATTCAAAGTAATGGGACACGGAAAGGGAAGTCTTTTTCTGCAAATAGAAGGGGAGCATGGAAAATTCAACATATATTTTATGATATTCAGTACTTAATTAGACATTTGCGTGCGTCCAAAGTTTGTATCTATAGTTCTAAATTAGACATTTGCTAATAGACAAGAAAAAGCTTTGAAGCGGCTAAAGATCCCAAACTACATTTGTAAGACATGATATAATGATCATACCAAAGATTAATTAAAGAGCAAGGGCTTGATGATCCATCAATATCATACCCCTTTGTTTTTGTTTCTCTCACATCCGAGAATTATAGCCTCCCATTCTTATAATAAAATTTGTTCATACATGACTTTGAAAAACTATTTGCTTGCCTTGTACGTAATTGGAACTGTATATCATGGCAGTGGAGCAAGTGTTATCAGCATTTGCTAATGCGCTAAGTGGGACTGATGGAGGAATTAATATCAGGAGGCTCTCTCAATCAGCAAAACAGAGACCCAGCCCAGGGAACTAGTCTCTGTTCCTAGCAATTTGATGACTTGGGAACTATCGAAATGGCCGCCCAGCTAACTTGTTTTCAAAGGACAAGTTAGGTAAAGGCGGATTAGGTGAAGTTTCCAAATGAAGTATAAAAATATACCATGCTAGCTAATTAGTACTTCTGTTTGGTTCAGCCTGTATTTGGGGAAGGTGGGTAGACTTTTGTGCCTTGTTGGTTATATATATATATGATATGATATGATATGATGATCCCAAAATTTTAAGACCTAGCACTTTACATCATTCAAACGTATTAATTGCATGAAACGAAAGGGTTAGAGTCGATGGATCCGTTGTTGAAAGATTCATGGATTTTTGAGATACGTCCATATATATTGGACTATTGCATATTGGATTATTGTGTGTTCAAGCATATGCAAACAATAGGCCTACTATGCCATCGGTTGTTCTAACGTCAAGCTTAATCCAGCGGCAAACCCTATATCCTGAGAGACCAATATTATATAGTGCTTAGTTAAGCCTATGTTTTCCGGGGATTCTTTTCATACCGAAATCTCATTCATGCATACAAAGGTTGCATATACCGAAATCTCATTCATGCATACCGAAATCCTATTTTATTGAGGAATTCCTCAAATAATTTTATTTGAAGGATGCCCTTTAGGGTACTCTACGAAATTTTTTTCAATTATCCAAACTATTTATTTTTTAGATCTTCATCCATAGATCATCTTTGCGAAAAATTAGACAAATCGGAAACCATTTAGGGGGGTGTATTCAATTAAGATTTTAAAAGAGTTTAAAACAGTTTAAAAGTCTGGGTGTATTCAATTCAGATTTAAAAAGAGTTTGTAAAAATTTGGGTGTATTCAATTCAGATTTCAATTGATATTAAAAAAATACATCGAAATCTAGGTGTATTCAATTATGACTTTTTAAAAGTCAAACAAAATTTAGGTGTATTCAAAAAGTAATTTATTTTGAAGGAATTAATAAGTTGCCCGATTTCGTTAGAAATTAAAGTGGCAAGTATAAATACAAAAGGCTTTGACAAATCTTATGTGAACCCTAGAAACTTTGAACGTGCTCTACGCTCTCCAGTCGTTGAACGTGCGTGCTTGTCAAGTGGAGGTAAAAAATTTCTTCTCTTTTTCTACGCTTTCTACACATCCTATATGCCGTTGCTTGTATCCAAGCAATTGTCGTTGCTTGTTTTTTTTTTTCTGCTATACATCATCATATATCCTGGTTGTACATCATCATACAAATAATTGCCGTTGCTTGACAAAGTATATGATAATTATGCAAAAAGCAACGAAAAATATCATAATTCATGCAACAAGCCACGTTAGTAAATGCAACCCTATCATAAGACCATATAACCATGAACCAAAGATTCTGCTTTTGTTTTTGCTTCTTTCTTTTTTTTTTCCTTTTTTTTTTTCTTCTTTTTTTGCTTCTTTTTTTTGCTATTTTTTTAGGGTTGCATTGGAGCTATTGATGGCACACATATACCAGCAATGGTGACAAGGTGCGAAGTAAGTAGTTATCGTGATCGTCACGGTAAAATATCACAAAACGTGCTAGCTGCTTGTAACTTTGATTTGGAATTCATATACGTTCTTAGCGGATGGGAGGGTTCAGCTCATGATTCCAAAGTGTTAAATGATTCTTTATCAAGGAGGAACGGACTTAAAGTGCCACCAGGTATATATTTATTTATTTATGTCTATATTAGGTTGTATTGTAAATATTAATTGGATTTGTGTCGTATATTCAAGTAAATATTTCTTAGTGGATTGTGGATTCCCAAATCGGCGTCAATTTTTAGCTCCATTTCGAGGTGTTCGATATCATCTTCAGGATTTTGCCGGTCAAGGTCGTGATCCTGAAAATGTAGCTGAGTTGTTCAATCTTAGACATGCTTCCTTAAGAAACGTAATAGAGAGAATATTCGGTATATTTAAATCACGATTCACAATTTTTAAGTCTGCCCCTCCATTTCCATATGAGACACAAGCAGAGTTGGTCTTAGCTTGTGCAGGGTTGCACAATTTTCTCCGCAAGGAGTGTCGTTCTGATGAATTTCCTATTGAAGAAAACAATGAGCATTCAGCATCGTCGTCATCACCAGAAACTGAGGGAAATAATTATGACCAAGTTTTTCAAACCCAAGAACAACAACGCGAGAATGCTAACCAATGGAGGGTTGGGATATCTTCAGATATGTGGAGAGATGTGATGAATGACGGGAGTCAAAGATGAGCAATGAAACAGATACTTATTCGTTTTTATGCATTTAGAATTATAGTTTACTTATCATTTTTTTTGTCATGAAATTACTACACATTTGAACAAATTAGATGCCCTTTTTTTTAATTTTCTTTGGATGTATTGATTTGGAAGTTCTTTACAAAATGTTTTTGTAAAGGTACTTTTTTCTTTTCAAAATCTAGAAAAATGATAAACAGCCCCGAAAAAATAAAATAAAATTTAGAACTCTAATCAACTCTTTTAAAATCTACGATTAAACTCTAACAAACACCATCAAAATCAATCTAGGAATTCAATCAAACTCTATGTGGAGTTGATAGAAATCAATTAAACTACATTGAACTCTATAAACTTTATAACTCCATTTAACTCTTTTAAAATCTTAATTGAATACACCCCCTTAGACATCTAATTGTATCTTACAAAGTCAATGAACATAGTGCTTCAAGAAAGCACTAAAATTTCAATAATTTAATTGAGTGATCAAATGATATCGGATTCAAGTGATTTTTTTGTAGAGATGATCTTTGAATGAATATTTACAAAATAGATGGTTTGGATAAGTGAAATTGACAAGCAGGAAGCTCTTTGTATATATATATATACACTCGGCATATAATTAGACATAGATTTGATTGTACCAAAGATTATATACAAAGGTGATAATATTGATCAATTGAATTGCCTTGTGCCGTTTCCTTAGTTATGAAATGTGGACATAGCTAGCCATGAGGTCATTGATCCGTTTCTTTCTCTCCACATGCGCATGCATCCTTTGCTTGCTTATCAGCTTGACCTCTGCCACCAATGAAGCTGCTCCAGCTCCTAATTACATCACCCATAACTGCTCAAACAAAACCTTCACCCCAAACTCCACCTTCCAATCCAATCTCAACTTCCTACTTCTCTCCTTTCACTCCAACTCCTACCTTACCACCGGCTTTTACAACGACACCATCGGCAGAAACTCAAGCTCAGACAACGACACTGTCTATGGCTTCTTCCTCTGTCACGGTGACGTGGCGCCCACAGACGTTTGCGAAAACTGTGTGGCCATGGCCAGTATGGATGCAATCCAACGCTGCCCAAACGGAAAAGGTATTGTGATATGGTACGATGAGTGCATGCTACGCTACTCCGACCAGCCATTCTTTTCCACCGCCGTTAACACACCTCACAACTGTTGTGCGGAAGCGTCAATCGAGTGCGAGTGAAAAAATAAACACAACTAGCAGGAGATAAAATGAACACAAACAACACCAACAAGAACACCAAGATTTATACTGGTTCGGCAATGCCTACATCCAGTTTGGAGACGACGGAGTATTCCACTATAATCAATGAGAACATACAACAGTGTTTATCACTCAATTTCCCAAAGACCCAAATAACCCAAGCTCACACATTTACAATAGGAAGAGAAACTGAAAATACAAAGCAAAGACAACTTGAGAGAATTTTCTTCTCTCTGCCGAATGGCTTCTTGCTGTTTCTCTCCCTCTACTTCCCTCCTTCAGCTGCTGCCATGCTTCTCAATTTATAGAGAAGCCAACGGGTGAAGGCCAGCTAGTCAAATTATGAGGCCAACTATGAAGTCAGAAAGCCAGCCAAGTTTGCATGGCTTTTGTCTCCCACGTGCTCCCATCTTCTGCCAAAGCTTCAATATTCCTCTGCAAAGGCTCTGCAAGGTTGTTATTCTCCTACAAAGCTGCTGCCACCACTTGACAGCATCCACCCACAATATTTGGTCGGCTGACACAATTCTTCCTTTGGCCATGTGATGGCTAGTGTGGCAGCCATCATGAAGAAACTATCAACACACGTGGGTGCAATTTGAGCCAATAATCAACAATCTCTACCTTGGCTCAAATTGTACCAAACTCGTAATACTCCCAATGGTCGTCTCCCAATCCCCCACGGGGCAATCAACAAATTTTACAAATTCCAATCAAGTCTAAGCAATGCTTAAACTTGAGCAACGAAACTGGTTTCGTCAACATATCTGCAGGATTGTTGGTGGTTCCAATCTTCTCAAGAAGAATATCTCCCTCTTCAATAATCTCACGAACAAAATGGAACCTCACGTCAATGTGTTTCGTACGTGCATGATGAACTTGATTCTTTGCTAAATAAATAGCACTCTGACTGTCGCAATACACATCCACATGGTCCTGTTGAACCCCTAAGTCATCAAGCAACCCTTGAAGCCAGATGGCTTCCTTTATAGCTTCTGTTACCGCCATGTATTCAGCCTCAGTAGTCGACAAAGCAACAGTAGATTGCAGAATCGACCTCCAACTTACTGGACCTCCAGCAATAGTGAATACAAAACCTGTAGTGGACCTACGCTTGTCCAAATCACCTGCGTAATCAGAATCTACGTATCCAACAACACATTGACCATTAACTTTATCCTGCTGAAACAATAAACCAACATCCACAGTACCCAGAATATACCGTAGAATCCATTTCACAGCTTGCCAGTGCCCTTTTCCTGGATTATGCATATATCTACTGACAATACTAACAGCTTGTGAAATATCAGGCCTAGTACACACCATAGCATACATCAAACTACCAACAGCACTTGCATATGGAATTTGAGCCATGTAATGACTCTCCTCATCAGTATTAGGAGACATAGAAGCACTAAGTTTGAAATGAGGGGCAAGAGGTGTACTAACCGGTTTTGAATTTTCATTCATCCCGAAACGTTGTAGTACCTTCTTCAAATACTGCTTCTGACACAGACTAATCTTGCCTTTCGCTCTATCTCTTTCAATTTCCATACCCAGTATCTTCCGAGCTTCTCCCAAGTCCTTCATCTCAAATTCATTACTGAGTTGAGTCTTCAACCTTTCAATCTCCACTTTGCTTTTACATGCTATCAACATATCATCAACATATAAAAGCAGATAAATGAAGGATCCATCTTGTAGCTTGCGAAAGTATACACAATGGTCATAATGACTTCTTGTGTACTCATGCCCGATCATAAACCTATCAAATCGCTTGTACCATTGTCTTGGAGACTGCTTCAAGCCATACAATGATTTTTGCAATTTGCAAACCCAATTTTCCTTGCCAGCAATCTTAAAACCTTCTGGCTGAGACATATAAATCTCTTCATCCAAATCACCGTGTAAGAACGCCGTCTTGACATCAAGTTGAGCTAACTCGAGGTCAAACTGCACAACCAAAGCCAACAAAATACGAATAGAAGAATGTTTTACTACAGGAGAAAATACCTCGTTGTAGTCAATGCCTTCCTTCTGAGCGTAGCCTTTAGCTACCAATCTGGCTTTGAATCTTACATTGTCTTTTCCCAAAGATTCCATCTTCTTGGCATAAACCCATTTGCAACCAATTGCTTTCTTCCCCTTTGGTAACTGAACCAGCTTCCAAGTCTCATTTTTATGAAGAGATTTCATCTCCTCATCCATAGATTTCTTCCACTCCACGTTCTCTGAACTTCTGACAGCTTCTTTGAAGGCGGATGGAATATCATCTTCAATAACAGGAAGTGCATATGCCACAATATCAGTAAACCGAGCAGGCTTCCGAATTTCCCTTCTCTGTCTTCTGATTGCAATAAAATCTTGTTGCTGTGGAGGCTCTTGGGTAGGTGCCTCCTCTTCATCGTCCTCATCATCAGAATCAACTGCAGGACTAGTGTCTGTAACATCAGACCTTACTGGAACAACCGGAGTCTTTAGTAACTCCACCTGCTTTGAACTACTCATGGTCTTGGTCGCTTCAGTTTCACCTTCATGCTTGTTCTGATTAACCATAGCAGCCTCATCAAAAGTCACATCTCTGCTTACAACAAATTTCTTCTCATCTGGACACCAGAGTCGGTATCCCTTCACGCCAGTGCTAAAGCCCATAAATAGAGCTTTCTTTGCTCTTGGATCCAACTTGCTTTCCCTGACATGATAGTAAGCAGAACAACCAAATATGTGTAAATACTTGTAATCAGTACAAGGTTTACCAGACCATACCTCCATGGGCGTTTTGCCCTCGTTCGCAGCAGCCGGCAACCGATTAATGAGATGGCTTGCATAAGTAATCGCCTCAGCCCAAAACGCCATGCCTAAACCAGCATTAGACAACATACACCGAACTTTCTCAAGCAAAGTACGGTTCATGCGCTCCGCCACCCCATTCTGTTGCGGTGTCTCCCTAACCGTGAAGTGCCTCACAATACCCTCATCTTGACAAACTTTCAAGAAAGGATCAGACTTATATTCACCACCATTGTCTGATCTGAGAGTCTTGATCTTTCGACCGCTTTGCATTTCAATCATCTTTTTCCACTTCAGGAATATCTTTAAGACTTCATCTTTACGCTTCATGGTGTACA
Source organism: Prunus avium (assembly GCF_965620075.1). Lineage (NCBI taxonomy): Eukaryota > Viridiplantae > Streptophyta > Magnoliopsida > Rosales > Rosaceae > Prunus > Prunus avium. Next base: position 36,708,286 of record NC_142287.1, on the reverse strand, counting down.
CCCATATTCTTCTAGAGAAGTCATCAACAAAGGAGACAAAATAATGGCTACCTCCCCAAGATGCATTCTTGGAAGGTCCCCAAACATCAGTGTGAACATAATCAAGAATGCCTTTAGTGTTGTGAATAGCAGTGCCAAATTTTACTCTAGTTTGCTTACCCAACACACAGTGTTCACAGAATTCCAATTTGCATGCCTTTGCACCTTTCAATAAGCCTTGCTTCACCAATCCTTGCAACGCTTTTTCACCAGCATGCCCAAGACGCATATGCCATAACCTCGTAGTGTCTGTGCTATCTGCGTCAGCAGCTTCGGTGACAGCTGCTCCACCAATAACTGTACTCCCCTGCAAGAAATACAAGTTATTTCGTCTTGTACCTTTCATCACCACCAGTGCCCCGTACACAGCTTTAAGAACTCCACCCTCCATGGTGATCTTGAGACCCTTGGATTCCAAAGCGCCCAATGAGATGAGATTCTTCTTCATATCCGGTACATACCGAACATCACTCAATTCTCTGACTGTTCCATTATGCATCTTCAAACAGATTTTGCCTATTCCTTGTGTTTTGCAGGCATTATTATTGCCCATCAAAACAACTCCACCATCCAGCTCCTCGAAGCTAGAAAACCATTCCCGAATGGGACACATATGATAGGTGCAACCTGAATCCAAAATCCACTCCTCGGAGTGACCATCAGCAGATGAACTAGCCAAAGCAAACTCGAAATCATCATCTCCAGATTTTGCAACATTTGCTTCAGAACTCGCTTTCTCCTTCTCTTTGTTCTTCAATTTGGGGCAGTCTTTCTTCCAATGACCCTTTTGGCGACAAAAGGCACATTCGTCTTTAGCAGGAAACTTCCCTCGCGACTTTGAACGAGATTTTCCCCGCTTCCCAGATTTTCTTTCCTCTGTTCGACCCCTTGCAACAAGTGCCTCGGTTTGTGAATTGTGAGTCTTCTGATCCCTTTTACGACACTCATGATTCACCAATGCCGCAGACACCTCCTCAAGTTTCACCTCGGATTTTCCATACAACAAAGTAGTTGTCAAATGATCATAATCATCAGGCAATGAATTTAACAAACATAGTGCCTTATCCTCGTCAGGAATTTTCACATCAAGGTTTGCTAAATCAGCAAGTATTTTATTATAATCATTGAGGTGTTCATGCATAGAAATACCTGGACGATACTGAAATCGGAAGAGTCGCTTCTTCAAGAAGAGCCGATTTTCTGCACTCTTGGTCATATACTTCTCCTCCAATTTCGTCCAAAACTCCTTAGCAGAAGTTTCCTTCATATATGGGTATTTCAACTCTTTATCAAGGAATGATCGAATAGTGGCACAAGCATGAAGATTAATTCGCGTCCACTGCTTGTTATCAATATCTTCTGGTTTATCCTCCAGAACTATATCCAATTCTTGTTGATACAACACATCCATAACTTCACATTGCCACATACCAAAACTATTAGAGCCATTGAATTTCTCAACCTCTAACCTTGTAGTGGCGATTGGATGTCTATTGGATGTAGGTGCCGACGAAGATGATGCCGACTCCTTCTCCTTCACAGATTCATCTTTATCTCCAGCCATCAAATCCACTCGGCACTATTCACGGCTACTGTAGCAAATCACTATTCACGGCTACTGTAGCGCAGCTACTGTTCACGGCACTGTAGAACCGGTACTGTTCACAGTACTGTAGCACGCCAATTTCCCCAGTCGAAACTGGAGCTCTGATACCACTTGTTGTGCGGAAGCGTCAATCGAGTGCGAGTGAAAAAATAAACACAACTAGCAGGAGATAAAATGAACACAAACAACACCAACAAGAACACCAAGATTTATACTGGTTCGGCAATGCCTACATCCAGTTTGGAGACGACGGAGTATTCCACTATAATCAATGAGAACATACAACAGTGTTTATCACTCAATTTCCCAAAGACCCAAATAACCCAAGCTCACACATTTACAATAGGAAGAGAAACTGAAAATACAAAGCAAAGACAACTTGAGAGAATTTTCTTCTCTCTGCCGAATGGCTTCTTGCTGTTTCTCTCCCTCTACTTCCCTCCTTCAGCTGCTGCCATGCTTCTCAATTTATAGAGAAGCCAACGGGTGAAGGCCAGCTAGTCAAATTATGAGGCCAACTATGAAGTCAGAAAGCCAGCCAAGTTTGCATGGCTTTTGTCTCCCACGTGCTCCCATCTTCTGCCAAAGCTTCAATATTCCTCTGCAAAGGCTCTGCAAGGTTGTTATTCTCCTACAAAGCTGCTGCCACCACTTGACAGCATCCACCCACAATATTTGGTCGGCTGACACAATTCTTCCTTTGGCCATGTGATGGCTAGTGTGGCAGCCATCATGAAGAAACTATCAACACACGTGGGTGCAATTTGAGCCAATAATCAACAACAACTTCCTCCGGTCGTCTACGGATGCAATGCAATGCAACCACCGGTCGGCTTTAACCAGGTTCTGGAAAGTACTATGAATCAGTCACCAAGGCAGCCGCCAATAATACTAATGGCACTGTTCTCAAGTACTTTGCCAATGAAGAAGGCCAAATAAAAGGGTTCAATAATGATACGCTGTACAGCCTTGGACAGTGCACGCCGGACCTGTCCAGTGCAGATTGCAAATGGTGTGAGGAAGCCGTATGACATATAGTTTCAAAAGAATGCCAATACCAAGGAGGACGTTTTCTATATCCCAGTTGTTATATTAGGTACCAACTCTCCCCCTTCTACGGCACTGCAATAGACGAGGTTTTCCCGCCTATCCTTGGATACGGTAAAACTACTGCATAATTAGGACATAAATGTTTGGTCAATCTTTGCAACTCACATTTCCTCTTTTCTTCTCGTCGAGTATAGAACAATAAACAAAAAGGTACTGTTGTTCGTTCATCATACAGATGTCACAATCCTTGTCGTCTTTGTTCTTGTTCTTGTCTGTGAGCTGCTTGTACCTTTGTGCTATTGCTTCATCCGCAGAAGAGCAACAGCGATGTACAAATGCACGACCACAAGAAAAAGGTAAAAAATTGACTGCAATTATTCAAATGCAAGAGGTTATCTTAATTTCCTTCATTTTCATAGGTTTTCTAGTCGTTTACGTGCAACTCATTATTTATTTGTTTAGTTAGAAGTGATATAAACGACACTATTGAGTCATTGCAATTTGACTTGGGAACCATCAAAATCGCCACAAACAAGTTTTCCGACGATAACAAGTTAGGTCAAGGCGGATTTGGTGAGGTTTGCAAGGTATGTAATTAGCAATCAATCCATCTATATTTAGGGGATTAATCATTTAATCTTATACGTGTAAAGTCTCTCTAGTTCTACTTAAGGCACCGGGAAATGGATTGGATAAAATACCTTTGTATACATTCTCAGGGAATACTTGGTAATTAATGGACAAGAAATACCAGTTAAGAGATTCTCCAAAAACTCTGGGCAAGGTGTAGAAGAATTCAAAAATGAGGTTATATTGGTTGCCAAGCTTCAACACAGAAATCTCGTCAGGCTTCTTGGATTTTGTTTGGAAGGAAAAGAAACTATACTTGTTTATGAATATGTGTCCAACAAAAGTCTAGATTATTTTCTATTTGGTATGTCATGTGATGATGAAGTCACTTTATTAATTGTCAACAATATTAATGTAATTCTTTTTAACATCCAACTTTAATGTGGCATTCCTTGTGTTTGGTGAACGAGATCGTAGAACCCAACAAACGAAAGCAACTGGATTGGTCAAGACGTACGGTGCACGATAATTGAAGGAATTGCTCGAGGAATTCTATATCTTCATGAAGATTCGAGGCTTAGAATTATACATTGTGATTTGAAAGCTATAGTAATATCCTATTAGATGGCGATATGAATCCAAAAATATATCAGATTTTGGAATGGCAAAAATGTTTGGAATTGATCAAACTCAAGGAAACACAAGAAGAATTGTCGGCACTTAGTAAGTTAATTTTCAACTTATGCTTCCCCATTATATGATATAATTCATTGATCACACTCATGATATGTGGTTGGGTATGCAAGTGGTTACATGGCTCCAGAATACGCCATGGAAGGATTATACTCCATAAAGTCGGATGTCTTTAGCTTCGGAATACTCTTGCTTGAAATCCTAACGGGGAGAAGAAACTTTTTGGGCTTTCATCTCACAAATTGTGCACCTACTCTTATAGCACATGTAAGATTTTATGTTACTAATTACGTCAGGGTATTTTAATTATACAACATTTTGTCCAACTAAGATCAAAGAGACAGTACTTACATCCGTGAAAGGTATTTATTCCAGGTTTGGCAATTATGGAATGAAGGGAAAGGGTTGGAGTTGATGGATCCATTGTTGAAAGATTCATGTAGTCCAAATGAATTTGTAAGATACATCCATATTGGGTTATTGTGTGTTAAAGAAGGTGCAAACGACAGGCCAAACATGTCATCAGTTGTTCTAGCGTTGAAAGGTGAAACTCGTAGTCTTTCCAGACCAGAGCGACCAGCCTTCTTTACAGGAAGAACTACTAATCACCGTGATCAAGTAGAAGCTGATCATAATTGTTCTGCCATGGTTTGACGATTTCCAGCGATGTGCCCCGTTGAGACAGATGACATAATCTTTACAGCTTTTGTTTCACCAATGACAAAAAAGAAAAAAAAAAGAAAAAAGAAAAAAGAAGAGGTATGAGTCAAATGCAAAGGTTGTCAAAGAACTCGAGACAAGGTGTACGAGAATTAATGTTGTCTTTGTTTGCCAAGCTTCAACATGGAGTTCTTCTCAGACTCGTAGGATGTTGTATTGGTTTGCAGCTGGTAGTTTTCTCCTTGCTTTCTCTGTTTTCTTTCTTCGAAGGTCCTGCCTGGCTGATTGTGGACTTCCTCTGTTGTCTCTTTCTCTTTGTTTTCTCGTGGGCTCTGCCGGTTTTCATTGAAAACAACCTTTCTGACCGAAAGAAAAAAGAAAAAGCTAGCGTAAATTATTTCTCGTTTGCCATGAGGTTAATTCGGCCGAGAAATAACTAATCATAGAGTGAGCATGGTAAACTTGTGAATGCGTGTATTCACCCTACCCTAGCTGTCATTTCTTTGTATAAATTGCTGTGGAAAAGCATGTAGTAAGAGTTGCCCAAGTCAAACTTGGCTGGCATGCACGTTTTTACTTTGTAGGTCCCTTCCTTTGCATGAGTTCCTCATATGAATCACAACACGCTTGAGAGTCTAGGGTCAACGACCAGGGTGATCCTCCAAGTCCAAGTCAAGCTTGCAATTTTCAACCATTTGAACTTAACCATATAACTTACGTGCTACATAATCCTAATTAAGAAGAGCAAGGGCCGGGGATGATGATTAATAATTTAATATATCAGTTTGCTTGCTGCTCAGCTTCATCACCAGTACTGAAGCAGTTTCGTTACATCGTCCATAGCTGCCCAAACACAACCACTTTCACCCCCGCCCAAGTGTGGGAATCCGACCCCGACTGCAGGAAGAAGCAAGCAGTCATCCATTAATATCATTGTCGGCGTCGCTGCTCTTCTAGTGATCTCTGTGGTCCTTGTAGCTTTGGGCTACTGCTTTCTACACAGGAGAGCAAGAAACAAGTACGATGCGGCCCTAAGAAAAGAAAATGATAGAAGTAGATATATTTAGAATTAAAATTTTGGGATATACTTTCATGTCTCTGCCATATACCTTTTTGCGAAACTCTCATTATTTGCCTTTTTTCTTATGCAAAAGATATGAAGACTGTTGAATCCTTGCAATATGCTATGGAGGGACTGTATTTCTTAAAATCTGATGTCTTCTGTTTCGGAGTGCTTTTGCTTGAGATCATAACAGGAAGAAGGAACTTTTTAGGCTTTCATCCCACAAAATGTGCACCTACGTACTCTTATAGGCTATGTAAGGTTAAATCATACAAAAGTTTCTCAAACTAATACATGTAGCTATCTCAATGTTAGATATACATACATGCTTAAAATGTAATAATTGCAGGCTTGGCAATTATGGAACGAAACGAAAGTGTTGGAGTTGATGGATCCGTTGTTGAAAGAGTCCGAATGAGTTTTTGCGATACATCCATATTGGATTATATTGTTCTAATGTTCCCCGTCGAGTCAGATGACAATTTTAATCTTTGCATTATGAAGTTGGAGTTGGCCTTTGATAAAATGCTAATTTGTGGGCAATTAAAATTAAACCCACGTTTCAATCCTCCATTAAATTTCGTTAAACATTGTATTAATATGGCCTCTTCTCCTCCTATATTATATTGTTTGTTTTTTTTATTTTCAGAATCGATCGAGATACATGAGTAATTGTTCTTAATCATTTGAATTATAATCGTTTACTATTATATTGTTTGATAAATTAAGTCCATCAATGTGATGCGTTCTTGTGGAACCTTCTGATGAACTGGGTGGAGAAATAAATAATCCCTTTGGGCACTTCCGTCTCCATCGTCTTATGTTTGATAATATTTTTATTTTATATAGTTTGTTTTGTCATTTCATCTCCTTCCTTTTCTTCAACGAATTTGAGTAAGATGGTTTCATGGCGACAGACAGTTGAAGTGAGATATGCCCGTCAACACACGGAAACATTAAAACTAGTTTCACTTTAGAGTCCTGCTGTGACTTTTCTTTTGTGAATTTATTCACGAAACCCATTTCGATTTGGTAAAACTTTCTTCTTGTAATATTCTTGCAAATAATAATAATAATAATCAATATCAATATGATAACGACAAGAGATATTTAGTCAAATATCTATTCTTATTAGTAAAACTATAAATAAACCATACATAATTTAGTTTCTATAAACAAACTAAAAAAAAACCCAAAATTTGACAATTGGCCCTATTGAATTTAATTTTGATTATTAAATTACTTTGATGCCCTATTGAGTGTTTTGGGCTTTTTTATGAGGTTTTGGGGTTGTGTTTGTTTTAAGAAATCAATGGCAATTTTGTAATTTAAAAGAAGTTAAAAGCATTTTTATTATGTTGCAAATGAACTTTGGGTATAACAGTGAACCTCCCTAAGACAACCGCCACTGCCCTCTCTATCCTTCCCACTCCCGCCTCCCATTTTCCTCTGTTTCAAACTTTTGTTTTTTTGTCTTTTATTTCATTGTCTCTTCTTCCTCTTCTATTTCTATGAATCTGATGATAAAGACAACCACCACTGAGATAATATATCTTTCAAGTTCAACTTGGCTTGAGAAATAAACAGGGAGGGACTAGCTAGCTTAATTAGCTAAGCATAGGGGATGGCCTGGGCTGGCTTCATCAAGATCAAAATGCTTCCCATGACTAATCTCATGCTTGTTTCCATTCTCTCCTCCATATTTGTTGTTACTCTGCTTAGCTTTCCCAGCCCAGCTGAAGCTGATTATCTATACCATGTCTGCCCAAACACTACCACTTTCACCCTGAACTCCACCTTCCAGTCCAACCTCAACCGCCTCCTCTCCACCCTCTCCTCCAACGCCACCCGCCCCTCCGGCTTCTACAACGCCACCGCCTCCTCCCGAACCCTAAACGACGCCGTCTACGGCCTCTTCCTCTGCCGCGGCGACGTCGCCTCCACCGACGCTTGCAAATCCTGCGTCTCCACGGCAACCTCCAACGCCGTCCAGCGCTGCCCCACCGAGAAACAGGTCGTGATCTGGTACGACGACTGCATGCTACGCTACTCCAACGAGTCCTTCTTTTCCACCATGGCCGAGACACCTCGCCTGTTCATGTGGAACACCCAGAACGCCACCGAACAGACCCGCTTCAACCAGGTCCTGTCCACCCGTATGAACGAGGTGGCCACCGAGGCTGCCAACGACACCGACAAGTTTGCGACGAGTCAGGGGAATGTTAGTGGGTTGGTTTCGATTTACAGCCTGGGGCAGTGCACGCAGGACCTGTCCTCAGCGGATTGCAACCGGTGTCTCAGGGGTGCCATAGCCCAATTTCCGAATTGTTGCAGTGGAAAGGAAGGGGCACGAGTGTTGTATCCGAGTTGTACCGTTAGGTACGAAGTCTACCCTTTCTACCAACAGAACTCCACGTCATCACCTCAGCCTTCACCGGGGGCTCTACCTCCTCCTCTGCCGCCTAAAGGTAAAGTGAAGTGACCAGCTTTTCAATTCAAATTATGTCTTAAAATAGTTGGGGGGGAATAGGTATCTATGCTAACTATGGTGAACTTTGGATTGGAACAGGAGAATATGGTTTTGGGATTTGGCTGTTCGTTTTACTAATTTCTTCATATTTAGTTTTATGTATAGTGTAGATTCTTATTGTTTATTATGCAGGAAAAAGCAAAATCCCTACAATTGTTGCCATTGTTGTCCCAATTGCGGTCTCTATGCTACTTTTTGTTGTGGGCTGCTGTTTCATTACTAGGAGAGCAAGAAAGAAGCGCAGTGCAGCGGAGGCACCAAGCGGTAAAGAATATATATCTGAAATGAATTCTAGTTTGTCATACAAATCAAAAGCATACTTTTGTTTCCTCATCTTTATACATGAATGCTTTTCTTGTTTGTTTGTGTAGGTGAGAATGACATTAGTACTATAGAGTCTTTGCAATTTGATTTTAGTACCATTGTAGCGGCCACGAACAATTTCTCTGATGATAATAAGTTAGGGGAAGGTGGATTTGGTCAAGTTTACAAGGTATGTATGTATATCAACGTTTCTGCATCGGAAAATCTAAAGTCTTAATATTTTGAGAAACTAAGGAGGTTTTAATCAGTACTGGGAATTGTAAAAGTTGTGCAAGAATGTACATTCCATCGATTGATTGATTGAAGGTTGTTCTCAGGGTATACTTTCAAATGGTCAAGAAGTAGCTGTGAAGAGGCTTTCAAGGAACTCTGGCCAAGGTGCAGAGGAATTTAAGAACGAGATGGTATTGGTAGCCAAGCTTCAACACAGAAATTTGGTCAGGCTATATGGATTTTGCTTGGAAGGAGAAGAAAAGATACTTGTTTATGAATATGTCTCCAACAAAAGCCTTGACTATTTTCTATTTGGTTTGTGCCCTGAAACATCTGATAGTCTTTTCTCCTGCAAAAACAATGTTACTTCAACATGTATTTGAATCTGTTTCCTTGATGATAACTTGATTGCTCAATTTTGATGATTTGCAGACCCTGAGAAACAAGGACAATTGGATTGGTCAAGACGTTACAAGATTATTGCAGGGATTGCTCGAGGAATAATGTATCTACACGAAGATTCCCGACTTAGAATTATACATCGTGATCTCAAGGCCAGCAATATATTGTTAGATGGGGAGATGCATCCAAAAATATCTGATTTTGGCATGGCCAGGATTTTTGGGGTTGATCAAACTCAAGCAAACACAAGTAGAATTGTTGGAACATAGTAAGTTCTCTCATTCATCTTTTCTTTTCTCATGACCACTTTTGTTCTGCATTATCTGGATTGATGAATTTGAGAAATGTTCCCATCTGCACTCAACAGAAAGTCCACTTTGACCCTTGATAATATCTGTATGAACTCAGACAGGGATGATGTAATTTTTGAATCATAGTTCATGCTCTATAAATAATGAAAGCCACTTAGTCTTACACGAAATTGAATGGATTAAATTATTGACATGAATATGATAAGTTTACTCCTTAAATTTTGTTACAATTTCTATACTGATGGATGGTTGTGCTTCTTGCAGTGGCTATATGTCTCCAGAGTATGCAATGCATGGACAGTTTTCTGTCAAGTCCGATCTATATAGTTTCGGTGTTTTACTGCTAGAAATCATAAGTGGCAAGAAGAATAGTTATTTCTTTCAAACTGACGCAGCTGAAGACCTCGTGAGCCATGTAAGCTTAAACTGAAAACAACGTAGTTTTGTTCTTCTGCACTAACACCACCACAACATAAATAAAACTGTTCAATTTATGCAGGCTTGGAAACTATGGAGAGATGGGACGCCTTTGGAATTGTTGGATCCGAGTATGAGAGATTCTTATTCCAGGAGTGAAGTTATAAGGTGTGTGCATATCGGGTTACTTTGTGTTCAGGAAGATCCAGCGGACAGACCTACAATGAAATCCGTAGTTCTCATGCTTAATAGCTATTCTGTGACTCTGCCATTACCTGAACAGCCAGCATTTTTCCTTCGAAGTCGAACGGAGGGGAACATGCCAAAGATAACTTTGGAGTCTGATCTATCTATCAGTAAGTCAACTCCATCCGTTGATGAAGGATCTATCACTGCAGTATACCCTAGATAGCGTGAATGAACAAGATGTTATATCTTGTATTATCTGTTTATATTTGCAATCACAAATATGAAACTTGTACTCTTGGTTTCATACGACTGTTGTTAGGATTGAAAACATCAAATGGTATTTCTGTCATGTGAGTTACAGTATCTTTGATTTTGATTTTTGAGCATAGATTTATCATCCACATAACGTGATTGACAAGGTTTTAAGTCTTCACATCTGTATCTTGGAAAGATCTCTCCTTTGTGGGTCTGGGTTGAATCTTCTGCAGTTTCGTGACGTCAATACCTAATAAATTTACAACCGGCTTAATTAGGTTGTTGTTGTGCTTGTGGTCATATCACTCTCTTGTATTGATGAGAGTTATGGATGGATAGGATACCATCTTCTTTTCTGGTCATCTTCGTCTCCACTTGGTTGGTTGTATAAAACCGTACTCTTGTATTATTGCAGACTAAAAGTCTCAAAACCCTCTGTAGGTGTAAATATTGAAAAACTGAGGAAAAAGAAAAGGCAAGAAACGCAGTTGGGCTGAAAATTCTACCCAAGTCTCGACCCCCTTGGTTGGCTGTCAGCTTAGAGGACCGCTAACTTAAAACACTCCTGTCAATTTATAATTACATCACACTGATGATGAAGCCGACACCTCTAAAAATTATGACTTGTAGATAAGCTTTTTAATTTCCACATGATTCAACTCTAAGGGACATAATAAATTAGCTTTAGAAATAGAAACAGGGACTGGGCTGATCAGTAATCAAAAGATCATGAAAACCAAAATGTCTTCCGTGCATAATCTGATGCTTGTTTCCATTCTCTCCTCCATATTTGTTGTTACTCTGCTCAGCTTTCCCAGCCCAGCTGAAGCTGTTTATCTATACCATATCTGCCCAAACACTACCACTTTCACCCCAAACTCCACCTTCCAGTCCAACCTCAACCGCCTCCTCTCCACCCTCTCCTCCAACGCCACCCGCCCCTCCGGCTTCTACAACGCCACCGCCTACTCCTCCTCCTCAAACGACGCCATCTACGGCCTCTTCCTCTGCCGGGGCTGCCAAATATAGTGTAATTGAGAGAGTTGAGAATGTATAATAAGAAGAACAAGATAGGTTTTGCAGAGAATTCAAATCTGCCAATTGAGTTTTTTACTTAGTGAAGGGTTAGATATACAAGTATACAAGGTGATTATTAGTTACAAACAATGCACAAGACATGGAGGGAAACATGGAGAGTTTCCATCCCTAAAACAAGGAATATGAAAACAAGGAAAAGTAACAAGGTGGTAGACAAGCCATTTAGGGATGTCTATGTTTTGTCTTTGACTTTACTAACACTCCCCCTCAAGTTGGTGCAAAGATATCACGCATGCCCAACTTGTCCAGTGAGTCATGGAAAACTTTACTTGATACGGCCTTCGTCAAGATGTCAGCAAGTTGGTTTTCTGAGTTTACAAATGGAAACTTGATTATACCCCTTTCTAGTTTCTCTTTGATGAAGTGTCGGTCGACTTCCACATGTTTGGTACGGTCGTGTTGTACTGGGTTATGTGCTATCTCGATAGCTGATTTATTGTCGCAGTACAAGTTTGTAGCTTTCAATGGTTTAATTCCCAGATCCTTCAGTAATTTCCGTAACCAGAGCAATTCACAAACTCCTTGAGCCATTCCCCTAAATTCTGCTTCAGCACTTGATCTAGCCACAACTTTTTGCTTCTTACTTCTCCAAGTGACTAAGTTGCCCCCCACAAATGTAAAGTATCCAGAAGTAGAACGTCTATCTGTGATGGATCCTGCCCAATCCGCATCTGTGTATCCTTCTGGGTTCATATGTGTATGTTTGGAGAATATCAACCCTTTGGCAGGGGCAGCCTTCAAGTACCTCATGATCTGAGTTACTGCATTCATGTGTGCCTCACTTGGTTGATGCATAAACTGACTCACCATACTCACAGCATAAGCTATGTCGGGGCGTGTGTGTGATAGATAAATCAGTCGCCCAACCAATCTTTGATACCTTTCTTTGTCAGTGGGTGCTTGGTCTGGATACATCCCTAACTTGTGGTTCTGCTCAATAGGTGTGTCAGCTGGCTTACAATCAAGCATTCCAGTTTCTGTTAACAAGTCTAACACATATTTTCGTTGGGATAGAAATATGCCATGTGTTGATCTAGCAACTTCTATGCCAAGAAAATATTGTAACTCACCTAATTCCTTCATCTCAAATTTACTAGCAAGGAGCTTTTGCAGATTCTTCATTTCTTCATTGTCATTACCAGTAACCACCATATCATCAACATAGATGATAAGGGCCGTAAGTTTGTCACCACGACGCTTTAAGAATAAAGTGTGATCCGAGTGGCTCTGAGTGTACCCAAAGCGCTTCATAGAATCTGTGAATTTTCCAAACCAGGCTCGTGGTGACTGCTTTAGCCCGTATAATGATTTTCTCAGCTTGCACACGGTGTTGGGACCAAGTGCCATGGAGATCCCTGGTGGTGGTTCCATATACACTTCTTCTTGCAATTCCCCGTGAAGAAATGCATTCTTTACATCATACTGCAATAGTGGCCAATCAAGGTTTGCAGCCAATGACATGAGAACACGTACGGTATTGATCTTGGCAACAGGTGCAAATGTCTCTTGGTAGTCAATTCCATATGTTTGTGTATACCCTTTGGCCACTAATCGAGCTTTGTATCGATCTATGGATCCATCAGCTTTGTATTTAATGGTGTATATCCACCGACATCCAACTGGTTTCTTCCCTTGTGGCAACTGGACCATTTCCCATGTAGAATTCTTTTCCAGAGCTTCCATTTCAATCGCCATTGCTTCAGCCCATCTGGAATCTGTTATAGCATCCTGCCACTTATTTGGAACACATACAGTAGATAATTGATTGACAAATGATGCATATGACTTTGACAATCTATGAGTTGAAACATGGTTATTAATGGGATATTTAGATTTGGCAGTAAGGTCAGGACAATATTGAGGCTTGGGTTTTCCTCTAGTGGTCCTAGGTGGGAGAGTGTATGGTATAGCATTAGGTGCTTCGGGAATTACCTCAAGTGTTTCCTCATCACGAGACGACTGGTCCGATGGTTGAGAAGAAGGGGTTGTATTTTGTTGTTGATCGCAGCAACCATTTGAATTGTCTCCTCCGGGATCTTCACCAAATAAGAACGACAATTTTCCAATACCTTCATCGCTGTCCAAATTTTGAAGTTCACTGGTGCTTGGCGACCGGTCGCTGGATTCTGTGCGACCGGTCGTTTTGTCACGACGACCGGTCGCTTCTGGATTACGACCGGTCGTTTTGTCACAGAGTCGATCTTCATCATCGCTGGAGCAAGGCGACCGGTCGCGGTCTGTGCGACCGGTCGTTTCAGGAAAGCGACCGGTCGCTTCTGGGTTGCGACCGGTCGTTTTGTCACAGAGTCGATCTTCATCATCGCTGGAGCAATGCGACCGGTCGCTGTGGTCAGTGCGACCGGTCGTTTCAGGAAAGCGACCGGTCGCTTCTGGGTTGCGACCGGTCGTTTTGTCACAGACTTGGATATTTTCTTCCTTTTCTTCCTTCTCTTCATTCCTTCTCTCCCCCTGAAGAGAAGGGGGCATAGCAGCTTTAAAGTAGGATAAATCTTCATGAAATGTGGCATCCATAGTAACAAAGAGCTTACGAGTAGGAGGATGGTAACACTTGTATCCCTTTTGAGTTGATCCATACCCAACGAACACACATCGAATGGCACAAGGGTCCAGCTTACTTCTTTGATGAGATGGAACATGAGCATATACAACACAACCAAATATGCGAGGAGGCAGCTTGAGGACTGTAGGAAGAGAGACATGACGAGCCAAGGTGTTCAGTGGAGTTTCAAACTTCAAAACACTACTCGGCACTCGATTAATTACATATACTGCAGAAAGAAGGGCATGTCCCCATAAGTAGTGAGGGACCGATTTATCCAGCATGTAAGCACGAGTAACCTCAAGTAATTGTCGATTCTTTCGCTCTGCGACACCATTTTGTTGCGGAGTGAAAGATGTGGAGGTTTGATGAATGATGCCTTGGTCTCGAAAGAAATGTGCCAAGACATTGTTCACATATTCCCCACCATTATCAGACCGGAATACTTTGATGGAAGCTTGGAACTGTGTGGTAATCATAGCATGAAATTCACGGATTGCAGCGGAAACGTCACTTTTATGAGCTAGTAAATATACCCAAGTCATGCGAGTACAATCATCAATAAATGTAATAAACCATCTTTTGCCATTGGAAGAAACTTTAGCAGGACCCCAAACATCAGAGTGAACCAAATCAAAAGGGAATTCCGTTTTATTATCACTTAAGGGAAAAACAGTTCGATGGCTTTTGGCCAATACACAGGTTTCACACTGAAACTGAGAATGATCTAGGCCACGAAACAAAGACGGAAACAAACGTTGAAGATAGCCAAAGGATGGATGTCCTAGACGACGATGCCAAAGCCAAATCTGATGTTGATTGCGAGCTTGTGAGCTGGAACCTTGAGTATGAGCTGCCCTTGGTGGTGAAGAGACCGTCAAGGAATACAACCCCCCTCTTCGTTTACCATGCCCAATCGTCGCGTGAGTCGTGAGGTCCTGAAAAAGACAATGGGAAGGATAGAATGTGGCATAACAGTTATGTGAGTCAAGTAATTTTCCAACAGACAGCAAATTGCAATTGATGGAGGGAACAAGTAGTGTATGAGATAAAGATAAGGAAGGGGAAAGTGATATAGTTCCTTCACCAGCAACATTAGAGGGGACTCCATTGGCACTAGTGATGTAAGGATGACGAGACTTAGAAGATATTGTGGAAAACATAGTAGAGTCAAAAGTCATATGATCAGTGGCACCTGTGTCAATTATCCATGTAGTGGGTTGTGTACCTGATTCGGAGTCGGAGAGTAGGGTGGAAGATGGAGAGGCATCGGTAGTTATAACACATGCTGCCTTGGGTGTTTTGTTGCGGGATTTGAAAGCATCCCACCACTCAGGATAACCATGAAGCTTGAAGCACTTCTCAACAAGATGATCACCACCACAATGAGTGCACTTCTCAGTTCCCTTTGCATTGTCAGTTTTGGGACCCCGGGGGGGAAGTCCGGAGGACGTACGGTGTGGTGGCCGATATGGCTTGACCGCCATTGCACTCCCACCGCCAAGCATGGAAGATTGGCGATTATCTTCTTCTACCACTAGTGCATAAGCTTCAATGACTGCTGGAAGCGGATTCATGGCAAGAATCCGACTACGAACGGAATCAAAGTTGGGATCGAGTCCTCCCAAAAAATCGTACACACGTTCCACCTCAAGTGCTTGTTGGTGAAGAGCCACATCATCGGGATTGGTATGTTTGCAGGGACGGAGGCTGTCAATTTCCTGCCATATTATGTGTAATTTTTCGTAGAATACATTCACAGGTTCACCACTTTGAGAGGTGGTGACTGACTGACGACGGAGTTGGTACAACTTGGAGCTATTCTGTGTGACAGTATATGTCTTCCGAGCTGCGTCCCACACCGCATAAGCCGTTGAGCAGTGATCAAATAAGGCACGTACATTTTTGGTCATGGAGTTGAGGAGCCATGACTGCACCAAACAGTTGTCTTCATCCCAAGCTTCATAGCTAGGATCATCAATGGCAGGGGCAATCTTTTTACCATTAATGAAACCAGCCATACGACGAGCAGTGATGGCCAAGCGAACACTACGAGACCATGCAGGATAGTTGGACCCATCCAACTTATCAGGAGTAATTGGAGAGTAGTCATGAGAGGACCGGGGTGGTGGTGGTGTTGTGGAGTCGATCTTGGTGGAGTCGATTTTAGAGGAGTCGTCCGTGGAGTCGTTGATGGAGTCGTTGGTGTCACCCATGAGGTAAGTATATAAAAGGATGTAGAGGAAGAAATAGCTTAAAACTTCAGCAAACAAGAGCACAAAAAGGGCTTGTGATCAAGACCAATTTTGAGGCAAGGCAAAGTATGAGGTAGGAATAATATAACAGCAAATTATGGGCAAGGATAGGTAGAGATTTAGGCAAGAACAAGGTTATGCAGAGGCAACCAAAATCGATTGCTCTGATACCATGCCAAATATAGTGTAATTGAGAGAGTTGAGAATGTATAATAAGAAGAACAAGATAGGTTTTGCAGAGAATTCAAATCTGCCAATTGAGTTTTTTACTTAGTGAAGGGTTAGATATACAAGTATACAAGGTGATTATTAGTTACAAACAATGCACAAGACATGGAGGGAAACATGGAGAGTTTCCATCCCTAAAACAAGGAATATGAAAACAAGGAAAAGTAACAAGGTGGTAGACAAGCCATTTAGGGATGTCTATGTTTTGTCTTTGACTTTACTAACAGGGGCGACCTCGCCGCCACCGATGCTTGCAAATCCTGCGTCTCCACCGCAACCTCCGAGGTCGTCCAACGCTGCCCCACCAAGAAGCAGGTTGTAATCTGGTACGACGACTGCATGTTACGCTACTCCAACGAGTCCTTCTTCTCCACTGCCGCCGAGTCACCTCGCCTGTTCATGTGGAACACGCAGAATGTAAGTGGTTATGTAACGGACCAAAACCGCTTCACCCAGGTGCTGGCAGCGAGTGCAAGTGAGCTAATCGCTGAGGCTTCTAAAAACAATCGCAAGTTTGCGACGAAAGAAGCGAACGTTTCAAAGGTCATTACGCTGTACGTGCTTGGGCAGTGCACGCAGGACCTCTCCTCTGGAGATTGCAATTGGTGTCTTCTAGGAGCCATGACACAAGTTCCTAGAAGACATGTCGGGGGACGATTTCTGTCTGATTTGAAGTCTATCCCTTCTACCTCCACAACTCCACCGCAGCATCGCCGTCTCCACGAGATCGTGCTGTTTCTCCTCCTCCGACAGGATCCGTCGGACCCAGGCCTAAAGGTAAAGTGCCTCCCACTATCTAGGCGCCAAAAGATATCAAATGTATTAAGAATCAGCTTGATTAATTTAATAACAATTTCTACCATCCAACTTCTAATTGATTCTCATCTCACTATAAATTAAAGGCTAGTTTTGAATTTTGGCTTGTAAAAAAATAATCTTAATTTGATGATCTAATTATTTCAACCAGTGGAGATTAATAATAGTTCCAACCTTTCAATTCTAATCACGAGAAAATTGCAAAGGGTTGGAATTTTAATTTCACCAAAAGTTAGAGTTTACCAAAAAAAGAGAGTAAAATTGTTCATACAGGAGGAAGAAGCAGACTTTCACCTTCCATATTCATTGGTGGCAGCATTGCTGTCTCTGTGGTACTTGTTGCTTCGGGCTACTTCTTCGTACGCAGAAGATCAATAAGAAAGAAGTACAAAACTGCCCCAAATCAAGAAAACGGTAAAATCTAGATAACCTCGTTATTCTGTCACCAAGTTTTTCGAGTTCTTTTCATGTAATATATGGATAACCTCATTATTTGCTTGCTTAGGTTGGAATGACTATGATACAAAGAGTGTTGAGTCCTTACAATTTGACTTGGGAACTATTGAAACTGCCACAAACAAGTTTTCTGAGAATAACAAGTTAGGTGAAGGCGGATTTGGTGTAGTTTTCAAGGTACGAAGAAATGAATTTATTTCCTCACTTTGCCTTTGAAATTATTGATGCTTATTTATTAATATACAGTGCTGATTAATGCTAATTAGTTCAATTTGTACAACTCTAAACTTTAGATGACAATACTTTGCTAGGGAACACTTGCTAATGGACATGAAATAGCAGTGAAGAGGTTGTCAAAGAGCTCCAAACAAGGTGTACAAGAATTTAAGAATGAGGTTGCATTGGTAGCCAAACTTCAGCACAGAAATCTTGTCAGGCTTCTGGGATTTTGTTTGGAAGGAGAAGAAGCCATACTTGTCTATGAATATGTGCCAAACAAAAGTCTTGACTATTTTCTTTTTGGTACAAGTACATATACATCATTTTGAAAAGCCTTTGCAATTTCTAACTTGAGTACAATAATCGAACTTTTATTTACTTGTGAGTGCAGAATCCAAAAAATGAGAACAGCTAGATTGGTCGAGCCGTTGCATGATAACAGGAGGAATCGCTGGAGGAATTCTATATCTTCATGAAGATTCAAGGCTTAGAGTTATACATCGTGACTTGAAAGCGAGCAATATCTTGTTAGATGGCAAGATGAATCCAAAAATATCAGATTTTGGCATGGCAAGAATGTTTGGAGTTGAAGATCAAACTCAAGGAAACACCAAAAGAATTGTTGGCACCTAGTAAAGTTCCTTCATCTATCTAATTAATAATCTTAAATCTATATTTCGGCTTTAACCCACATGTCAATTATTTTGGCCTTGCAATTAGCGGTTACATGGCTCCAGAATATGCTATGGAGGGATTGTATTCGGCAAAATCGGATGTCTTTAGCTTCGGAGTACTTTTTCTTGAGATCATAACGGGGAGAAGGAACTTTTTAGACTTTCATGCATCCAACAAATCATGCACCTACTCTTATAGGCTATGTAAGGTCTTTATTTGGGTTAAACTATACAAAAAGTTTCTCAAAAACTAATCAATGTAGCTATCAATTTAAGAGTAGTACTTACATCTTTGAAGAGTATTAATTGCAGGCTTGGCAGTTATGGACCGAAACGAAAGGGTTGGAGTTGATGGATCCATTGTTGAAGGACTCATGCAGTCCAAATGAATTTTTGAGATACATTCATATTGGATTATTGTGTGTTCAAGAAGATGCAAACAAGAGGCCAACTATGTCATCGGTTGTTCTAATGTTAAAAAGTGAAACCATTAGTCTATCCAGACCTGAGAAACCAGCCTTCTTTACAGGAAGATCTACTGATCACCATGATCAAGAAAACGCTCATCATTGCTCAGCCAATGGTTTGACGATTTTTAATGACTTGCCCCGTTGAGGAAGATGACAATTAAGTAAAGATCATTGTATTCCATTAATTAAAGGCTTATGTTGCACACAGAGACTCAGACGATGCTGTAAGCTTTATATATTTTGTTTAACACATGTCATTTTATTGAGAAAATGTTAATTATGCACTCGCCCTAAATCTAATTTCAATCACGCTGAGATCAACTAGTTTCTTAGAAGGGGGGTTGTATCCAATTCATACTTATAGAGACTCTTTTTAAGTGAGTGACTTTTATAGAGTTGACAAATTCTTAAATACTTTAATAGAGTTAATAAAATTCACTAGTACATTGGCAAGACTTTTGCTTTTAACAATTAGCCTTGAAAGTATGGAAAAGTCATTCATTTAATAAGCTTTTTAAAAGTCATTAACTTTTTGGATACCACCAAACTTTTAAGTACTTTTTAAAAGTCACAATTGAATACCACTAGACTTTTATATACTCTTTAAAAGTCTAAATTGAATACCTCCGGACTTAGTACTTAATACGTTTCCTTAGGAGTTGAATTTGCTATCCAGTTTGTGATCTAACCACTCCAATTGGTGCATATCACTCTAAAGTATCTGGAAAATTTATCATAAATTCGCATCAAGTCTGCAGATTAACATGAATGGATACCTAACCAAATTGGGATAATTATATATATCAGCTATATAGGCCTTCCCGCTTCAGAAAAATTATGCTTATTTGCTGACATGAGCAAAAAGTGACACTATGAAGTTGTCCTGTGATAAAATAAAATGGTGGAAAAGATTACATTTCTTTTCTGGGTATAGGTAGGTGTGGCTGGGATTACTTCGATTTTTTAGCAACGAGTTATCATCCTACGGCATAGCAGTCCCATGGATTAGGATCAGGTGAAAATCAAAGAGAAACCTTTTCCACATGACGTGATTGACAAGGTTTAAGTCTTCACACCAATGTCTTGAAAAAGGTTTTCTCATTTGTGGGTCTGGGTTGAATCTTCTTCATGGGTTTGTTTGTGGTTACTCACTCCCTTTAAATTCTGGCTCACAAGGTACCAATTCAGTCTATACCAAATTGACAACCGGCTTAATTATCCTGTATTGATGACTGGAGTTATGGATGTATCTCTTTTTTTCCTGGTCATCTTCGTCTCTACGTACGAGATGGTATGTAAAATGAAATACGTACAATTTGTGGAACATTCTTAATAATGACGGCCACCATTGCTACGGTGACATGAGGTGGTGGCAGGAAGGAAATGGGGTCAGCTCAGCTCATCTTGTTATATGAATCAGTCAATGTGTGAGTGTAATATAACAATGACTCTTGCCATATTCTCGGTCAGTTGTATAAAACCATACTCTTCTATTAGTATCAAGATGTAAAATATTGGAAAATTATTGAGTAAAAAGAAAAGGCAAGAACACAGTTGGGCTGAATTCTACCCCTTCCGTCTCCAATTCATCAATGACTTTTCAATAACTTTACTTTCCACATGATTCAACATCACAGGGGCTTCTTCACACCTTCCTTCAATAAAGGACAAAAGTTGACTTCAACCTCAACACTCCTGTCAGTTTATGAGTACACAATGCTGACCAGAGCAAACACGCCAAACTCAGCCTAAAGGCATTTTAGCTCACCTAAACCCGTCTTATTTACACATTGTAGAAGGCTATACTGTTGACATATTCTACTTATGGAGTATAGCCGGGCGGCCGTACTGTTGAAATATTCTTTTGTAGTAATTAAGTAATATCTTATCATTTTTTTAGTTACTTTCATTTGTAATTATGTTTTAATTATTATTTCTTTAGTGAATACTTAATATTAAATATTTTAATTCACTTCATAAATTATATCACTTAATAAATAGTAATTAATTTTTTTGATTAATAAAATATTTAAATACTAATGATTCACTAACTAAATAATAATTAAAACATAACTACTAATTAAGTAATTAAAAAAGAGAAATCCATATTATGCTATTTAACTGTATAGCCGTGCGGCTATACTTCTATTTACCGAGTATAGCCGATCGGCTATACTGTTGAAACTTTCTATTGAAAGGGGATAGCCGGCTATGCTTTTGAAACTTTCTATTTAAAAGGTATAGCCGCCCGGCTATACGGTTGAATATTCTACTTGTAGAGTATAGCCGCACGGCTATACTTGTGAAATATTCTTCTTAAAGTTGAAGCTGTACAACTAGTAAGAGTTAGGATTTAAAAGGGCAAGTAAAGTGGGTTAAATTCGTGGTTGACCCATAGCTTTGCATATGTTTGCGATGAAATATTTCAAGCCTAGGCTGACTTAGATTTAAAATTAAAATGGCAAAGCTCAAATTAAAATTTTTTTTGTGGTAAATATCACGAGGTGTCCTCACACCCGAAGGGTGGGATTAATCCCTGTTGGGGGTTCGAATTGCCGCTAGCCACAAAGTGCTTCCAATGGGTTTCAAACCCCTGCCATTGAGGCACCAGGTAGCTCGCCAGCTGGAGGTGGCAGTTTGCCAACCCCACCACACCTTGTGGTTAAATTTTTTTTTTTTTTTTTGATATGCGTGTTTGATTGATATATTTGAACAACTGCAGCTCAAGTTAAATATTTTCTGTACATAAAGTAAAACCAAATTGTCGTTTATTTGAGAGGCCAAATTAAACTTGACAAGAACTTGTAGAATTATAGTTAAGAGGACCATGGTGATGGTGGATCCAATTTGTTTTGGTATCAATTTTGATATCAAATGCCAATACGGACTGGAAACAAATTTTCAACAAAACCCAAATCAGCCCAAATCCAACCAACCATATAGGAGAATTTCTGAATTTCTGAATTTCCACATATGAGAATTTATATATATATATTGTCTTTTGCGAAACTCATCATTGGCTTTGCTATGCAACAGATATGAAGACTGATGAATCCTTGCAATTTGATTTGGGAACCCTCGGAACTGCCACAAATAAGTTCTCTGAGGACAACAAATTAGGTGAAGTTGGATTTGGTGCAGTTTTCAAGGTAATTAACCGAAAATAAAAAATAAAAAATAAAAATATATATATATATATTTATTTATGCTTAATTTAGTTCAATTTGCACAATTCTAAAGAAAAGATGACCTTGATGACAAACATTAAAATTATTGGATAAATAAGTACTACGTGTTACTTTTCAGGGGATGCTTAGTAATGGACAAGAGATAGCGGTTAAGAGGTTATCAAAAAGCTCAGGACAAGGTGTACAAGAATTTAAGAGTGAGGTTATATTGGTAGCCAAGCTTCAACACAGAAACCTTGTGAGGCTTTTGAGATTTTTCTTGGAAGGAGGAGAAACTCTACTTGTCTATGAATATGTGCCTAACAAGAGTCTTGATTATTTTCTATTTGGTATGTGAGTATCAACTCATAAGTCTATATACTTGGTTGTTATTTGTGTCAGTCAATATATTTATGTATAATTTCCAACTTTAAATAGTGATAAACAAAGTAGGGTAAATATTTAGTTATGCTCAGATACGCTTATATTATTATTCTTCTCCAATATGGAGGTATTTATACAAGTACAAAGATGTGTTAACCCTAAATAAAATAGGAAATATATCTAAATTACAATAGGAAATAAATATCTATTACAATAGGACTAAATAATAATTGGTAAGTAATCAAAATTCTAACTAAATAGGGAACCAAAATCCTAACTAAGTAAGGACTCGCCAACACTCCCCCTCAAGTTAGGCAAAGATATTTCGCACGCCCAACTTGACAAGCGAGTCACAGAACACTATACTTGAGAAGCACCAATTGTAGAGAAGGTCTTTTCGTCAACCACAAGTGAAACAAGTGACAACATAAAAGCAAAGTTCGCTGCGGAAACACAAGAGCAAACCCTAAAAAATAGGGCATATAGCAAAACACAGAAACCCTGTGAGCACGGCAGCAGATAAGGTAGAACACAGAAACCCTACGAGCACGGTAGCAGATAAGGCAGAACACAGAAGCCCTGTGAGCATAGCAGTAGATAAGGCAGAAACCAAACCCTAAAAATAGAGTAAGGCAAGGTAAGGCAAATAAAGGCCAAGCAAAGGCAAGGTGGCAATGCATGGCAAAGAACCCTAAAAATAGGGTAAGGCACGACAAAGGTAAAGCCTTACCCTAAAAATAGGGTAAGGCAAGGCATGGCAAGGCAAAGCCAAACCCTAACAAATAGGGTAAGGCAAGGCAAAGAAAGGCAAAGCCAAAGGCAAGGTCAACGGGCATGACCACAACGGAAACACACCAGCAAAGGCATGAGCAACAATACTGGCACCAACAAGAGCAACAAGGCAGAGACATAACAGGCATCATCAACAGCAATACAAGGCATTGGCACCAGAAAGAGCAAGAAGGCACTGGCAGCAACAACAGCAGAGACAACTTCTCTTCACTCCCCCTCTCCCCCTGAAGAGAAGGTGTCGATGAAGCCATATGATCAATGGTACTTGAGAAACATGCACTGACTAACACTGAGATGTAGCAGAATCAGCCATGGCAGATAGGTGGTTAAATCGCAGCAGAATAGATGAGCAGCGGTGTCACTCCCCCTCAAATCCGACGATGTATGAGAGTCGAGATTTGGAGAAAGTAACACCCAAATAAAGTTGCAACACTCCCCCTCAAATCCGACAATGGTAAAGGGTGGAAGAAGAGAAATTGAAATAATAGTAAAGAGACTCAAACATGCCAGTCTCGTGGCAGAAGCAAATGCAAGAGTGGAAGGTGGTAGCATACGGTTGTCCCATGAAGAAAAAACTTCAGAAAAGGAGAATAGTAAGGGAGGAAACCCAGCAAATCATGAACAGAGACAGAGACAAAGATAAGGTGCTCAAAATTGAGAAGCGGAAAGGTAACTCAAGAGAGCAGCCGAAGAAGACAAAGACTGGCAGAACAGTCAAAGGAAAGGCTCGGCAAGCGGTGACGAGGCTCGCGGAGGAAAGCAACAGCTCGGTGAGTGGTGACGAGGCTCACGGAGGAAAGCAACGGCTTGGTGGCGGCGGACTAGGATTATAGGCTAGATGTATAGTGCAGCAGAAATAGGTACGTAGTGTCTAGGGTTAGGGTAGAGATAGATCAAAACACAGCAACATCATCAGCAATGATCATAGCAACGGAAAGCGAAGTAAACAAAGGCAACATCAACGGCAACAATAGCGGCAACGGTAACATCAATTGCGGTAGTAGAGGCAACGACAACGACAACGACAACAGGAACAGTTTTTCCATATCAACTTTAGCTAATTCACGCAGACACAACTTCTCTTCACTCCTCCTCTCCCCCTGAAGAGAAGAGGTTGTCTGAGTCAAGAAATGGGCAATATCTTCATGGGAAGGAGAAATATATTTTTTTCACTCCCCACTTTACCACTTGCACAATCCTCAGGTGTGGGGTTTTATCACAAAAGGCCTCGGTGTTAGTTAAAGAGGGGTATTTCTATTTAAACTACTTTCTCGTTGGCCCTCTGGCCGATGTGGGACAACAATGAGTTCCAACACTCCCCCGCACGTGAGACCCCATTTTTATGGGTCACACGTGGAGATCCACATCGGCCAGCAACCACGTGGAGCCATGTAGGGACTCACCCATCGTGCGGGGCCAAACGGGGACACACCCATTACGTGGCACCTTTGGCCTACATGGAGCCAAACGGGGACCCACCCATCACGTCGCAGTACGGGCCCGCAACCTGGCTCTGACACCATGTCAAACAAAGTAGGGTAAATATTTAGTTATGCTCAGATACGCTCATATTATTATTCTTCTCCAATATAGAGGTATTTATACAAGTACAAAGATGTGTTAACCCTGAATAAAATAGGAAATATATCTAAATTACAATAGGAAATAAATATCTATTACAATAGGACTAAATAATAATTGTTAAGTAATCAAAATTCTAACTAAATAGGGAACCAAAATCCTAACTAAGTAAGGACTCGCCAACAAATAGTACTACTTGAACTTGGTAAATGTAACAGAACATAAAAAACGAGAACAACTGGATTGGTTGAGTCGTACCATGATAACTGGAGGAATTGCTCGAGGAATTCTTTATCTTCATGAAGATTCGAGGCTTAGAGTTATACATCGTGATTTAAAAGCTAGCAACATCTTGTTAGATGGAAATATGAATCCAAAAATATCATATTTTGGGATGGCCAGAATGTTTGGAGCAGATGATCGAACTCAAGGAAACACCAAAAGAATTGTCGGCACCTAGCAAGTTTCATCCTCTGTTCTACTTAACAATGATCATATTTGAACCTGTATATAGATATTTGACTCTTAGACTCATATTCAATTGTTTTGGTCATGCAATTAGTGGTTACATGCCCCGGAATATGTTATGGAGGGACTGTATTTCGAAAAATCAGATGTCTTCAGCTTCAGAGTAGTTTTGTTTGAGATTGTAACAGGAAGAAGAAACTTTTTAGGCCTTCATCCCACAGAATATGCACCTACTCTTATTAGGCTATGTCAGGTTAAATCATACAGAAGTTTCTCAAACTAGCTAATACATGTAGCTATCAATGTAATAGTTTTTACTTACATGCTTGAAATGTATTAATTGCAGGCTTGGCACTTATGGAACGAAACGAAGGGGTTGGAGTTGATGGATCCGTTGTTGAAAGACTCATGCAGCCCAAATGAATTTTTGCGATACATCCATATTGGATTATTGTGTGTTGAAGAAGATGCCAACAAGAGGCCAACCATGTCATCGGTTGTTGTAATGTTAAACAGTGAAGCTACTAGTCTTGCTAGACCTGAGAGACCAGCCTTCTTTACAGGAAGATGTATTGAACATCATGGTCAAGAAAATGCTCAAAATTGCTCAGCCAATGATTTGACGATTTCTATTGATGTTCCCCGTTGAGACAGATGACAATTTTCTAAATATAATCTTCACACATTATGAAGTTGGCCTTTGATAAAATGGAAGATTTTGTCCGCATTTTTTTCTTTCTCCTGTCAGACCATAAGATAATCACTACAAAGAAGCCCAACGGCAGTTCACAAACTGTAAACAGGAAGAAGGGACAAGGCCAAAAATATAACAAAACAAGTATCCAAAGCCTTGAACCAAAGTAGGCCCAATACATACAGATCAACAAAACAAGACCCGGCCTCCTCCTATGTTATATTGTTTTTTTTTTTTCCTACTAGGGAAAGAGATTTGAACACAGAATCGAGATACATGAGTAACTGCGGTTAATCGCTTAAGTTACAAGCCCTTTACTATTATATTGTTTGTTATAAACTTATGGTACACCAAACCAAAGCCTGGGACAAAATTGCCCAAATTACACGTTTTGAAAGAATGTGATTAGATCTTGTGGAAAATTCCGTTGAACTGGCTGGAGAAATATATAAACCCTTTTGGCACTTCCGTCTCCATCGTCTTCATTTCGTCTCCTTCCTTTTCTTCAACGAATTTGACTGAGATGGTGACAGGTGAAGTGAAATATACAGGTCAACACACGGATACATTAAAAAGTCGTTTGACTTTAAGAGTCGTGCCGTGACTTATCTGAAAGTTTCACATATAATATGTTCGTACTTTTCTACTTGTAATATTCTTGCGAATAATAATAATAATAATAATCAATATCAATATGATAATATCTCCCTCTCTCTCCCCAAACAAAACTGGCCTCACTCCCGTCCCCATTTTCCCCTGTTTCAAACTCTTGTTTTTTGTCTTTTATTTCATTGTCTCTTCTTCCTCTTCTTTTTCTATGAATTTGATGATAAAGACAACCACCACTGAGATAATATATCTTTCAAGTTCAACTTGGCTTGAGAAATAGAAACAGGGAGGAACTAGCTAGCTTAATTAGCTAAGCATAGGGGATGGGCTGGGCTGGCTTCATCAAGATCAAAATGCTTCCCACGAATAATCTGATGCTTGTTTCCATTCTTTCCTCCATATCTGTTGTTACTCTGCTCAGCTTTCCCAGCCCAGCTGAAGCTGTCTATCTATACCATATCTGCCCAAACACTACCACTTTCACCCCAAACTCCACCTTCCAGTCCAACCTTAACCACCTCCTCTCAACCCTATCCTCCAACGCCACCCGCCCCTCCGGCTTCTACAACGCCACCGCCTCCTCCTCCTCCTCCCCAAACGACCCCGTCTACGGCCTCTTCCTCTGCCGCGGCGACGTCGCCGCCACCGACGCTTGCAAAACCTGCGTCTCCAACGCAACCTCCGAGGCCGTCCAGCGCTGCCCCACCGAGAAACAGGTTGTCATCTGGTACGACGACTGCATGCTGCGCTATTCCAACGAGTCCTTCTTTTCCACTGCCTCCGAGTCTCCTGCCGTTTACATGTGGAACACACAGAACGCCACCGAACCGAACCGCTTCAACCAGGTCCTGGCCACCGGCATGAACGAGGTGGCCACCGAGGCTTCCACCGACGCTGACAAGTTCGCGACGAGTCAGGCCAATGATAGTGGGTTGATTTCGGTTTACAGCCTGGGGCAGTGCACGCAGGACCTGTCCGCAGCGGATTGCAACCGGTGTCTCAGGGGAGCCATAGCCCAATTTCCGAGTTGTTGCAATGGAAAGGTCGGGGGACGAGTTTTCAATCCGAGTTGTTACGTTAGGTACGAAGTCTACCCTTTCTTCCTCCAAAACTCCACGTCAGCACCTCAGCCTTCACCGGGGGCTCTACTTCCTCCTCCTCCTCCTCCTCCGCCGCTGCCTAAAGGTAAAGTGAAGTGACCAGCTTTTCAATTCAAATTATGTCTTAAAATAGTTGGGGGAGGAATAGGTATCTATGCTAACTATGGTTGACTTTGGATTGGAACAGGGGAATATGGTTTTGGGATTTGGCTGTTCATTTTACTAATTTCTTCATATTTAGTTTTATGTATCAGTGTAGATTCTTATTGTTTATTATGCAGGAAAAAGCAAAATCCCTACAATTGTTGCCATTGTTGTCCCAATTGCCGTCTCTATGCTACTTTTTGTTGTGGGCTGCTGTTTCATTACTAGGAGAGCAAGAAAGAAGCGCAGTGCAGCAGCGGAGGCACCAAGCGGTAAAGAATATATATCTGAAATGAATTCTAGTTTGTCATACAAATCAAAAGCATACTTTTGTTTCCTCATCTTTATACATGAATGCTTTTCTTGTTTGTTTGTGTAGGTGAGAATGACATTAGTACTATAGAGTCTTTGCAATTTGATTTTAGTACCATTGTAGCGGCCACGAACAATTTCTCTGATGATAATAAGTTAGGGGAAGGTGGATTTGGTCAAGTTTACAAGGTATGTATGTATATCAACGTTTCTGCATCGGAAAATCTAAAGTTTTAATATTTTGAGAAACTAAGGAGGTTTTAATCAGTACTGGGAATTGTAAAAGTTGTGCAAGAATGTACATTCCATCGATTGATTGATTGAAGGTTGTTCTCAGGGTATACTTTCAAATGGTCAAGAAGTAGCTGTGAAGAGGCTTTCAAGGAACTCTGGCCAAGGTGCAGAGGAATTTAAGAACGAGATGGTATTGGTAGCTAAGCTTCAACACAGAAATCTGGTCAGGCTATATGGATTTTGCTTGGAAGGAGAAGAAAAGATACTTGTTTATGAATTTGTCTCCAACAAAAGCCTTGACTATTTTCTATTTGGTTTGTGCCCTGAAACATCTGATAGTCTTTTCTACTGCAAAAGCAATGTAACTTCAACATGTATTTTAATCTGTTTCCTTGATAGCTTGATTGCTCAATTTTGATGATTTGCAGACCCTGAGAAACAAGGACAATTGGATTGGGCAAGACGTTACAAGATTATTGCAGGGATTGCTCGAGGAATCATGTATTTACACGAAGATTCCCGACTTAGAATTATACATCGTGATCTCAAGGCCAGCAATATATTGTTAGATGGGGAGATGCATCCAAAAATATCTGATTTTGGCATGGCCAGGATTTTTGGGGTTGATCAAACTCAAGCAAACACAAGTAGAATTGTTGGAACATAGTAAGTTCTCTCATTCATCTTTTCTATTCTCATGACCACTTTTGTTCTGCATTATCTGGATTGATGAATTTGAGATATGGTCCCATCTGCACTCAACAGAAAGTCCACTTTGACCCTTGATAATATCAGTATGAACTCAGAGAGGGATGATGTTATTTTTGAATCATACTTCATGCTCTATAAATAATGAAAGCCACTTAGTCTTACACGAAATTGAATGGATTAAATGATTGACATGAATATGATAAGTTTACTCCTTAAATTTTGCTACAATTTCTATACTGATGGATGGTTGTGCTTCTTGCAGTGGCTATATGTCTCCAGAGTATGCAATGCATGGACAATTTTCTGTCAAGTCCGATCTATATAGTTTCGGTGTTTTACTGCTAGAAATCATAAGTGGCAAGAAGAATAGTTATTTCTTTCGAACTGACGCAGCTGAAGACCTCATGAGCCATGTAAGCTTAAACCGAAAACAAAGTAGTTTTGTTCTTCTGCACTAACACACACCACAACATAAATAAAACTGTTCAATTTATGCAGGCTTGGAAACTATGGAGAGATGGGACGCCTTTGGAATTGTTGGATCCGAGTATGAGAGATTCTTATTCCAGGAGTGAAGTTATAAGGTGTATGCATATCGGGTTACTTTGTGTTCAGGAAGATCCAGCGGACAGACCTACAATGCAATCCGTAGTTCTCATGCTTAATAGCTACTCTGTGACTCTGCCACTACCTGAACAGCCAGCATTTTTCCTTCGAAGTCGAACGGGGGGGAACATGCCAAAGATAACTTTGGAGTCTGATCTATCTATCAGTAAGTCAACTCCATCCGTAGATGAAGGATCTATCACTGCAGTATACCCTAGATAGCGTGAATGAACAAGATGTTATATCTTGTATTATCTGTTTATATTTGTAATAACAAATATGAAACTTGTACTCTTGGTTTCATACGAATGTTGTTAGGATTGAAAACAAATGGTATTTCTGTCTTGTGAGTTTCAATATCTTTGATTTTGATTTTTGAGCATAGATTTACATCCACATAACGTGATTGACAAGGTTTTAAGTCATCACATCTGTATCTTGGAAAGATCTCTCCTTTGTGGGTCTGGGTTGAATCTTCTGCAGTTTCGTGACGTCAATACCTAATAAATTTACAAACGGCTTAATTAGGTAGTTGTGCTTGTGGTCACATCACTCTCTTGTATTGATGAGAGTTATGGATAGGATACCATCTTCTTTTCTGGTCATCTTCGTCTCCACTTGGTTGGTACTTGGTTGTATAAAACCGTACTCTTGTATTATTGCAGACTAAAAGTCTCAAAACCCTCTGTAGGTGTAAATATTGAAAGGGTGGTGATTTTCCCACTCCCCTTTAATTCACTTACACTCCCTTTTGTTTTTTAGTACTTTTTACTATAAGATAAAAATGAGTATAAGATAAAAATGAGTGTAAGTGAACAAAAGAGGAGTGAGAAGATACAATTTTTTAAAAAATAGAGTGTAAGTGGATAAAAAGGGTGTGGGAAAATCAGTACCCTATTGAAAAACTGAGGAAAAAGAAAACACCTTTGTTGACTGTCAATTTATAATTACATCACACTGACGATGAAGCAGACACCTCAAAAAATTATGACTTTTAGATAAGCTTTTTAATTTCCAGATGATTCAACTCTAAGGTACATAAGAAATTGGCTTTAGAAATAGAAACAGGGACTGGGCTGATCAGTGATCAAAAGATCATGAAAACCAAAATGTCTTCCGTGCATAATCTGATGCTTGTTTCCATTCTCTCCTCCATATTTGTTGTTACTCTGCTCAGCTTTCCCAACCCAGCCGAAGCTGATTATCTATACAATGTCTGCCCAAATTGGGATCTAACCACCCCAATTGGTGCATATCGCTCTCAAATATCTGGAAAATTTATCATCAAATTCGTGTTGAGTCTGCAGATTAACATGGATGGATCCCTAACCAAATTGGGATAATTATATCCTATCAGCTTGGCCTCCCGCATGAGAAAAATTCCTGCTTATATGCTGCTGGCATGGGCATAAAGTGACACTATGAAGTGAAGGAAGTTGAAGTTCCACCCCAAAATCAATTGGCTATGGGGGGAGTAGCCCAACTCCTTATAAACCCAGGCTAGGTCCCTAACTTTTCAATTTGGGACAAATACTCTCAACACGCCCTCGCACGTGTGGCAAACTTTCAAGCCTAACACGTGGACAACTCATATTTGGTGACGTGGGAGCACGTGTGGCTGTTGGCCTGTGATAAAATGTTAGAAAAGATTACATTTCTTTTCTGGGTATACGTAGCTGTGGCAACGACTTATCATCCTACAGCGTAGCGGTCCCATGCATTAGTTACGTGATTGACAAGGCTTTAAGTCTTCGCACCAATGTCTTGGAAAAGGTTTTTCTCATTTGTGGGTCTGTCTAGGTTGAATCCTTCATGGTTTTGTGGTTACCGACTCCCTTTAAATTCTGGCTCACAAGGCACTAATTCAGTCTATACGAAATTGACAACCGGCTTAATTAGGTAGTTGTGGTCACATCACTGTCCTGTATTGATGACTGGAGTTATGGATACATCTTTATTTTTCTGGTCATCTTCGTATGTCTCTACGTACGAGAATATGTAAAATGAAATGCGTACAATTTGTGGAATATTCTTAATAATGATGGCCACCATTGCCACGGCGACATGAAGTGGTGGCCGGAAGAAAATGGGGTCAGCTCAGCTCAGCTGGTTATATGAATCAATCAATGTGTCAGTGTAATATAAAAATGACTCTTGCCATATTCTCGGTCAGTTGTATAAAACCATACTCTTCTATTCTATTATATCAAGATGTAAAATATTGGAAAATTATTGAGGAAAAAGAAAAGCCAAAACACAGTTGGGCTGAAAATTCTACCCCCTCCGTCTCCAATTCATCAATGACTTTTCAATAACTTTACTTTCCACAGGATTCAACATCACAGGGGCTTCTTCACACCTTCCTTCAATAAAGGACAAAAGTTGACTTCGACCTTAACACTCCTGTCAATTTATGAGTACATCACAACAATCCTGACCAGAGCAAACACGCCAAACTCGGCCTAAAGGCATATTAGCTCACCTAAACCCGTCTTACACATTGTAGAAGCAGGTGATCGTGATCATCAGGAAGAGGTTATTGATTTGATTATCAAAATGCCTTCCTTCAATCTCAATGTGTTGATGACCCTTGTGCTTGGCTTGCTTAGCCTTAGCAGTTTGAGTGAAGCTGAATACCGCTCCCACTACTGTTCTAACACAACCAGTTTCACTCCCAACAGCACCTACGAATTCAATCTTAAACTCCTCCTCTCTTCTCTCACCTCCAATGCCACCCGTGAACTCGGTTTCTACAACACCACCGCTGGCTCCCAAGATCCCAACGCTGCAGTTTATGGCTCCTTTCTATGCCGTGCTGATCTCACATCCGATGCATGCCAAGTTTGTGTGGCTACTGCAGCCAACGAAACGGTCCAAAAGTATTGCCCCTTAAGAAAAGTCACTATAATTTGGTACGATGATTGCATGTTGCGCTACTCAAACGTGTCTTTTTTCGGCAATATGGATGAAGCCCCAAGAGTTTCTTTGTGGAACGTGGGAAATATTACTGATCCAAACCGGTTTAATGAGGTACTGGCGGAAACAATCAAAGGCTTGGTGCCTGAGGCAGCAAATAAGGCCTCCGGAGCTAAAAAGTTTGCGGCAAAAGAAGCAAACTTTACAGCGTTTCAGGAGTTGTACAGCCTTGTGCAATGCACGCCGGACCTGTCAAGCACCGCCTGTGATCGGTGTCTTCGAGGAGCTATTGCACTTCTTCCGGCTTGTTGTAATGGGAAGCAAGGAGGAAGAGTTTTGTATCCTAGTTGTAATGTTAGATATGAAGTGTATCCATTTTATACATTTGTTACTGCCCCTCCTCCGCCACTGCTTCTTCCTCCTCCACCTCCAGCTTCAGTTACAAGGTCTCAAGGTATAATTAATTACGAGCTCATGTCTTTGTTCTAATTGGTTAATTATATATTTAGAAAGCAATGTTTGTCTTTGTAGAACTTTTACACAAACATAGGGATGAACCATTAATTTGTGTCTAATACTCTGTGCAGGAAATGATGACCAAATCTCAACTTTGGTCATAGTGGCCATTGTGGTTCCAATTGCCATATTGCTCTTCTTGGTAGGCTGCTGTTTCTTAAGAAGAAGAGCAAGGAAAAAGTACAATGTTATACAACAACAAAATGGTAAACAAACATTGAAACATTTTATAATTTCCTTTCCGGACCCAACTAATGTATTTTCCTCTCCTGAACGATTTGATTCCTAATCGTGTTCAGTAGTTTATTAGTCCGTAATTAATTAATATCTCCTACTTGTTGATTGTGTAGTGGGGAACGAAATTAATAGCGTGGAGTCATTGCAGTTTGATTTGCGTACAATTGCAGCAGCCACAGACAATTTCTCTGATCAGAACAGATTAGGGGAAGGTGGCTTTGGTGAGGTTTATAAGGTTGGGATTTTGGCTTACCAAATCTGGTGAATTTAAGTCATGCCAGAGTTCATCAAAATGTATTAAACTCATGAAAGTTATACTTAGATGTTTGTTGAGATTATTGGTTGCAATATTTCAGGGTACGCTTCCTGATGGGCAACAAATAGCTGTGAAGAGGTTATCTAGCGGCTCCGGGCAAGGTGCCGAAGAGTTTAAAAATGAGGTGGTTTTGGTAGCCAAGCTTCAGCACAGAAATTTAGTGAGGCTATTGGGATTTTGCTCTGAAGGAGAAGAAAAGATACTTGTTTATGAGCTTGTGGAGAACAAAAGCCTTGACCACTTTCTATTCGGTTTGTGCCCTTCTAAAATCATGTGTGATACCATATGCTATTTCATTAGTTGATGATAAAATTACACTTCACCTTCTTATTCACAAACCAAACGAAATCTTGCAACATTCCCAAGAGGCAAAGCCGCTGAGGAAAAGAAAATATCTTTCAGAATTATGTCTCTATTTCTATTAATTTGTCTTAATTTTAGTGAAATGAAATTAATTCCTCCGTAATTATGTCTGTTGCTTTACTTATTCTAACCTGTATACTTTTATTGGACAAATGTGTGCATAGACTCTGAGAACCAAGTAAAATTGGATTGGTCAAGCAGATACAAGATCATTGGCGGGATTGCTCGAGGGCTTCTCTATCTCCATCAAGATTCTCCGCTTAAAATCATACATCGTGATCTTAAAGCAAGCAACATATTGTTAGATGGGAACATGAACCCAAAAATTGCAGATTTTGGCATGGCAAGAATAGTTGGAGTTGACCAAACTCAAGGGAGCACAAGAAGGATTGTGGGAACATAGTAAGTAATAACAGAACTTTGTTTATGTTCACATAATCTGCATAAACGAGTTGATTGATTTTCTCATCCTGAAAAGTAATTACTAGAAAGAAAAGATATCAAATTGATATCTCAAGAATTCACCTTAACTCAGACAAGATGGAGAAGCTCTGTTATTGCAGGGTACATTGTTATGTATGCTTCTGTTAGTGTTATCAGATATGCACTATCGGTTACCCTGTTTATGAATTATAAGTTAATTGACACATTGATTGCCAGATGAGTTTTAACATGTTCACACTGTATTTGGACAAACATTACTTTATTGATGCTGCTGGTTTGCAGTGGTTACATGCCTCCAGAATATGCAATGCACGGACAGTTCTCTGTGAAGTCCGATGTGTACAGTCTTGGTGTCCTGATCTTAGAGATTTTAACTGGCAAGAAGAACACTAGTTTCTATAACTCAGACCGTGGCGAAGACCTCTTGAGCTATGTGAGTATAAGTTTAATATTGTAATATGCTTCTCATGGTAAATATTTTTAGAATGAGTCTCTTACTAAATAAAAATAAATAAATAAATTATTTGCAGGCTTGGAGACATTGGAGGGACGGGACACCCTTAGAATTATTGGATCCAAATCTAAGAGATTCTTATGCAAAAGCTGAAGTAACTAGATGTGTCCATATCGGGTTACTCTGTGTTCAGGAAATTCCAGATGAGAGACCCACAATGCAATCCATAGTTCTCATGCTAAGCAGTTACTCTGTTACTATGGCATTACCTCAAAAGCCAGCACTTTTCCTGCATAGTGGAACAGAGCTGAACATGCCATCATTAACCACTGAATCATCTGATCAAACTACTAGCAAGTCGTTGCCATTTTCTGTTAACGAAGTATCAATTACTGAATTATACCCGCGTTAGTGTATATCGAACAAAGCGTGATCAATCTTTCAGGACTGTACTTTGGAAGTAGTGTGGTTTTGTTTCATTTCTCTCTGGTTTTCATGGTTGCGCTAGCTGTTCTGTTTCTTATTAGTTTAGTTAGTCTCTCCTCCATAGGGGCCCTGTATTCGTTTGCCTTCGTAGCATTGTATGTCTTTGCCTTTGGGCTATTGTACCTTTTATAGTGATATGTGTTGCAGACCATTATTAAGCAAACTTACCAACAAAAGCTTCCACGTTAATATATGATATTTCAGAAATGGTCATTGCCCTTTTCTCAGGATCTTGCATTCCCAAATTACCTTGACATTGTCCTTTGTCGCATATATTAATTTGGGTTTTTTCTCACTCACCCAATCCCATGATATTATCACTTTTGCAATTTTTTTTTCAAATGTATTTTTTCTCTCCTCCGTCACTTGAGCCCCAAACAGCGCACACATTGCCATGAATGTGCAAGATACATACCATCTTCATCCCATTTCTCTCTTATTATGCCCAAACCTTTCTGAAATGATGAGCAGTTGCGGCCATTGACCCAAAAAATAAAAGGTTAAGTTCCAATGAAATAAAAAATGCTTTATAATTATTCTTACAAAAAATATTGTAAGCTCAAGCGTTTAAAATTGCTTACCCCTACATCTAAGGTCTTAAGTAGGAGTAATTTTTGAAAAACCAAACTGAACCCGGGATATATAAAAATTTCTCCTTAGGTAGGGGTGGGTATTGAGATCAAAAAATTGGAAAACCACATGAAACCGGATTGAAAAAAAACGGTTGAAAACCAAGTTAACCAACAAATCAAAAAACCAAACTGAACCAGTTCAACTCAATTCCTATTTTAATTTGACATCTCAAAAACCCGGTCCACATAAAACCAGATCAATTGTGTAAATATATATTTTTTTAAATCCCAATATTCAATAATTTAAGGTCCTATCCCAACTCAAAAGCCTTCAGACCAAAAAAGAAAAAAAAAACTCAAAAGCCCAAGTCAAACTCCAAGTCCACCTTCATTGGGCCATTCCACCAACTAAAAAGCCCAAACGTGTTTTTTCGTCAAACCCCAAACATTCATTCATTTCCCCGAAGTAGCATGTTGAAAAGAAAGGCTCCGCTCTCCCATGCATTGTCACTTCGAAATTTGATCCCACACGCCACGCGCCACATCTTGGTATACCATGTAGTCGGTGTCTAATAGACGTAGGATATGTGGAATATTTTTAATGAAGCAGCACATGTCATAAATAACAATGCAGCAAGTCCAATGTATATTGGATGATTTAGTGGTGTCTTCGAAATATACAAAAATTTCTCCAAAACATTTCTCTCTCTCTTCTTTTTCTTTTTCTACTTCCTCTTTCTTTCCTTCCTTCTTTCTTTGTTTATTTTTTTTTTTCTTCTTTTGCGTTTCTGTTTTTCTCCTTGACCCTTGTACTCAAAAACAAAAAAAAAAGATGTAAAATGAATGTAAATACCGGAATATTGAGGAAAAAGAAAATGCAAAAACACGTTTCCGCATGATTCACAGTCACTGGGGCCTCTTCACTCTTTCCTTCAATAAAGGACAAAAGTTGACTGCAACCTTAACACTCCGGTCAATGTGACGAGAGCAAAACACGCGAAACAGGGCCTAAACTCTTCTTATTTATACATTGTAGAAGGAGGAGATCGTGACCATCTAGTAGAGATTATTGATTATCAAAATGCCTTCCTTCAATCTCAATGTGTTGATGACCCTTATGCTTGGCTTGCTTAGCCTTAGCAGTTTGAGTGAAGCTGATTACCGCTCCCACGTCTGTTCTAACACAACCCGTTTCACTCCCAACAGCACCTACGAATTCAATCTTAATCTGCTGCTCTCTTCACTCACCTCCAATGCCACCTGTGAACTTGGTTTCTACAACACTACCGCCGGCTCCCAAGACCCCAACACTGCAGTTTACGGCTCCTTTCTATGCCGTGCTGATCTCACATCAGATGCATGCCAAGATTGTGTGGCTACTGCAGCCAGAGACGCGGTCCAAGAGTACTGCCCCTTAAGAAAAGTCACCACAATTTGGTACGACGATTGCATGTTACGCTACTCAAACGTGTCTTTTTTTGGCCATATGGACCAAGGCCCAAAAGTTTATATGTTTAGCGCGGGAAACGTTACTGAACCAATCAGGTTTAATCAGTTGCTGTCAAAAACAATCACTGGATTGGTGCCTGTGGCAGTAAATGCGGCCTCCGGTGCTAAAAAGTTTGCGACAAAAGAAGTGAACTTTACAGGGTTTCAGGACTTGTACAGCCTTGTGCAATGCACGCCAGACCTGTCAAGCACCGATTGTGATCGGTGTCTTCGAGGAGCTATTGCGCTTCTTCCGGCTTGTTGTAATGGGAAGCCAGGGGCAAGAGTTTTGTGTCCTAGTTGTAATGTTAGATATGAATTCTATCCATTTTATACTAGAGTTGCTGCCCCACCAACACCACTGCTTCTTCCTCCTCCACCTCCAGCTTCAGTTTCAAGATCTCAAGGTAAAAATAATTAGTAGCAGCGGGGGTAGTTCATGTATTTGTTCTAATTGGTTAATTGTAAGAAAGCAATGCTTGTAGAGTTTTTAAATATACATAGGAAACCGTTAATTTGCGTACTAATATTCTGTGCAGGAAATGATGACCAAATCTCATCTTTACCCATAGTGGCCATTGTGGTTCCAATTCCCATATTGCTTTTCTTGGTAGGCTGCTGTTTCTTCAGAAGAAGAGCAAGGAAAAAGTACAATGTTAAACAACAACAAAATGGTAAACACTGGAAAGTTTTTCTTTGGTCAAGGAACACTGGAGAGTTTTATAACTTCCTTTCCAGACCCAACTTATGCATTATTTTCCTCTCTTGAAGGATTTGATTCCTAATCGTGTTCAGTAGTTACTTAGTTCATAATTAATTCCTTCTTCTTTTTGATTGTGTAGTGGGGAGCGAAATTAGTAGTGTGGAGTCATTGCAGTTTGATTTGCATACAATTGAAGCAGCCACAGAAAATTTCTCTGATCAGAACAAGTTAGGGGAAGGTGGCTTTGGTGAGGTTTACAAGGTTGTGATTTTGGCTTACAAATCTAATGAATATTTTGTCCAAAAAAAAAATCTCATGAATTTAAGTCATGCCAGAGTTTAACAGAATGTATTAAATCCACGAAAGTTATACTTAGATGTTTGTAAAGATCATTGGTTACAATATTTTCAGGGTACACTCCCTGATGGGCTACAAATAGCTGTGAAGAGGTTATCTACAGGCTCCGGGCAAGGTGCCGAAGAGTTTAAGAATGAGGTTGTTTTGATAGCTAAGCTTCAGCACAGAAATTTAGTGAGGCTATACGAACTTATGGAGAACAAAAGCCTTGACCACTTTCTATTCGGTTTGTGCCCTTCTAACATCATGTGTGATACCATATGCTATTTGATTAGTTTTTGATACAATTACACTTTAATTTCTAATTCACAAACCAAGAACATTCCCAATAGTCAAACTCAAAGCCACTGCGGAAAAGAAAATATCTTTCAGAATTCTGCATGTCTATTAATTTACTTATTCTAACCTGTGTATTTTATTGGACAAATGTGTGCATAGGCTCTGAGAACCAAGTAAAATTGGATTGGTCAAGCAGATACAAGATTATTGGCGGGATTGCTCGAGGGCTTCTCTATCTCCATCAAGATTCTCGGCTTAAAATCATACATCGTGATCTTAAAGCAGGCAACGTATTGTTAGATGGGAACATGAACCCAAAAATTGCAGATTTTGGCATGGCAAGAATATTTGGTGTTGACCAAACTCAAGGAAGTACAAGAAGGATTGTGGGAACATAGTAAGTAACAGAACTTTGTTTATGTTCACATAATCTGCATAAACGAGTTGATTGTTTTTCTCATCCTGAAAATTAATTACTAAAAAAAAGAAAAGATATCAGATTGATATCTCAACAATTTATCTCATCTCAGACAACATGAAGAAGCACTGTTAATGCAGTCTTCCCTCAGTGTTATCATATACGCACTATTGGTTACCCTGTTTATGAATTATAAGTTAATTAAGATACTGATTGCTAGATGAGCTTCAACACTCTGTATTTGGATTTACATTACTTTGATGATGCTGCTGGTTTGTAGTGGTTACATGCCTCCAGAATATGCAATGTATGGACAGTTCTCTGTGAAGTCCGACGTGTACAGTCTTGGTGTCTTGATCTTAGAGATTGTAACTGGCAAGAAGAACACTAGTTTCTATAACTCGGACCGTGGTGAAGACCTCTTGAGCTATGTGAGAAAGTTGAATATTTTAATTTGTATTTCATGGTTAATCTTTTTACTGCATCATTTTGAATGAGTCTCTTACTAAATAAAAAATAAAAAATTTGCAGGCTTGGAGACATTGGAGGGATGGGGCACCCTTAGAATTATTGGATCCAAATCTAAGAGATTCTTACGAAAAAACTGAAGTAATTAGATGTGTCCATATTGGGTTACTCTGTGTTCAGGAAATTCCAGATGAGAGACCGACAATGCAATCCATAGTTCTCATGCTAAGCAGTTACTCTGTTACTATGGCATTACCTGAAAAGCCAGCATTTTTCATGCATAGTAGAACAGAGCTGAACATGCCCTCATTAACAACTGAATCATCTGATCCAACTACTAGCAACCCGTTGCCATTTTCTGTTAACGAAGCATCAATTACTGAATTATACCCCCGTTAGTGTATATCGAACAATCTTGCAGGACTGTACTTAGGAAGTTCTTTGATTTTGTTTCATTTCTCTATGCTTTTCATGGTTGATCTAGCTGTACTGTTTCTTGTTAGTTTAGTTAGTCTCTGCTCCATAGGCATAGGGGCCTCCGTATTTGTTTGGTTGCCGTTGTAGCATTGTCTTTATTTGTCTTTACAATGAAGTTATACAGATTATAAAAAATAAATAAGTTATACAGATTATCGGTGTTTGCTTCTTATAATATTATGATTCGAAGGGTTCAATCACCTTGTTAATTATATATTTATTTTCTAATTAATAATCAATACTCTGTTCTTACAATAAACTTATTGCATGTCCACAATTCAACTATATGTGAGGGAAGTATAGTCGCACGGCTATGCGTTTGAAATATTCCATTTAATATTCTACTTGTAGAGTATAGCCGCGTGACTATACTTTTGACATGGTATAGTTTATAAAAAAATATATATATAAACTTAGTATCTTTAGGTCAATAATTTTTTTTTTAAAATTTTATTTTTCGTAATTAATTAATATCGTATCATTTTATAGTTACTTATATTTGTAATTATGTTTTAATTAGTATTTCTTTAGTGAATAATTAGTATTAAATATTTTAATTAACTTCATAAATTATATTACTTAATAAATAGTAATTAATTTTCTACTTGTAGAGTAATTAAGTAATATCTTATCATTTTTTAGTTACTTTCATTTGTAATTAAGTTTTAATTATGATTTCTTTAGTGAATTATTAGTATTAAATGTTTAAATGAACTTCATAAATTATATTTCTTAATAAATAGTAATTAATTTTTTTCTTTAATAAATTTTTTAAATAAATAACGTAATTAAAAGAGAAATCCATATTATGCTATTTAAAGGTCTAGCCGACCGGCTATACCTTTGAAACTCTTTTTAGCCCGTCGGCTATAGTAATGAAACTTTCTATCTTATAGTATAGCCGCGCGGCTAAACGTTTGAAATTCTCCTCTTAAAGAGTATAGCCACGCGGCTATACGTTTGAAATATTCTACATAGTTACTTTCATTTGTAATTATGTTTTAATAATTACTTTTTTAGTGAATAATTAGTATTAAATATTTTAATTCACTCCTAAAATTATATTACTTAATAAATAGTAATAAATTTTTTTGGTTTAATAAAATATTTAAATACTAATTATTCACTAACTAAATATTAATTAAAACAAAACTACAAATTAAAGTAATTGAAAAAAGATATGGTATAGCCGCACGGCTATACGTTTGAAACTTGCTATTTAAAGCATATAGCTGGTCGGCTATACTAATGAAACTTTCTATTCTTACAATAGAATTCAAAAAGAAGAAAAACTTACATGTACTAATAAATGAAAGATAATCATGCAGTGGATATATGGTATATGGCTCCTGAGTATGTAAATCATGGTCGCTTTAACAGGGGTGTTAGTTCTTGAAATTGTTAGTGGTAGAAAGATTGGTAGATTCCTATATGGCGAAAATGAAGAGGACCTGTTAACTTATGTGAGTATAATTACATTAAATAGTGTATTTTCCCTCTTTTACCTTGGTGAAATTTCTTTCTACTATATTGATAGGCCTGGAGAAATTGGAGGGAGAGGATAGAGTTCAAAACATCATAGATCCTGTGTTGACGAGAAGTTCACAATCCAAAACGATGAGATGCATCCACATAGGTTTATTATGTGTGCAAGAAAATGTGGTGGACAGACCAACCACGGCTTCAGTTGTATCCATGCTTAACAGCCAGTCTTCCACTAAGGTAAACCATGTCTTCGTCTTCGTCTTCCACTAAGGTAAACCATGTTCTACTTTGGCAGCGATGAATATCTAGACTAGCATCAACTTTCGTCTTCCACTAAGATAATTTATGTCCTTTTTATAAAGTTTTATCAACATCCCTTTACAAATATTCCAACAAGGACGAGATCTTTTCTGAAATTGCATACAAATATATCAACATCAGAAGAGTGGGAATATTTGTAAAGTAATAGAGGGAATGCTTCTAGTTAAACCAAACCTTATCCGATTTCATTGTTCTACAGGCTTCTAATAAGCGCTTTTAGCAAGCATTGATCTGTTTAACAAACATGCAATATTAATTGGAAGCATCGATTTAACTTGGTGGTGTGTGCACCAGCACCACTCAGAGGTCAGAGCTCTACTTTCTGAGAATAAAAAGCTCTAGCCGAAGCTTTTATATATTCTTATTTCTTATTTGAGAAGCACCAGCACCACTCAGAACAAACACATCAATTGACATCCTTAACCTTATCATATATACCTCTGCAGGTTTCACCTTGTACATTGAGCCAAAAGAAGATGTCTCAACTTCTATATTCATTTTCAAGATTAATGAAAATTAGAAAGAAAGAACCCTAATTGCCAATTGGACATGGTGTGTTCAACTGGGCAGGCAAGGAACCCTAATCGCCGAGCCGACCAGTAAAAATTGACCACTCAGTCTCCGCGTGCACGATGACATACACATATTTTACTGTAGGGGTGCTCAGATTTGATCCATTTTTAAATATGGACCGGTGATACAAAGCATTAATTCAAGATCAGAATGATGGATTTTCTTGCTAATTTTTTTTTTTTTCTGCTTTTCAAGACAAACACACGAGGCACAATATTACTACAGGATGGCCACCGATCCACAGTATCAACATGAGCATGACATAAAGAATTAATATTGTATCAACTTAATCCATCTGGATCTTCCACTTTTTGCCGATCCAACACTGCCACAATTAATTCTTATTATTATCCTGGATTTGAGAAAAACATCTACATGGAAAGCAACTTAAACAAAAATCACTGCCTAACACACTCAAACAATAATAAGCTATCAACTTACTTAAAGACACAAAGCTTCACCAGAAAGAAAAAAAAACACTTGGACCAACCAATATCAACATGCACTGTGCATAGTACTGGGAGTGAGTGTAATGACCGTTTTGGAAAAGGCCAGGCCAAGCCAGGTGCAGGTCCTTTCTAACAAAATTGGCCTGTTGACTTGAGAGAGAGTATATAACTTATAAGAAGCGTCAATCAAGCTAGAGATGCAAACTTTTTAAGCGTGGAATAAAGTATCGTGGATGACGTTAAGTTACCTTCAGATAATCAAAGTCTCCTAAAAAATCAAACCAGCTAGCAGTCCCTTCTTTATCAGCATCTTAGTTTCAACAGTGTTCGAAACTTAACCAAATCCAAGAATGGTTTACCTTAACTTGTAGAGCTCGTTCCTACGATCCTAGTAGCGAAAACAGCGCAAGAATTGGAATTGTAGAATGAAAGTTATGGTAGAAAGAAGTTTGAAGGAGGAAGAAGGCTGGGCTCTCTCTCTCGCGCTTGTCCAGCTAAAAGAAAACCATCCTTTCCTCCTTTTTCTTCTCTTTGGAAACACCAACCCACACATGGGGAAACAAGAGACCAACACGTGTCCTTTCAATCCTATTCCAGCGACACGTATGCTAAGCTGGCAGAAGTGGTCAACACTCAGCATGACACGTGTCCCTTACCTGGCCCAAGGATAGTCGCAGGATCAGATTACCAGTCAAGGATCTGACGCCCAAAATTTAGCCACATCATTTCTTGAATTCCAATATTCCTAGATCTCCAAAAATTCACCCAACTTTTAAAAATACTACGAACTCATAAACACATGTACTTTTCTTTAATCACATCCAAATAACCATTTGATCTCAAGAAAAGAAAAAAAAAATCGTGTACACTTCTAACAAACCCGAAACAATTCTCCAAAATTTTATAAATAGTTTTTAAGCACCA
This sequence comes from Prunus avium, assembly GCF_965620075.1. Taxonomy (NCBI): domain Eukaryota; kingdom Viridiplantae; phylum Streptophyta; class Magnoliopsida; order Rosales; family Rosaceae; genus Prunus; species Prunus avium. The sequence continues at coordinate 36,664,140 of NC_142287.1, read as the reverse complement.
TAAAATTTCTAGAGTGTCACACGTACACATACTATAACATATTTAGGTTATAGATTTTGTTTATTTATTTCGCACATGGTATCTTCTTACTTCAAATTCAAATGACTGCTATATCCATCCACAAACAAGAGCAATATCAAAGTTGTCAAGCAACCATCTAGACCGGAGCCACAAGTAGAGTCAAGGTCTTCTCTTAATGTCCTATCCTATACGTCTAATTTGGTAGTGAGTCCGCCTCTAAAATTCTAAGTCTCCTTCCTATATCTATCAGTGGCGGATCCAGGATTCAAAAGTCAAGTAGGCAAAATTTACCTTAAAAACTCAACGATACAAGTGAATTTTATTCATAAAAATAAAAAGATACACTTAGTCATGGGGATGTAATGAGCCTTACTCTCAAATATGCATATCTATACATAAATAAAAGCTTAACAAAAAGATCAAGAATAAATGCAATGCAACACAAGACTAAACTATTTTAATCTAAAACTTTACCCTACAAGGCTTAGAAATCTTAAATTCCTCAATTATCTCTTCATTATCGATATTATTAGCAATAGGGTTTGCTATGCTCCCCAATTTGTTCAAAGGGAGAAGAGGTGGGAACCGTCACTTGATAGGACCGCCCCTTTTTGCTATAAAAGCCGAAGTTATTTTCATGCAGAGGAACAAACAGAGAAATGGGTTCCTCAAGATTGCTAGTTTTCATCATTCTTCCTATACTCTTGGTCTTGGCCCCTCTTGCTCCTACCATAGTGGGCGACCAAACCACCAGCGGTGTTTGCACGATGAGAGCAGAATACTGCTGGAGCTGCTTCAATACTAAAAACACCAACAATGGCAGCATCTACAATCAAAACCTCAATACCCTCCTCTCCTCTTTCACTTCCAACCCCAAAATCAATCCCAGATTTTACAGTTCTTCTCGGGGACAAGCCCCCAACAAAGTGAACGCAATTGCCGTATGCAGAGGGGACGTTGCATCCGAAGATTGCCGCACCTGTTTCAAGGACTCTGTTTCCATTCTCCTGCAGAACTGTACTAATCAGAAGGAAGCAATCATATGGGCAGAGCACTGTACGGTTCGATACTCGAACATCTCGATTTTCGGTGTGCTTAAATATGAGCCTCTTAAGTTTGTGCCAAGCCCAAATAAGATATCAAACGCTGAACGGTTCAAGCAGGTGCGCGACCCCTTATTTGGAAATTTACGTGAGAAAGCTGCAGCAGGGAACTCTATTTTAAAATTTGCAGCAGGGAATGCGTCGGTTAGGGATCATCATTTGGCCCGCGGGCTCGGGTGCCCATGGGGCCCCGCCCGGCCCATCGAGAAAAAGCCCAGCCCGGCCCGTTATGGGCCATGGGCCAACCCGGCCCATCAAAGTGTGGGCTAGGCTTGGGCTAAGGGGTCTAAAGCCTAGCCCGGCCCATAGGCCCGGCCCAGAGAAGCCCATAAAAACCCGACCCGTTTGGCCCATCAAAGCCCAGCCCGCTTGGCCCATGATTATAATGTATAATTATAATTATAATTTATTATAGTGGACTATGGGTGTACTAATTTCTAAAAAAAAATACTTCTTGATTTTGTTTTTTTCCTTTTGGTAGGAACTTAAACTCTCTCTAGACGTGGTTTTTATTTATGGAATTTACTCACAAAACCAACATGAGTATTGAACAAATAAATACCATATTCGTAAATTGTTTTATAAAAGTCACAACACAACACTAGCCCATTTTTTAACCACTGACCGACACCTTTAATCAAAGAGAACCATGAAAGGAAAAAATAAAAGAAAAACACCCAAGATTTGTTTAATTTTATTTCTCTTTTCGGGAATGAGAAAATTCTCTAGAATTAAGAGGGAACGGGTAAAAACATAAAACACCAGAAAACGCAGAGCCACCTGAGGCATCATGCTAATTGCCTCTATTTTCTCTTATTTGTAGAATATGCAATAGCTCCGCATGATCATTGTTTCTCTTCCACAGTGCTTCTACATGCTGGTTGGCACAATAGAGCTGCCTTTGCAAATCCGCCACCTGAGCCTTCAAGGAGGCTACTTCCTCGGTCAGAGCTCCACACTCTCGCGTCCTCGCCAGTAATCTTATGCCCAAATTTGTAGCGGAGACTGCTTGGAGAACAGTTAAATCATGAGACTCCTCCACCGCGGCCTTGTCTGACCTCTGTGCCACGTGCAGATGATCTGCCGGTGTGAGTCTACTAACAGTCATGCCTCCTGGCAGCACTACTCTTTTCGACATTACCTCAGCAAAGTTTGAGGCCGAGCCATGATGATAGGAGGAGTTTGGGAAGATAGGGTTTGGAGGAGCGCCTACTTGAACATTCGGTGGTGCAAGTGATAACTCAATGTTGAGATTATCAATGAGCTTAGATGAGGATGCCATTGTTTTGTTTCTGGATTTTTTTTTATGGTTTTCCTTGAGTTTTCAAGAAGAAATGCGGGGTAATCCTACACTTCACCGATGAATGGTTTAAATAAACATCTACTGATGAGGGAGCCGACATCCACTTCGGTTTTCTGGATTTACCTCCGCGTTTTCTGGTGTTTTATGCTTTTACCCTTTAAGAAGTTAGTATCCCCAGACTCCTCCACCACGACTCTCTCTGCCTCCTCAGGTATAAAGGAAATGACTTTCTCTTTCCAATGGTTTTTTTTAAGTCTTTTGCTTGATGGATGGGGACCATTCTTAGCTTGTTGTTTATGAGATCCAAAGCACAAAAGTGCTCTTCATGATGTTTATTTATAAAGGAAATAATTAGATTCTTTTAATTTTTAATTTTTATTTATTTTATAAAAAAACTGTTTATTTATTTATATTGTTAGCCCATTTGGCCCGGCCCATTTTGGCCCATTTGGCCTAGCCCGATGAGGCCCGTAAAAGCCTAGCCCATGGGGCGGGCTCGGGCTTTGATTTTGTAGAAAAAGCCTAGCCCGGCCCAGCCCGTATATTTTAATTAATCTAATAAACCCGGCCCGGCCTAGCCCAAACCCATTAGGCTTGGGCCGGGCTAGCCCAGCCCGGCCCATTGCCGATCCCTAGCGTCGGTGCCTTGTACAAATCAAACTGTATATGCAAATGTCCAGTGCAGCCCTGATTTGGACAAACAAAAGTGCAGCGATTGCCTTAAAGAGTCCATCTCAAATATTACAGAGTGTTGTGGTGGTGTGGGTGGAGGAAGAGTTCTTAGACCCAGCTGTTATTTGAGGTTTGAGTCAAATCCGATACCCTAATAAACCTTCCGGGCGAACAAGGTATAATAATTTATTTTTGTTTGTTGCTTAATTTCTTGTTTGAGCCCCAATTAGTTAACACCACGTTGCTAACAAACAGAGCCTTGTGATTTTTGCAGGAAATAATACGAGTGGAAATAATACGAATAACATTACAATAAAAGTGTCGCCACCGTCGTTCTGACGATTGGTATTGTCATTATGCTTATTAATATTATCAGCATTTGCATTCTTGTGAGAGTCTGGAAGCGAAGGGCACTCTTCGTTTGTAAGTGCTTGAATTTGTCAAGGCCCATGTAATAGGGATTACTCCCTTTTTTCAAAAAATAATAAAAATAAGGATTATTCTATGGTTTTTTTTTATTTTTAATTTAATACAATACGATATTCTAAACTATTTTATGCTTGCTTAACTGCTTTTTGTATTTATGCTTGCTTAAAATTGAAAAACCATGTCATTGTCTTAGGCTTGCAACTTGCAAGCAATTACGGACTGAACCAATCAACACCATTCTATATGCAATACGCATGGAGATGGCCGACAACAACCACCCATCGAAACCCACAACCAACCCCTCTCCATCCCTCTTGCTGCACCTTTCTGCTTCTTAGTCTGAAAGTGTAGACTTTAATGGACCACTTGTGTTCTTCTCAAGGTACAGGGACTTAGGGTTTCTTTATGACAAGTTTAATGGACTTAGGTATCCTGAGCATGAGTATTTATGTTTGCTTGAAATTGAAAACCATGTCATTGTCTTAGGCTTGCAAGCAATTACGGACTGAACCAATCAACACCATTCTATATGCAATACGCATGGAGATGGCCGACAACCACCCATCGAAACCCACAACAAACTCCTCTTCGTCCCTCTTGTGTGCTCCGTTTCGGCTATACGAATTATTCTACTTGTAGAGTAATTAAGTAATATCTTATCATTTTTTAGTTACTTTCATTTGTAATTATGCTTTAACTATTATTTCTTTAGTGAATAATTAGTATTAAATATTTTAATTAACTTCAAAAATTATTTTACTTAATAAATAGTAATTAAATTTTTTCTTTAATAAAATATTTAAATACTACTGATTCACTAACTAAATAATAATTAAAACATAACTACTAAATAAAGTAGTTAAAAAAGAGAAATCCATATTATGATATTTACCGGTATAGCCGCGCGGCTATACTTTTGAAACTTTCTATTCAACGAATATAGCCGCTCGGCTCTACGCCTATTTTTTGGGTGACTTTTAAAAGCATTAGTCACCTTTTTCGGTGACTAAAGGCTTTAGTCACCATGCAGTTACAAATTTCGAGAGTGTGAGATTTGTGGCCGTTACTATTGGTCTTTTGTCACCAATAATAAAGAAAGTGGCAAACAATATGTTGACTTTTCAGCTACCTTTACACTTATATTTTATTATTATTTTCATCTTTAATTAGTTTAATAATTTCCTGAATTATATATGTTTTAAATAAGTACAATTTCCTTTTGATATACTTTAATGGCATAATAACAGTAATTCCTTTATTTTCTGATAAGATAATAATAATAATTCCTTGGTAATGCACTTCATGTGTAAAAAGAGCCTCTAATATTATTATTTAATTATTCATAAATATTTAATTGATACATGATGGTAATTAAGTAGTACAATATTTTCCTAATGAATAAATAAAATTTATTATCCTCTACAAACAATAATATATACACGCCTAAGAAGGCCTATAGCTAGTACTTTCTAATCCAAGCACTCCTCTGATCTGAACATACAAACGAATGATGCAACTGAAGTGTCCTCCATCCCTGCAATTGAAGTGTCCACCATCCCTGTAAGTAAATCGAAAATAATTAGGAGGGAAATAAACAAAAAAAAAGTTTGCTCTCCAGTTAAAGACCATCACTGACATTAAAAAAAACTGAATTCAAACACACAAGGACCCGTGGGATAAAACAAATACACAGAGGTATAAGCAGCCAAACTCAGTAAATCAGCAAAGAGATTATGGGATATCTACTCTTGGAGCCCAGCACAAGTTCTTAAGACAGAAAAGAAAAAAAAAAGAAAAAAAGAAAGATGCAATCCTGCAAGACAAAATGGAAGAAAAGGCAATTCATCAAAGAAGTTCTACCTGCAATTTCGTGATGTCCCACCAAAAAAGTAATTCAAGCCTGTAATTGGAGATGTACAAAAACATTAAACAGAACTTCATTCAAGGCCATACAATGCGAAGGAACTTATTCGCGTTCATAAGATGGACATCCTGTTTATTTGTGAACCTCGTATTGGTGGGCCAAAGGCGCTGACTGTTGTGCAATCCTTAGGATTCAACTCTTATGAAATTGTGGATCCCATTGGTTTCTCGGGTGGCTTATGGTTATTGTGGAATTCGAATAAAGTCACGGTTGACATTATTGGTACCAATGATCAAGCCATTAATGCTTGCGTTTCATGGCCTGGTCAGTCCCCTTGGCTTCTAACTACAGTTTATGCTAAGCCTTGCAGTAAAAGAAGAGAGAAGCTTTGGGAGTATCTGAACTTTGTGGCTGGTTGCCACCAAATGCCTTGGTTGCTGGCTGGGGACTTCAATGATATGCTTTCAACTGATGATAAATTGGGGGGAGCCACTCTCAGAAGATTAAAAGGTTTCAAATGCTGGTTTGATGATAATGAAATGATTGATTTGGGTTTTGCTGGGCCGAAATTTACTTGGACTAATCAAAGGGTCTTCGAGAGGATTGACAGAGCCATTTGCGACTTGAGGTGGAGAAGTTCCTTTCCTGAGGCCCATGTCAGACACCTTCCGAGGACTAAATCTGACCATTGCCCCATTAAAATTAGCTTGAATTCCCAGTTCACTTTATCTCCCAACAACAGACCGTTTAGGTTTGAGGCTATGTGGATGAAACATGAGGATTTTAAAGGGTTCGTGACTCATCACTGGCCACTTGGGGATGGTAATGCTCTTGATAAGTCTTGTGCATTAGTAAAACCTCTGCATCAGTGGAAAACCTCTGTCTTCGGGCACTTACATCAGAAGAAAGCTCATCTTATGGCTCGGCTTACTGGGATCCAGAAGACTCTGTGCAATGGTCCTAATGGTTACTTGCATAAGCTTGAGGGTAAACTCATGCATGAGTTCAATCTCATCCTTGACCAAGAAGCTTTGTTTTGGAAACAGAAATCCAGAGTTAAATGGCTGCAAGAGGGGGATAGAAATACTAAATTCTTCCACATGACGACTATCATCAGAAGAAGGCGTAATAAGATTGAAAACTTGAAGGATGAAAATGGTCATTGGATAGAGGATGCTAATGGGATCAAAGCCCTGGCTGTTCAATTTTTCTCAGGTCTGTTCTCGCAGGACTTTCACCCGGCTATTAATCTCTGTCTCCCCAATCTCTTCCCTTTGATTGATTCCGCAGTGTTAAATGACTTGGGTAAGAAAATTGATATCATGGAAGTCAAGGAGAGCTTATTTAATATTGGTGGTCTTAAAACCCCCGGTGTGGATGGCTTTCCTGCTTGCTTTTACCAAAATAATTGGCATATCTGTGCGAATGATATTTTTGAGCTGGTTTCCAAAGCTTTTCAGGAGGGGACGTTTCCTATCAACCTCAACCTCACCTTGATCACCCTGATTCCTAAAGTGAGTAATCCTGTTTCCATGGCTCAGTTTAGACCTATTAGCCTTTGTTGTACTCTCTACAAAGTGATCTCTAAAATCCTTGTTGCAAGATTACGCCATATTTTGCCTCAGTTGATCAGTCCCAATCAGGTCAGCTTTGTCCCTGGTCGCCATATTACGGATAACATCCTCATTGCCCAGGAGATTATGCACAAGTTCCATGGCTCCAAAGGGAAAAAAAGCTTCCTCGCTTGGAAGATTGATTTATCTAAAGCTTATGACAAGCTTAATTGGAGATTTATTGAAAGTGTTCTTGGGGAAATTGGGCTGCCCACGGGAATCATCCATCTAATTATGAACTGCATCACCACTGTCAGATACCAAGTCAGCGTTAATGGTGAACTGACAGACTCTTTCACCCCCAGCAACGGTATTAGACAAGGTGACCCTCTCTCTCCCTATATCTTTGTGTTGTGCATTGAAAAATTATCCCATATTATTTATGATGCTGTGGGAAAGAAGAGTTGGAAACCTGTCAAATCCTCTCAGTCAGGTCCTGCTGTCTCTCATTTGTTCTTTGCTGATGATTTGATTTTATTCACCGAAGCCACTACTTCGCAAGCAAGACTTTTAAATTACTGTCTTGATTTGTTTTGTAAAGCTTCTGGCCAAACTGTGAATTTTGAGAAGTCCTCTATTTTCTGCTCCCCAAATACTAGTAAGGAGTTAGCCCATGAGATCAGCCACATTTGTGGTTCTCCTATAACTGACAACCTGGGTAAGTACCTGGGCATGCCTCTTTTGCATTCTAGAATTACTAAGGCCACCTATGGGAGCTTGGTTGATAAAGTCCAGAAGAAGCTTGCTGCCTGGAAATGTAATTTGCTTTCTTATGCAGGGAGGGCTACTTTAATTCAAGCAGTGACTGCTGCTATCCCGGTTTATGCTATGCAAACTACTAAGTTACCTGCCAGTACTTGCAAGAATCTTGATCGTCTGAATAGGAACTTTTTCTGGGGTGGCACTGAAAAGAAGCAGAAGATACATCTTTGCCAATGGAATTTGGCTTGCAGACCAAAATGTTTTGGGGGTCTGGGCTTTAAGAAAACTGCTGATATGAACAAAGCTCTCCTTGCAAAGATTGGTTGGAGGCTGCACATCAATGACCACGGTCTGTGGGCTCAAATTTTCAAAGCCAAATACCTAAAAGGTCATTCCATTCTTGAGCAGACCTTGAAAACTAGACATAATTGTTCCTCCACCTGGAAGGGCGTCCTTTATGGCTCCAATCTTTTAGCCAAAGGCATGAATTGGAGAATTGGGAATGGTGAGACGGCTAATTTCTGGAAAGATAGTTGGATTTGTGATAGTCCTCTTATGCTTCATGAAGGAGCTCTTGATATGCGTGACATGGGGTGCAATATCTCCAGTTTTTTACTAAATGGGTGGTGGAATATTGATAAACTCAGGACTGTGGTTTCTGAGGACTTAGTGCAAAAGATCATTTCTTATCCTGTTGACTGTGATAGCGACTCTCAGGATGACCAGATTTGGAGTGCCACTGCGAATGGTGCTTTTACTGTCACTTCTGCTTACAGATTGCTTTTTACTGATCTTGGAGAGGTTGACCATCTTTGGAAAGTTCTTTGGAAAATGAAGATTCCCCCTAAGTTGATGTTCTTATGCTGGCTTATGTTTCATGGTAAATTGTTATCCAATGAGCAAAGAATGAGACGGCAGCTAACTGGGGATCCTTCCTGTAAAGCTTGTGGTTGGCACACTGAGTCTATTCTCCATATCCTCAGGGACTGCCCACGAGCCAGGGAGATTTGGAGGATAACTTTGACTACCAACGCTCCCCCTCATTTTTTCAGATCTGATTTTAAACCTTGGCTTCTAAGCAATCTTTGTCCTTCATCCAAGGAGAGTGGCAGCTTGAACTGGAACACTACCTTTATGTACACCTGTTGGTATATATGGAAATGGCGGAATCAACTGATTTTCAACAACCAAGAGGATCGTCCTTTTAATCCAAGACAAACAATTCTCTCTGCTGCTAAGGACTGGGTTAAAGCCTCCCTTGCTACTGTGGCTAAGGTGGATAAGGTGCACTCTTTCATCTCCTGGAAACCCCCTGGCCCTGCTCAGTTTAAACTTAATGTTGATGGGTCAAGACGCACCTCCTCTGGTTGTATTGGGGCTGGGGGTGTGATTCGCAATGCTTCTGGTAATTGGATGGGTGGGTTCTCTGTGAACCTTGGCAAGGGCCATATTTTGGATGCTGAAATCTGGGGATTATATTTTGGTCTTAAGCTTGCTATGACTAAAGGTATAACTTGCCTTAATATTGAAATGGATGCTGCTGTGGTCGTCCATTTAGTCAAGAATGTTGATGGCTTGGCCCACCACCCCTTTGCTCCCCTGATTAATGCTTGCTGTGCTACCATGAAGCTCTTTGATAATTGCACCCTCCTTCATATTTATAGAGAAGGAAATAGTGTGGCTAACGAATTGGCAAACTGAAGCTATAACTTAGACTTGGGCATCCTTTATTTTGACGAAGCTCCTGCTTGGATTGGTTCTCTTCTCCTTGATGATATCACTGGTGTAGCGAAAGCTAGATTAATTTGTCCTGTTTCTTTGTAGTTGTTGTTGTGTTCGGGGTTTTTCCCCTCTAGTCTACCAAAAAAAAAAAAAAAAAAGGCCATAAACACTAAAGATAAGAAAAACAAAAGGAAAACATTATAAAAAAAAAAACCTGCGAAATGGAGCAGCCAAGCCAAGTCAAATAGGTGGGCAGCTGTCTGCCAGCAGCTCTTCCCAATGTCACCAAAACAAATTTTATCAGAGCAACTCCACTCATTTGCCCATTGCCATAGCAAGGGGGGCTAGGGCAGCCACTATTCACATGAATAGTGATTGCCCTTGCAAATAGTATATTTTGTGTTTCCACCCGTTGCCATGGCTAAGGGCAATTACTATTCATTTTTTTATTTTTTTCACAAATTTTTTTATCTCAATAATTAATTTGGATAATATTTTCGGATAAGATTTTTGGGTTCGTACATGTCAATATTTATTATAAAATTCATATCTCAATCAGATAAAATTTTGGTATTTATAGAAAAAAAATAAGTAATTTTTTTTCATTTTTTTTATTGCACAAAAATTGGCTGCCGTTGGATTGGAGAAAAAAATTCGATCGGAGAGCTCAGAGCACGACACGTGGACTTTAGTGGCACTGTAGCGCGCAGCACTGTAGCATATACTGTAGCGCTGACGTCGCGCATGACGTCATCCAAACCGCGAGTTGGACCTAGGGCTGAACTGGCCTTCGGGCCAGCCCGACTTGCTGGGACCCGCACCTTGCCCGGGCTTGGGCTCACCGCTGGAAACTGCTTTTTTTGGCATAGTTCAAGGGAAAGAAAGAGAAAAGGGCAGATCAAAATAAAATAAAATCTAAGAAAATAGAAATCTTGTACTCATCTAATGAATAACCCCAACCCACCAATGTTCAAGGGAAGAGAAACCCAGATAAAACAACTTCTTTAGAACTCAGAAATAGAAAAAGGCGAATTACAGAGAGTATATTAATAAAATTTAAAAAAATTTAAAAAAAACACCTGGGAATAGAGGCGCCTCTAGCAATTCCACCGCCCCTGCAGAACTTGATCTTCCAACATCACAGAATATCAAAGAATATATTAATATATAAAAAAGTAGAAAAAAAAGCTTATACAGAAAACAAAATACAAGGAAAGCCATGACTGAAGCAAGCCCTACTCTAGCTCTCAGATCTGAGATATAAGATCTCAGATCTGAGATATAAAATCTCAAATCTCTAAAAGGACCGCCTAGAGCCAAAAAAAACGCCCTAGAAAAACTAGGGATATAACAAACTCTGTCAAAGGCAAGGAGATAGCCAAAAAAATGGAGGGATCGGGGTGGAAACCACCGGATCTAAAAAGAAAATCAGACGAGAAAGGGGTTGCGGGGTTGTTTTGGGAGAGGAGCTTTACAAAACAAAAGGGTTAAGTTATGATTTGTTTGAGTAAGAGAAGAGAGGTTGAGGAGAGAGAACGAGAGGTGGGAAATCCACCGAATATTTTATTGGATTACAATTATTAGCAAGGCTCTAATCAAATATTAGTCATGAAAAATTACTGTTTCAGTGTTAATCACAATAATTAGTTTTATATTTATTATATTTAAATCAACTGTCACCAAAATATTAAAATGTGAGAAATTAGTCACAAATAATAGTGACAGATAAACAAAAGCATTGACCAACTATTCAATTGTCACCAATACCAATAAGTTAGTGACTATTGCTCCCTTTTTTTGTAGTGACGGTTGGAACTTTCTATTTAAAGGCTATAGCCGCTCGGCTATACCGTTGAATATTCTACTTGTAGAGTATAGCCGCCCGGCTATACGTTTGAAATATTCTTCTTAAAGTTGAAGCTGTACAACTAATAAGAGTTTAGGACTTAAAAGGGCAAGTAAAGTGGGTTAAATTCGTGGTTGACTTGACCCATAGATTTGCGCATGTTTGCTCTGAAATATTTCAAGCCTAGGCCGACTTAGATTTAAAATTAAAATGGCAGAGCTCAAATTAAATCTGGTGAGCTAATTCATATCTATCCTGCTCGTGCACAAGTTCAAAAGGCAATATTTTCATATCAATTCAAATTATATTATTTATATACATTCATTATACGGGTAGCATTCACACTGATTCAAATATTATATATAAAGAGGCTGAAATTAACTAGAAATGAATTGACATAAAATGTGACCCTATTTGTTCTGGGTGCAGGCTTATAATCATATGGGTGTGGTCTCTCGATTAATAATTTGTAGAACGGTTCACGAAAATAAATAAACGTATTTAAGTCGTATTCAAGTAACCTTCAGATGGGTTACAATAGGGCTACAAGCCCCCTCCTGTAAGTTAACCATTATAGTTTCATTGTTGTGCCAGAAATCAAAGAAGAAGAAGAAGAAGAAAAATGCTAAACCCTCAAGTCTCTTTACCTTATTTTTTTCATATTTTTCTGATGATCAAGCAATTCCTTGGCAGCATATGAAAATAAGACCCTGGGATGGGAGTGGGAGATAGTATATTTTGATTGTTTATTGTCATTTGTTTATAAACAGCCTTCACATTTCAGGATTTTCTTGTTCTACATGATATCTTCACCAACCATAAAATATAAAGCCTTTGTCGTTGATTGACAATATGTTGTGGAGAGGCATGAAGTTGCAGATGAATTCTTATTTTTCCATTTAATTTAATTGAAAAAATAAGCCATGGACGCAGATCTCAGAGGAGTCCTTTTTATTTGAATAAGCCCCACAACTCTGTCTTTAAACAGAGGATTGATAAAGTCATAATAAATAAAATTGTACTACAAACCCATAAATAAAATTTAATTGTCAACAGCAACCAACTGGGGCAATAACTGGATTGATGATTATCAAAGCAAATACATAATGCTACTAGTCTATTAAACCAAGAATTGAAGACACAAGTTCTTACTAGTTTGTATACAACACTACTTTTGACTTCAGCAACAAGAAATGGGTTCTTCAAGATTGCTCATCTTCTTCATTGCAATTCCTATTATCTTGGACCTTGTTGCTCCTCCTGCCGTAGCCCAAATCAACGACGGTGTGTGCACTTACACAGCCGACTTCTGCTGGAGATGTTCCAATATTGGTACCTACAATGATGGCAGCATCTACCAAGAAAACCTCAACAACCTCCTCTCCTCCTTCTCATCCAACAATACACAAATCAATTATGGCTTTTACAATTCATCAATGGGACAAGACCCCAACAAAGTGAATGCAATTGCATTATGCAGAGGAGATGTGTCCCTCAACGACTGTCACACTTGTGTCAACGAGTCCAGTGTCATCCTCTTCAAGAATTGTTCAAACCAAGATGAAGCAATCATTTAGGCGCAGCGATGCATGGTACGATACTCGAGCAACTTAATATTTGGTGTTGAGGAAGATGAACCTATTAAGTATGTCCCTGGCATAAGTAATGCAATTGACCCCGTCCAGTTCAATTTGGTGCTTAATCTCTTCTTGGATACTTTGACTGAGAAAGCTTCATCAGGGGATTCTCTTAAGAAGTTTGCAGCTCGACATGTGATCATCCAAGGAAGCACAACAAATCAATCAATATATGCACTTACTCTTAAGAAGTTTGAAAATGGAAAATATCATATTCATCAAAAAAAGAAAATGGAAAATATCATATGCTATATGGGATTGGTCAATATTGTACCACAAACATAAGATCGAATTAAGGGTCAGGAAACCGTCAAGGAACTAATGTCTTTCCTTTATAAGACAAGTTGCTACTTGTGAGTTGAGCAAGAAAAATGGGTTCCTCAAGATCATTGCTTTTCTTCTTTAATCTTTCCTTTATAAGACAAGTTGCTACTTGTGAATAGCCTATTATTATCTTAAACCTTGTTGCTCCCACCATATCCCAAGATGATGGAATATGCACAACTACAGCTTATTAATTATTGCTGGAAATGCTCTGATACTGGCACCTACACAGCAGGTGACAAGTACCAAGAGAACCTCAACAGCCTCCTATCTTCCTTCTCCTCCAACACCCAAATCAATTCCGGGTTTTACAATTCATCCAGGGGACAAGACTTGTTGTGTGGATTTCAGCTGCACCAAAATGGATTAAGCTGCATCCTCAACTTGTGATACTCGCAAGTGCACGAGCCGTTCGGTAGTATAGCGTATGTAAGTGCGAGGTCGATCCCACGAGGATTGGTGATTGAATGATTCAATTCATTTTCCCTACACAAAATAGAAATGAAAAAGAAGGGAAATAAATAAAACAAGGAAGAAAGAAAATAACTAACTCAAGCAGATAAGTTCCCAAGTTCAATTAGATTAACGGATTGATTCTAGCTAATGTATGATTAAGCCATGGTGTGTGGTCATAACCTTGTGTTCCTAATTCCCTAATTTGATCATTTGTTGTCTAACCTAAAATTAAGCATTAGGAACCCATTAAGCATAGAAGAACAATTTAAACAACCAAGCATGTATCTAATCCCTGTTGTCGAATGTCCATACATACTCTTCCTATTCATAGTTCAATTCGAATTAAAGTATGGTGTCTACTCTTAATTCAAACCAAGATAGCTAACATGCAAGCCTAAATGGTGATCAATCATTCAAACTAGCATATTAACTTATAAGCATAATGAATAAGAACATGAACCATAATTGAAACTTGGAAACTAATCAAACTTGAAACTAAAGAAAAGAATTTACATAACAATGAAAATTAAAGTAGAACTTGGAAAGACTTAAAGAGAATTTCAGCACAAATATTTCATTACAACAATTGAAAACTAGAAAGAGAAACTAAGAGAATTTGAGGGAGAGAAGGGAAGGGAGCTCTAGAGAAGTGTTTGAGAGCTCCCCCCCTTGGGGTGTGTTTACAAGCTTAGAGAACCTCCCTATTTATAGGCCTAGGGGAAGTGAAAATCTGAATTCAATATGGCTAATGCATACAACACTTGTTTTATAAAATCTGAAATGGTTGATGCACTTGTATTAGAAAATCTAAATTGGGTGATGCACTTGTATTAGAAAATCTTGAATTGGTTGATGCACTTCACCAATAGATCCCACCAGCAGCCCTAGCTCATCTTCATGTCACCATGACCAAGCTTCCAACCAGAAATGATAGCTCATACCTAGCTCACCATGACCAAGCATCCAACCAGCACATGCTGAGGTCAGCATGACCAGCAACTTCAAGGGCTTACAACTTGGGCTTCCCTTAAGCAAATTAAGACTTTAAGCACTCAAACTTGAAGTTCAGAATGTCTTCTTTCCAGCCATATATCATTTGGGCCAATCCAAGGTCGGAGGAGGAAGTTAAGGTCGAAACAAATTGCTAACTCATTTTCCGCGCTGATAAGATCCATCCTGAGCATGGTTCTGTGTTTGCTAGGTAACGGACTCCAGATTTATCCAATGGGGCTGAATTTTGGATATGTTATAGTACACACCCATTGGAACAACTTTCATGAAGAATGCGGCCTCATCCGAGCTGTGTAGGTTGCTGAAACAAATATTACAATGTGACCTACGGAACTGGACTGGGAGGGGGCTATAGCCAAAATGAGTTTGTCTTTAAGCTCTTCATCCATTCATCCAAATTAGGCCTTAACATGCTTGAATTGCATGGATTATGCTCTCTTGCTCTATTTGCCTACAAAACACACAAAGGGAGGCAAATAACTTAGAAATCTAAGAAACTAAGCAAAAGAAGTAAGTAAATAGGGCATGTATATGTATGAAATTATGAGCTTATCAAGACTCCAACAAGATCAATGCAATTGCATTATGCAGAGGACTCTTGTCAAGCTTGTCTCAACAAGTCTACTGATATTCTCTTGCAAAATTGTTCAAATCAAAAGGAAGCAATCATATGGGCAGAGCGTTGTATGGTGAGATACTCATACAGCTTGATATTGTTGTAAAATTGGCTCACATTTAGTATGCAAGTGAAGGAGGAAGCGACCGGTCGCAAGGGAAAAGCGACCGGTCGTTTTGAAGCAGATTCGAAGTATGGAGGAGAAGCTGGAAATCGTGACCAGCGACCTGTCGCTTTCAGACAGATTGCAATGCGACCGGTCGCCAGGAACGTGCGACCGGTCGGCATAAGCGCTGTGTCGTTTTTTCCATGCGTTTTTCAAGGTGCCTTTCACATGTGCTTTTTCCCTACCTAACTCTAAGTGCCTCCAAAGAGTTTTATGGGTTCTAGGAAGTTTGGCAACATGCCTTAGAAGCTGGAACACCATTTAAATGTTGTTTGTTGTCTTGTACCAAAGGGTTTTCTAGGTGGGAGACAAGGAGACAAAGGGTGCATGCTTTATGGCTTGTTTTCTGGTTTGCCTAACCTTGTGTTTAGGTGGGTAGCTGAAAGCAAGAACGTGAAGGAGTAATTGCAGCCCTCTACTAAGTCCAAAAGTCTGCCTACAAAAGAAAAGAAGATGCAAGACAACTATGTGGGTGGTTAATCTCAAGGAGTGGTCAAGTAGCTGGAGCTATTGTGTCCAAGAGATTGAACTTACCAAGGGAGGAAGTGAGAGAGGGCAATCAGTTCAAGAGTGAGTTGAGTTGGGTCTCGAGTGTCTAGACACCAAAGGAGGGAAACACCAAGTGTGTGAGAGTGTTCACAAGTGCATCAAAGTGCTGAGCAAGGGGTGAGAGAGAAAAGAGAGTTTGGGAGAGAATAGACACTACTACAAAAATGGAAAACTACGACGCCTTTTTAACGACGGTAAAATTAAAAAGCGTCGTGTTTTTAAAAACCATGAAAAACCACGACAGTTCCATCTAAAACCGTCGTGTTTTAAAATAAGCTGGCAAAAATTACGATGGTTACTTATAAAAAACCGTCGTGCTTTAAAAGGCGCTCGACAAAAAATTCACTTAAGTTTTCGCTGAAAGGCAACTTTCACCGCACTCTCTCGCAACCTTTAGAAACCCTATCTCTCTCAACTCCCCTTTCTCATCTCTGAAACACTCCATCGCCCCCACGATCTTCACGAGGACACCTCCACAATCTTCGAGATCTCCTTCATGAGGTCTCTCTCGAGCCCACAGGTTTCTTCGCCTCCACGATCTCCTTTGCGATCTCCATTGATGCCGCGAAGCCATCGACTCGGCGACGCCGTGGATGCCATCATCTCCTTCGCATCAGTCATCACCTGCCGCCATCTTCCTCTCAACGGATCTCTCTCGTCGTCTATCTCTCGATGGTTCTCTCTGGTCGGCGCTCTCTGTCTTGTTATCTGTTTCTCTAGCTCGTCCCCAAAGCTTCTCATGTCTACACTCTCAAGGTAACCCTCTCTCTCTGTCACTCTTCTATGTTCAAAATTTTGTCCTAAAATTCGTTTGATTGGAGATCAAGATTTTATCAAGGTATCATCTCCCTCTTTTCCTTTTTGTTTCAATTTTGTTTATGCTATTGTGATTTGATTTGCTGTTTTAATTTCTATATTTATCTGTGGTGTTGGATTTTTTAGATTTGATTTCAGATTCGATTGGGTTAGTGAGGTAGCAGTGTCATTCTTTCAGCCTAATATTCTTTTTGCGTAGTTTTTTTTTTTCCTTAAATTGTAAGGATATGGCTGCTGAGTTCTGTAGGCTATAGAGGTGAAGCTAGCTGCAGTAAGGGAGGCCTGCAAGACAGGTAAAACTTTAACTTGGTTTCTGATTAAGTGACTGTGATATTGAATGAGATATTGGGTTTGCTCTGTTTGGGGCCTTGCCGAGTTCTATCACCCTGAGAAGGAGTATAATGTTCGTGTTGCTTCAAGGTTGTTTTCATATCTTTTACTTCACAAAAGACAATAATATTTATTCACATCTCATACATTCTTATCTGAAACTGTGATAACTTTTTTAAAATTTTCTGTTGTAGAAACTGTTGCTCTTGCCTAAAACCTTCTTGTATATAGAGAATTGATTGTGTGGAAAGTTTAAAATTACAATTCTATATTTGAATGTAGGAATGTGGGAAGACACTTGCTGGACAGAACTTCCCTTATTAAAGCTACATTGTTTTAGGAAACAAGTCCCCTTCTCCCTCCACGCCCACCCTCTTTTTCTTTATTTTGAGGACTTTTTCCCCCAAAACTGCATTCTTTCAAAAAAAAAAAATTCTTTATTTTGACTTGAGGAGTGATATTGGAATAGACCGGATGGAAATTATGCCACATTAGTGCAAAATCATACCTGCAGTATTTGGAGTTATTTGGGAACATGGGAACCACAGCAAAGCAGAAAATAGATGCAGGATGAAAGGGATACTTTTAGTTTATACTATGAAATGATGGTTATTAGTAACATAAATTTTTTGTGTTCAGATTTGTCTTATGCTCTTCCCCCGCCCCCCATTTGATTTCAGGTATTCAAAGGTCCTGAGCTTCTTGTTGATTCACAAGATTATGATTATTCTTTAGACTTGTGGAGTCTTGGTTGCATGTTTGCTGGAATGGTGAGCATTTCCCAACCTATTTTGTTCTATTAAGGCACCTTATATATCACATACTCCTGAGCTCATTATGGTTATGCTGGTATTTGGCCTAAATATATCAAGTATTGTGTATCCTCTTCCCCATCTAGCCCAAAATCAACCCTTGATATAATTAAATTTATGCATTTAGCAGGGGATGCTTGAATATATGCAATAGTTTTTCTATCCTGAAATGAGTACTTCAGATGTGATGGATAAAACTTCTCTTAGTGATGCATGGACAATAGATCTTGATCTGCTTGCCTATTTATCCATGGGTGGCAGATGGCGAGAGTCAAAATTTGATACCATGTCAAAGTATGTGATGCTCTCTTGTGATGCTTAGCCTTGTGCTGTACAGATATTTTGTAAGGAGCCATTTTTCTATGGACATGATAACTATGATCGGCTAGTCAAAATAGCAAAGGTATGCATGCTTGTTAAAAAGCTTTTTTGTCTTTTATTGTTGTTCTTATTGTACTTCAATAGTTAATCTTTTGCCTCTACTTTGTCAAATTGATTCATGTGCCCATCACATTGAGAGAACCAATAATGTGGATTACAAGTTTTTTTTTCCAGTGGAATCCTTCATCATATGCCTATGTGACTGCATTTGACACTTGTGCAAATAAATGTATTTGTGTGTGTTTCTTGTTGTGGTGTGTATTCAATTTATATAACAAATGATGTGGCTTTCAAGAAGAAAAGAAAGCACTGTGTAAGAAAACTATTTGCAGTTTCTGTCCTTTTGTTTCTTGTTTCCTCTTGCAAATGGAAAGGGCATAAAAGATTAGAAATATATCTCTTACTAAAATTTTTTTTTTATTTTTAAAATCTTGGTTTTGCAGTGCAAGAAGGCAGCGCTAACTCATACACACAAGAACAAATTGATGAAATTCGGATCGAATGGGCAGCATGTATGAGCAATCACAT
This sequence comes from Prunus avium, assembly GCF_965620075.1. Taxonomy (NCBI): domain Eukaryota; kingdom Viridiplantae; phylum Streptophyta; class Magnoliopsida; order Rosales; family Rosaceae; genus Prunus; species Prunus avium. The sequence continues at coordinate 36,645,239 of NC_142287.1, read as the reverse complement.
GTAGCTCTTCTATTTCTAATTATAGTTTAATGCTATGGATATGTTATTTTGTATGGATATGGTAGGAATCAAGATTGATAAACTATGTAATTACTATTGAATCTTTAAGTTTTATGAAAGAAACAATTTTTGAGTATATATATGTATGGTGTGGGTAATATCATATTTGGACCTGAATTTATTGTTCACAAAGCATTATGATTTTTTCCAGTTAAAATCCTTGTAGAGAACCATTGGAAACAAATAAAAATAAATAAAAAGAAGCCAAAATGTTAATTCACTACGTCCAATTTTACAATTGATAGATGGCAATTTTTTAAACAATACCGTCGTCTTTAGCATTAATAGACGACGATTTTTTTTACAAACTGTCATTTTTAATGTTAATAGACGACAGTTTTCAGAAAAAGTGTCGTCTATTACATTAAATAGACGACGGTTTTTCAGAAAAAGTGTCGTCTTTACATTCAATAGACGACGGTTTTTTCAGAAAAAGTGTCGTCTTTAAATGTAATAGATGACGGTTCTTTTAAAAACCGTCGTTTTTACATATAATAGACGACGGTGAATTACCGTCGTAGTTTGACTTTCAAAAAGATGACGGTCGATTTAACGACGGTTTGAAAAAGAAAAAGACGACGGTGTTTCCCCGTCGTCTATTTCAATTTTTGTAGTAGTGAGAGTTCTAAGGGGGTTTCTTTGTAAACCAAAGTTGTAACTTATTCTTTCATTAGTGAATTTCTCAAGGGGATCACCAAGAGGATGTAGGCAATTGCTGAACCTCTAAAATACTTGTGTCACTTTGTGCTTGGTTGGTTTCTCAAGTGTGTGTGTGTGATTCATTCATCCTTGTGTGTGTCACAAAGTCCATCAACAACAAGATCATTAGGGGAGTGAGTGAAAGTGTTTGTCCATTTTCACAACAGATATTTGGTATTAAACAAGAGGACCCTCTAAAGCATGTGCCTAGCCCAAACTCTGCTAAAAATCCTCAACAGTTTGAGCTGGTGCTTACCCCCTTGTTGGGTATTTTAAGGGACAGAGCTGCGTCAGGGGATTCTCTTAAAAAATTTGCAGCAGGGCATGCAACTGTCCCTGGAGGTGAAACAATATACGCACTAGCTCAGTGCACTCCAGACATAGACAAGCAAAATTGTAGCAATTGCCTTAAAGAGTCCGTCTCAGAAATTCAAACCTGTTGCGGTGGAAAGCAAGGAGGAAGAGTTCTTAAACCCAGCTGCAATTTAAGGTATGAGGTTAGTCTTTTCTTTAGGTCTACAACCGATTCGTTAGTAGATATTCCAGCTCCAGTTCCGGCAGCACCAGCACCTAAAGAAGGTATGTATGCTTATTATGGTTACCCTGCAAATCTTCAATTTGATCCTTGTCTTACAATTGTGTGGTGTGGCTTTGGCTTTTGATAAGATATCCCATCTGATTTTCAGCAAAAAAGAAGAGTAACATAAAACAAACTGTCATCATCATCGTTGTGGTTTTGGTTGTTTTTGTCACTATTTTCAGCAGCATATGCTTTTTCTTCAGAGTAAAGAAACGAAGGGTAAAACTTGAACAAGGTAAGTTCAACTCTGTTTATTTATCTTATCCGAGGTTTTGGAACTCTGTTTGCTAATTCATTTTTCCCCTTTTCAGATGAGAATTCGGAAGACGTTGGTCTGGTGGAATGGTTGCAATATGATTTTGAAACTATAAGATCTGCAACAGATGACTTCTCTAATGCAAATAAGCTTGGACGAGGTGGGTTTGGAGCTGTTTACAGAAACTGAGGCTTCTATTACTGAGCTTTACGCTCGCTAGCTAATATGTTATGATCACTTACAATTGAGTTATTAATTATAGATAATGTGTCATAATAGAATGTACAGTAAGTTATCGATACATTGTGAATATAATATCCTTACAAAATCCGTCCACCGATATATTGTGGATAATATCTATAAATAAAAATTCATAAATTATAAAATTTATGTATGAACTTGGATCCTATCCCTGCCTTATGTGTCAAGGTTTTATGTATCTCCTTGTTTAGTTATTTGTCGCTGTATCAAAACTCATGATTTTGGTGATCCCCTCCATGTTTGAAGACTTGTCTTTCGTTGATTTAAACATTTCTCAGTGAACAATTTTGTTCTCTCTGACAAATTTTTGCCGGGATAAACCTTGCAGGAGAATTTTGTTCTTTTCTGAAAAAAATTGCCGAGATAGACCTTTCCCGTTGAATTTTGTAATTTTTCGACAATTAGTCATCAAGATAGACATCTCCTGGTGAATGTCGTCTCCCACCAAATTTCCGTGGGGAAGGGTTCTTCTTTCCCTGCAAAATTACGACGGGGTGAATTTTGTTCCCTCCCGACAAATTTTGTCTAATATAAACCTTTCCCGGCGAATTAATTTTTTTGCCGACAAATTTTAGTAGAGATGGATCTTTCCCGGCGAAAATTGTTCCTTCCGGACAAACTTTCGCCTAGATAGACCTTTCTCGATGAAGATGTTCTCCCAACAAATTTTCGCCATGTAAACCTTTCAAGGCGAATTGTGTTTCTTGCTGACAAATTTTGTTCGGCATATATTTTTCTTGGCGAATTTTGTTCTTTCCCGCCAACTAATGCTTCCGAATAGAAGATAGACCTTTCCCGACAATGTTCCTGCAAATTATGTCTTTCCCGACAACTGTGTGTTAGGATCGGATAGTGCTAGAATAGAAATCGCCACAACTCAAATAACAGTATAAGCAGAAAAATAAAGAACACCGGGAATTAACGTGGTTCGGCAATGCCTACGTCCACGGGGCAGCAATATAAATTTCTTCCACTATAACAAAATAATGGGTACAATAAGAAAGGTCTTACCAAGCCAATGCCCAGGGCTTGATGATACACACAGAGAAAGTACAATGACACCACACTATACTCTCCTGTTTTACCTCACTCACACACTTGGAGTGGTACACAATTAACTCTCTCACTCTCACAGAATTGGAGTGGAATACTGATGGCTGTTTGGATGGTGTTCTCTCACTTCTCTCTCTTGCTCTCGGCTTCTCCAACTCTCTCTGACTCTTCAACACAACACACACACCACTTTCTTCCGCATGCACACTTGCATGTCCTTTTATATTTGAGAAAGGAAAAGTTTGGAAGCTTTTAGATTTTTCTTCCAACGGATGGCAGCATCATTTGCTTGAGACACCATCATTGGCTAAAGACACCATCATTAGCTAAAGACATCATCATATCATGTTGGCTTCATCATTGTGTTGGTTTCTCTTTTGACCACCGAAAGAATGTTTTTCCATCATGGGCTGGACCCATGGTATTATGCCAACACTGTGCACCGGATATACCTTTCTCAACAAATGTCTCAATCTGTATTAGTTAAAGTTTGCTCTTCAAGCACTTGAAACCCACAAATCATTTAAGTCATCCGGAGTTAGTGGCATATAATTTTATTCTTTATGAACATATTTCTGACCAAGGGAGGAGCCATGACTTTCCAAAAATCCCTTGACGTTTTTCAAACACCCCCCTAATACATAAAAATCATAGAGAGGAAAATGTTTATATCCCTCCCAATAATTAATTACAGCCTAATTATATGAAATTATATATAATAATGTAATTTAGCATTCATTTTTGACGCAGCACTACATCAATTTTATTCAATTTTCTTCTAAATAATGTCTGTAATTTACCAAGTCTAATATTCCTCCTATATATTCAGCTCTCCTAATTATCCATGGTCATCCACCAAAAAGTAAAAAAGGGCATCGCAAACCAAAGGAGGAAAGACTTGTGAGAATGAATATTGGCTTGTTGACGGTGAGAGAGAGTATATAACTTAGAAGAAGCGTCAATCAAGCTAGAGGTGCTGGTAACTAAGAAGTGTCAATCAAGCTAGAGATGCAAACTTTCTAAGCGTGGAATAAAGTATCGTGGATGACTTTAATTTACTTTCAGATAATCAAAGTCTCCTCAAAAATCAAACCAGCTACCAGTCCCTTCTTTATCAGCATCTTAGTTTCAACCGTGTTCGAAACTTAACCAAATCCAAGAATGGTTTACCTTAACTTGTAGAGCTCGTTCCTACGATCCTAATGGCGAAAACGGCGCAAGAATTGGAGTTGTAGAATGAAAGTTACGGTAGAAAGAAGTTTGACGGAGGAAGAAGGCTGGGCTCTTACTGGCCAAAAGATAGTCGCAGGATCAAATTATCAGTCAAGGATCTGACGCCCAGAATTTAGCCACATCATTTCTTGATTTCCAATATTCCTAGATCTCCAAAAATTCACCAAGCTCTGAAAAATACTACAAACTCATAAACACATGTACTTTCCTTTAATCACATCCAAATAACCATTTGATCTCGAGAAAAAAAAAAATTGTCTTGTACATTTCTAACAAACCCAAAATAATTCTCCAAAATTTTATAATAGTTTTTAAGAACCATAAAATTTCCAGGGTTCACACACATGTACACATACTGTAACATATTTAGGTTTTAGATTTTGTTTATTTATTTAGCACGTGGTATCTTCTTGCTTCAAATTCAAATGATTAGTTTCTCTCCCTAAAGCTCAAATGATTAGCTTCAAATTCAAATTCAAATTATTTAGCACATGGTTTTAGATTTTGTTTATATTCATTAAGGTACATCTAAACCTACTTCTAAAACTCGAGAAAATACCCGAAGCTCTCTGTCCCTCTCCACTCTCCATTCTCCATATTTTCTCTACATGACTTTGGCCGCCCGGTTCACACTATACATACATTTTCGTACCCTTTTGTTAGTTATTGTTTCCCTACAAACACTGAAATTAAATTAGACATCGGAGGGCCTTTGACCAACACCCTTCGGGTGTGATCTATTTACTCCGATCTTTTTTACAAGAATCGAGGAAGAGAGAGAATGAAAATCAAAAGTTGAAGAATCACAAAGCGAATATTCTCCCGCGAGAATTTTTGCACAAACACATACTTTGAGAGATGCAATCCCATACTAGAATTAATTAATTCTAAAAACCATTTTGTTTTTTAAAATGCATGCTCATGATCATGAAGTTGCTGAGTTACTCTCCCTTTTCCCATCCAGTCTCCACACATGCATCTTCCAACAAAATAGCTGTGAGGACGTACAAGTTGTTTTCGTAACCTTCCAGGCAATAGACAATTGAATATGAGAATCTTGCAAGTGGATTGGAAGAATCCACACCATTAAGTCAAATACTTTAGTTTGGTTTTAGTTTAGAAACAGAGCAGTTTTCTTATTTATATTAATATATATATATATATATATATATATATATATATCGTAAATTATATAAAATGGATGTGTCGAATTGAATGAACCAGTTTTTCTTTCTTCTCCTTTTCTTTTTTTTCCTTAAATTTGTGGCACCAAGTAATTACTGATGTAATTGTTTGATTACTTGATTGGTAAGTACTAATTAACTGGTTAAAACATATTAACAGTTGTTCTTGAATCTTGGTCATGTCCGCGTGTTTAAGGGGACAACCCGATAACAGTGAGTGCCCAGACACCACAGGTCAGGTCTTCTCTTTGAAATGTCTAATGAGAAACAAAGAAAAAAAACCAAAAGCAAACGTACGCAAAACGCACTCTTGTCCTTTGCCTTTACTTCCCTGCTATATCCATCCACAAACTGACCGTCTAGACCGGGGCCACAAGTAGAGTCAAGGTCCTCTCTTAATGTCCCATCCTATACGTCTAATTTGGTAGTGAGTCCGCCTCCAAAGTTCGAGTCTCCTTCCTGTATCGGGATAGTTTTTGCTATAAAAGCCCAAGTTATTTTCATACAGAGGAACAAACAGAGAAATGGGTTCCTCAAGATTGCTAATTTTCTTCATTCTTCCTATACTCTTGGTCTTGGCTCCTCTTGCTCCTACCATAGTGGGCCACCATACCACCGGCTTTTGCACGGACACAGCAGACTACTGCTGGAGCTGCGTCAACAATGGCAGCATGCAGACTAATAACAACGCCTCCAACGGTGGCAGCAGCATCTACAGACAAAACCTCAACACCCTCCTCTCCTCTTTCCCTTCCGACCCCCAAATCAATCCCAGATTTTACAGTTCTTCTCTGGGAGAAGCCCCGGACAAAGTGAACGCAATTGCCGTATGCAGAGGGGACGTTGCACTCGAAGATTGCCGCACCTGTTTCAAAAACTCTGTTACCCTTCTCCTGCAGAAATGTGCTGATCAGAAGATAGCAATCATATGGGCAGAGCGCTGTACGGTTCGATACTCGAACATCTCGATTTTCGGTGTGCTTAAAGATGAGCCTGTTAAGTTTGTGCCGAGCCCAAATAACATATCAAACGCTGAAGAGTACAAGCAGGTGCGCGACCCCTTATTTGAAAATTTAAGCGAGAAAGCTGCAGCAGGGGACTCTGTTTTAAAATTTGCAGCAGGGAATGCGTCGGTGCCTGTAACAAATGAAATTATATATGCAACTGTCCAGTGCAGCCCTGATTTGGACAAACAAAACTGCAGCGATTGCCTTAAAAACTCCATGCCAGATATTACAGAGTGTTGTGGTCCTGTGGGTGGAGGAAGAGTTCTTAAACCCAGCTGTTATTTGAGGTTTGAGTCCAATCCTTTCTTAGAGTCTGGAGCACCCTAATAAACCTTCCAGGCGAACAAGGTATAATAATTTATTTTTGTTTGTTGCTTAATTTCTTGTTTGAGCCCCAATTAGTTAACACCACGTTGCTAACAAACAGAGCCTTGTGATTTTTGCAGGAAATAACGTACCCCTCGGAAGGTGTGTCGAGCCGCGACAACGTTCCGACTCTGGTGCCTGCACCACCTCCTTCCTGTTACTTGGTTACTACTCTTGTGCCTTTGGACTGCTCTGAGAGTTACTGAATTTTGGGTTAGATCTGTGATGTGGGTCTGTATTATCTGTAATTTTTATTGTTTCAATTTGGTGTTACTACCACATGTTAGGTGTGGATTTTGTTTTACTGCTGGCTTTATGCCTGTTTAATTTTCTTTCGGACGGGATCATGATCTTCATGCTATGCCTATACCGGGGTTTTAGTTAGATCTGGTCCTGTTTGGGTGCTGTTGCGTTAGTCCTTTGCGGGTGCTCCTACTTGGCCCTTTTGTTGTGTTCCTTGCCCTTTTGTGGGTTTTCAATGAATTTGCATTTCGACCAAAAAAAAACATTACAATAAAAGTGTCGCCACCGTCACAATAAAAGTGTCGCCACCGTCACAATAAAAGTGTTGCCACCGTCGTACTTACGATTGGTATTGTCATTATGCTTATTAATATTATCAGCATTTGCATTCTTGTGAGAGTCTGGAAGCGAAGAAGGGCAACAAAGTTTATTCAATTTTGTTTTATTACAATTTGGAATTTAACAAGGGCACTCTTCGTTTGTTAGTGCTTGAATTTGTCAAGACCCATGTAATAGGGATTACTCCCTTTTTTCTAATAATAAAAATAAGGATTATTCTATGGTTTTTTTTATTATTTATAAACAACACGATAAGCCCAATTCAAAATGAAGGCGCATGCCAATTTATAAACGCCAATTCGATTAATTTATAACAATTTAAAATATCCCGAGCATAAACTAAAATAAAATAAAGGAGGGTGCATTGGCACCACGCAAGTGGCATGAGGTGTCTTTGACTGCTTTTATATTTATGTTTGCTTGAAATTGAAAACCATGTCATTGTCTTAGGCTTGCAAGCAATTACGGACTGAACCAATCAACACCATTCTATATACAATATGCATGGAGATGTCATTGTCTTAATAGATGCAGAAATATAAACCCCAAGATTTTAGCATGGCGAGGTTGTTCGTGCTTGATCAAACACAAGGAAGTACCAATCGAATTGTGGGGACCTAGTAAGTACTAGCAATGTTGCTCACGCAATGCTGCGGGTTTTAAAATCGTGTGAAATATGTACAAAGTTGTGAAAATATGGAGGAAAGATGGTACTATTTATATAGACATGGAGATCTAAATAGTGGCATCATGCTTTATTTAGCAAGTCTAAGTTACAAAAAATAGGATAATACATGTTGGGTAAATTACTCAAATGGTCCCCAAACTTGTACGCGATTTACATTTTGGGGCCTCAATTAAATTATTCGTTCAAATGGTCCATCAACTCTATATTAATCGCTACATTGGTCCTACCGTCTAATTTTCTGTTAGATTTAACCAAATTTTAGGGTAAATAATGACCAATTTTCCCTCATATTTAACGGAAATATTGATAGAATGTAACGGTAGGACCATTGGAGCGAATAATATAGAGTTGATGGACCATTTGAACGAATAATTTAATTGAGGCCCCCAAATGTAAATCGCGTACAAGTTTGGGGACCATTTGAGTAATTAACCCTAACATGTTTTTTGTCATGTTAAAATACTGACCATATTTCAATAAATCAAGTAGCAGTCAAAACATCAAAATATCAGCAATATTGAGTTGCTTATGTTCAAAAGAGTTCGGATAGGTCTTTATATATATGCTATTAGGTGATGGAAGAGGATTTTTCTGCCTTGATCTCTGTTAGAGGGGTTCTTTCTCTTGTTAGCTTTGCTGTAGAGGTGGCTTATGTTCTTTCTTGTCCTCTGTAGAGTTCTAACTATGTTGGTACAAATTTGGAAAATGACAGGTGTTAGTGTAGATAAATGAAAATTTTTGAGTGAAGACAATAATTATTGTCACAGAATTAAGTTCAAAAATCCAATAAGACAACACAACAATTTAAGTACATCAAGCATTCTATTAATCTGATGGACAAAAGTATAACCTCAGTCTATTTAATCAATGGCCGCCAAAGCATCTCCAACAGTGAACGCAAATCTTCCATCGCTTCCCCCCAACCAGGCCAACCAGCTAGTTCGAAATCAACTGGAGATGAACTCCTTCTCTGAGCGAACAAAACGTTCGCAGGGGAAGAAAGACAGAAGGAGAAGGGGCAAAATGGGAAGAGCATAAAAGGTTAAGTGGAGGACATTTTCGACAATTTATTGTGCTGATGAGAAAACAAAATTGAAAATAATAGTAAAAAGAGGGGCATTTCTGTCATTACACTGTGCTTAAATACAGTGAAGAGTTGGATTGAGCTTTAGTACATATATAATTTGGCCAGGCTTGATGGCTTATGTGACAATTGTGTGCGTCAATCTATATCAATAATCCAATTCATACTACTAACAAAATCGACTTTTATGTTATTGATATACAACGGATATATGCTTCCAAAGTATGTGATGCATGGACACATCTCTGTTAAGTCGGATGTCTAGTTTTGGAGATAGTAAGTGGACAAAGAAAGAGTTTTCGTCGTGGAGAGAATGTGGAATATCTTCTGAGCTATGTAAGTAAAAAGGAAAATAACAGATTTTTTTTTTTAATCTCTGATTATATTTCTACAAATTGACAAATTAATGGTTGCAGGCATGGAAAAGTTGGAGGGAAGGGACAGGTTCAAATCTAATAGATCCCACAATGGGGACTAATTTAAGAAGTGAAGAAGTTATGAGATGCATCCACGTTGGGTTATTATGTGTGCAGGAAAATATAGCTGATAGGCCAACCATGGCTTCTATACTTCTGATGATCAATAGCTCCGCTCTCTCTCACTCTTCCAGTGCCCTGAAAACCAGCTTTCTTTTTGCACAGTAGTGTTGGATCTGACGTGTCTTCGGGATGTCAACGTAATTCAGAGGTGACAACTGTTGAAATTGGCCCAAATTAATGTTTTCTGCTTTTGCCTTGTGTCGACCAACTTTCATGCAGCCGAAAGTTGTGTTTTGTTGATAAGAGTTATTCATTAACAAATTGGACAAAGGAAAGAGGAAACATGCAGCAACTCACGTGGGCATGCTGTTAAAGGGAAGAAATGATGGTCTTTTGTCAAAAAGAGGAACCAAGGCCATGTGAAGAGAGAAATATGGTGGTTGGCTTTTAGAGCATGTGGAAGACTTTTCTGACTAGCCATCACGTGGCTTCCTTTAGCATGCATGGGTTCATAAATAGGGAGAGAGAGCAGCAAGCAAGAGGTGAGTGGTGTGTGCAAGGGCGGAACCAGGAATTTTTCAACGGGTGGGCTAGCTAAAGTTATTAGCTTAAAATTTAATGATTATTTTTTTGGTACTTACAATTTCTGTAGTCATTCTAGAAATAAAAGTAAACATTAAATCATATAAACCACGCTAGTTCATATCTCCATAGAATAATTTTCAATAAGTTTTAACATAAACCAAATAGGGTTTAACATCATAGTGGATTGAACATCTAAGGCTTTTTACCTAGATTGACCTTAGGTTCCTTCATGCATTCATATCATACATGAAAAATTGTTTTATGTAAAAATATTGACTAAGTATGAAAAATGGGTTTTTGGAATAATCATTTTCTCAAGATAATTTTTGGCGGCTTTTATTCCTCACACATCAAATAAGAAAACTTGATTTTATGGGATTTTAGTATGAAGTATATATTGACTTAATGAGCCATCATTTTTAGCCTAAATCGTATTTTGCACTAAAACCGATTTTTCATAATTTGATTTGGTGAGAATTTGATTTTCTAGTATTTTTATTTGAATCCAAATGGGGGGTACTTCCTTATTTACATTGTAAACTTAAGTAAATGGAGTAATATAAACATAAATAAAAGTAAAATGACAAATAAGGTAAATGTTGAAAATGGAAATAAGGTAATCTATACACCGCCACTGACTAGGCTAATATTGAAAATAAGTTAAATATATATGTTTATATTTTTTTTCTTAAAAAACCACACTGGGCTACAGCCCACTGTAGCCCTTAGTGTGGTTCCGCCACTGGGTGTGTGGGCATTTGTGCCTCACCATTTGGAGGTGCCGTGAGCACCATTGCTCAGAGAGGCTAAAACAGAAGTGAGGGACACTTCCACACAGAGAAAAATACTAGAGAGCATCACCATGATGGTGGAGATAAACTCCTCTTTGGCTACACGAGATGTTGAAGGAAGATCAAGCCATTTCAAAGGTTGAGTCTTCTTCATATGTTTGTGGGAGGTTTATTTCTTTGTATTGTTCTTAGTGTGTTCTTTCCTAGTGAGCAAGAACAATTCCTGTGTTCTTGGCTCTTGTGTGTGTGGTTAGCTTGAGAGTGACTTGGGTGTATTTGGGATTTGGGTTGTGAGAGTTAAACTCTGTAATTCCTAAGATAGGTGAGAGGGTTAATCTCCTTTGGTTGTAATCTCTTTTGGGATACTAGTGGAATTTCTCGCTGTCTTTGAACTGGACCTAGGCTACACACGTGCCGAACTAGTATAAATCCTTGTGTTGTTTGGATTCCTGTATTTCATATTTTGCTCTTGTTGTTTCAACGGTTTCATATCCACCACCCCAGTGCAATCTGCTTCCGCTGCGCACAACAACAACCGGGTCAGATCTATCCAAGAGCAACTCTGTTGTTAAAGCACCAGAAGATGAGCTTTCACTGATCACCCAAGTATATCCTCGATAGTGCCTGCAGATACATGCATGCATGGAAACTACATTTATGAAATTATATATAATATAATGTAATTTAGCATTGATTTTTGACGCAGCACTACATCAATTTTATTCAATTTTCTTCTAAATAATGTTTGTAATTTACCAAGTCTAACATTCCTCCTATATATTCAGCTTTCCTAATTATCCATGGTCATCCACCAAAAAGTGAAAAGGGCATCGCAAACCAAAGGAGGAAAGACTTGTGAGAGAGTATATAACTTATAAGAAGCGTCAATCAATCTAGACATGCTGGTAACTAAGAAGCGTCAATCAAGCTAGACTTGTAGAATGAAAGTTATGGTAGAAAGAAGTTTGAAGGAGGAAGAAGCTTGGAATAAAGTATCGTGGATGACTTTAATTTACTTTCAGATAATCAAAGTCTCCTCAAAAATCAAACCAGCTACCAGTCCCTTCTTTATCAGCATCTTAGTTTCAACCGTGTTCGAAACTTAACCAAATCCAAGAATGGTTTACCTTAACTTGTAAAGCTCGTTCCTACGATCCTAATGGCGAAAACGGCGCAAGAATTGGAGTTGTAGAATGAAAGAAGTTTGAAGGAGTCTCTCTCTCTCTCTCCATTTTTTTATCTCTGGAAACACCAACCCACACATGGGGCTAGAAGAGACCAACACGTGTCCTTTCAATCCTATTCTAGCGACACCTATGCTAAGCTGGCACAAGCGATCAACACTCAGCATGACACGTGTCCCTTACCTGGCCCAAGAATAGTCGCAGGATCAAATTACCAGTCAAGGATCTGACACCTAAAATTTAGCCACATCATCTCTTGATTTCCAATACTCCTCGATCTCGAAAAATTCACCGAGCTTTGCAAAATACTACGAACTCATAAAACATGTACTTTTCTTTAATCACATCCAAATAACCATTTGATCTCAAGAAAAAAAAAATTCCCATTGCTTTGAGTTTGAGTGATGAAGTGGATACATTGTTATCTGAAAACTCAAAAATTTAACAACTCATTTTGGTTACTATTATTCGTAGCTTGCTGTGTTTTTGCTTGATCCTTGATAGGCGTGTTTGATTGTGATATATTTGATCGAACAACTGCAGCTCAAGTTAAATATTTTCTGTACATAAAGTAAAACCAATTGTCGTTTATTTGAGAGGCCAAATTAAAACCAATTTGTTTTGGTATCAATTTATCAAATGCCAAACTAATCCGGACTGGAAACAAGTTTTCAACAAAACCCAAATCCAATCAAGCCACACACAAAACAATAAATTTCGGATTAATTTAGGTTGGGCTAATGGGTTTAGGTCCATATTAAAATTAAAATAAATTTTTGCATCACATTTTGATCGATGGACTGACGTGTCTGTGTCTGGGGAATATACCTCGCAATTGCCTTGTGCTTTTCTGGATAAAAAGTGAAGAAAACATCTGGTCTGGCTATGACAGAAGAAAATTCAAAGAGAAGACTTGAAGAGGGAAAATATGGGATTGGTCAAAACTGGACCCCAAACGTAAGCTCATTAAGGGTCAGGAAACAATCTAGACCTAATATATTTTTAAGTCAAGAAACCATCTTGTCTTTCCTTTAAGACAAAGTTGTTGTTACTTGTGAGTTGAGCAAGAAAAATGGGTTCCTCAAGATCAATGCTTTTCTTCATCACTCTTGCTATTATTATCTTACACCTTGTTGCTCCCACCATAGCCCAAGATGATGGTACGTGCACAGAAAAAGGTGAGTACTGCTCGAAATGCTCTGATACTGGCACCTACACAGCAGGTGACGAGTACCAAGAGAACCTCAAGAGCCTCCTCTCTTCCTTCTCCTCCAACACCCAAAACAATTACGACGGGTTTTACAATTCATCCAGGGGACAAGACTCCAACAAGATCAATGCAATTGCATTATGCAGAGGAGATCTCTCACAGGACTCTTGTCAGACTTGTCTCAACAAGTCTACTGATAGTCTCTTGCAAAATTGTTCAACTCAAAAGGAAGCAATCATATGGGCAGAGCGTTGTATGGTGAGATACTCACACAACCTGATATTTGGTATTGAACAAACGGACCCTTTTGAGCATTTGAGTAGCCCAAACTCCGCTAAAAATCCTCAACAGTTTGAGCTGGTGCTTACCCCCTTGTTGGATAATTTAAGTGACACAGCTGCGTCAGGGAATTCTCTTAAAAAGTTTGCAGCAGGGCATGCAACTGTCCCTGGAGGTGAAACAATATACGCACTTGCTCAGTGCACTCCAGACATAGACAAGCAAAATTGCAGCAGTTGCCTTAAACAGTCCATCACAGATATTCAAACCTGTTGCCGTGGAATGAATGGAGGAAGAGTCCTTAAACCCAGCTGTAATTTAAGGTATGAGAATAGTAGTTTCTTTGAGTCTACAGCCGGTTCGTCAGTAGACATTCCAGTTCCAGTTCCGCCAGCAGCAGCACCTAAAGAAGGTATGTATGCTTATTATGGTTACCCTGCAAATCTTCAATTGTGTGGTGTGGTTTTGGCTTTTGATAATATATCCCATCTGATTTTCAGCAAAAAAGAAGAGTAACACAAAACAAACTGTCATCATCATCGTTGTGGTTTTGGTTGTTTTTGTCACTATTTTCAGCAGCATATGCTTTTTCTTCAGAGTAAAGAAACGAAGGGTAGAACTTGAACAAGGTAAGTTCAACTCTGTTTATTTATCTCATCTGAGGTTTTGGAACTCTGTTTGCTAATTCATTTTCCCCTTTCAGATGAGAATTCGGAAGACGTGAGTCTGGTGGAATCGTTGCAATATGATTTTGAAACTGTAAGATCTGCAACAGATGACTTCTCTGATGCAAATAAGCTTGGACAGGGTGGATTTGGAGCGGTTTACAAGGTAACGAAACACTATCACAAGGAAAAAGATTCATCATGAATGAATTGTTTTGCGTAATTAACTTTTCTAATTTTCTTATAAACCTTCAGGGTAGGCTAGCGAATGGAACATATATAGCTGTGAAAAGGCTCTCTAAGAATTCTGAACAAGGTGATCGTGAATTCAAAACTGAAGTCACGTTAGTTGCTCAACTTCAGCATCGGAACTTAGTGAGGTTGCTAGGTTTTTGCTTGAAAGCAGGGGAAAGAATCCTCATTTATGAATATGTGCCTAACACAAGCCTTAATCACTTCATTTTTGGTATGTTTGCTCTACTTTTTGTCATAATTCATATTCATTTCTGCCTCGATTTTATATTATAGGAAAGCATATTAACAAAATCATGTTTCAATTTGATGGAATTGTATTTAGATCCAATCGATCAAGCACATTTGGATTGGGAAACACGTTACAAAATCATAGGAGGCATTGCTCGAGGGCTACTTTACCTTCACGAAGATTCCCGACTTCGAATTATTCACCGTGATCTTAAACCTAGCAACATTCTGTTGGATGAAGATATGAATCCTAAAATTGCGGATTTTGGCATGGCAAGATTGTTTATGATGGATCAAACTCAAGGAGATACTCAGACAATTGTGGGAACCTAGTAAGTATCTACAAATTTCAAAGTTAAATTACATTGCTGTGCTTGTTCACACCAGAACTAAAATTTTAATTTGATGAATATAATAATGCAGTGGATATATGGCTCCAGAGTATGCAATTCATGGACGTTTTTCAGTCAAGTCGGACGTCTTTAGTTTTGGCGTGTTAGTTCTTGAAATCTTAAGTGGTAAAAGGATTAACAGTTTTCGAAACAGAGAGAATGAGGAGGATCTTTTAAGCTATGTGAGTATGAATATAAGGTTTTACATTACCAAACTCTTGTGCTACCAAAAAAACATAACAAGAGAAAGCAGCATAATTTCTTCTTTAATTAATGTGTTTATAAACTTGATAGGCTTGGAGGAATTGGAGGGATGATACAGTGGCAAATATCATGGACCCAAAGCTGACGACAGGTTTAGGAATTGAAATGATGAGATGCATCCACATTGGTTTGCTATGCGTCCAAGAAAATGTGGCAAGCAGACCATCCATGGCTTCAGTTGTCTCTATGCTTAACAGCCATTCTGTCACACTCTCACTACCCTCACGACCGACAAATTATTTTCAATATAACAGTGGATCAGACATAACAGGGTCCGATGAATCCAAAAACTCTATGCATGTGTCAGGAATTAAGAATTCAGATTTTACTGAACCTTATGCTCGCTAGTGGGGTGGGGCTGAGTATGTATCAGGAACAATTTATTTTCTTTTTTTTGATATGCGTGTTTGATTGATATATTTGAATAAGTGCGGCTCAAGTTAAATATTTTCTGTACTTAAAGTAAAACCAATTGTGGTTTATTTGAGAGGCCAAATTAAACCAATTTGTTTTGGTATCAATTTATCAAATGCCAAACAAGTTTTCAACAAAACCCAAATCCAATCAAGCCAACCCAAACCAATAAATTTCGGATTAATTTGGGTTGGGCTAATGGGTTTAGGCCCATTTTAAAATATTAAAATAAAAATAAATTTTTGCATCAGATTTTGATTGATGGACTGACGTGTCTAACGAATATACCCCGCAATTGCCTTGAGCATCAGAGTCTGGAGAAATTGGAGGGAGGATACAGTTGAAAACATCATAGATCCGGTGTTGACGAGAAGTTCATGAAATCGAAGCGATGAGATGCATCCACATTGATTTACTATGTGTGCAAGCAAAATGTGGTGGACTGACACGGACCAACCGTGGCTTCAGTTGTATCCATGTTTAACAGCCAGTCTCTCACACTTGCAGTACCCTCACAACCTGCATTCTATATATGAATCCGCAACACTGGATCAGACAAATCGACGTTGACTGAGTCTGACCAATCCAAAACCCTCTCTGTCTATGCATCAAAATATGAGACTTGAAATTACTGAACCATTTTCCATCTCCCTCTACTACTGAATTGAAACCCTCCTTTTTGAAATGGTGCGACAGCTTTCCTTTAAGAGCCAGGGAACAAAACCTCATCAATTTCCTCATCAATTTCCCAATAGTTGGAAGGACAAGTGACATAAAGTGTTAATGTCCTAAAGCTTTTACGCCAATATCACCTATCAAATTAACTTAAGCTGCCACATACTTCGCAAGAAAATAAAAGGCAAAACGACTCCTGTAGTCCCTGTGGTTTCCAACTTTTACCACTAAGGTCCCTGTGGTTTCAATTTCGTCACTTTTGCCACTGTGGTTTAAGAGTCCAAGCAATTCGAGGACACTTCTCAATTTCCGTCAAATCTCTTTTAGCTCTGTTAGGGCATCAGCTATTGCCGTTAGTTATTGAATAAGTGAAGGGGCATTAAGGTAAAATCCCCTCTAATTCATAGCTTTTGTGCGACAGTGGAATAACCCTTCTCATTCTTCGTACTTCAGAGAAAGAGAAGACGAAGGCTTGCATCCTCAAATAGAAATGAGGGATTTCTTTTGGGCTGTAAGGTTTAATTGAAAATTTCTCATATGTGCATAAAATTTAATCGATTGAAGGAGCTGGTTACACAACCAAAATGACGAAGAGCATAGGAGAAGGCAATGGAAGCTTGAACAAACCAGGTTAGAAAGAGCTTGATTATTTATCTTAGTTTCAATTTAATATAGGGGCTTTCAATGGTTAAAGTGTTTGTTGCCAATGCTTTGTTTTTTCGATTGTCTGTATGTGTTTTTTCTTATCCCTGATTTGTAGCCTTAGCTTAGTTTCAATTTGATATATGGGCTTTCAATGGTTAAAGTGTTTGTTGCTTTGAATGCTTTGTTTTTTCAATTGTCTATTAGTGGTGGAAAAGTAAAGACTTTAGGAAGTAAAGGGTTTTTTTTTGTTGGAATAGGAAGTAAAGGCAGTGGTCCCGTGCATGTTTTCACTACCAAAGGCTTTAGGAAGAATAGTGTACTTGTTTATTTGCATAAGAAAATAATGACAACTGATAACTTTCGGCAAGCAAAAACCAGCACAAGTGTCTCTGTCAACAACCAAACAAATTTAGATGTGGGGTTCATCACATAGCCATTTTCTCCCAAACCCCTTTTGATCACCGTCACTGTATTTGGTGGCAGAAGGAAAAAAAAAAACCCAAATTTTCTTCTTGGTTCAGCCTTGACTCATATGTTAATTTTTTTTTCCAGACAAATCAATATAAATTTTTTACATTTTGGGAAGATGTGATTTTATCTAATATAAATCGTTGGTTTTGTTAGAAAATAAAGCTTGTCATTTGATCCCATGATGAATAATATGAACCATGATATTTATTCTTATTTGGTTATGCTAAAATTTTCCACATGTTGGGCCACCCCAATTGCTTTATAATGCAGAATTTGATGATGTTCCAGATGCATTTTTTGATGAGATTTTTAATTATGAGTCACAATTGACCCAAGGATATGTAGAACAAGTGCCTAACATAGGAACTGTAGAGGTTCCTGTAGAGCTGGCTGGGAATGTCATTAATGAGGAGGGTAATGAAGAAGAAAATGGTGAAGAAGAGAGTACTGAATCAGACACTGATATTGATGGTAGAAGAAGAAGATTAGAATTTGAAGATAGTGCTGATGAATCAGATAAGGAGATTTATGAAACTGACAATGATGCTGCTCTAGATGACAACAACGAATTTGATGTAAATCTTCAGTCCAACTTTGGGAGAGTAGGAAATACTTATCTTCCTAAAGATTTTGTGGCTGCTGCTTTTGAAGAAGACAGTGATACAAACTCTGAGAAAGGACTTGACTCTCCTTATTACTCTTCGGATGAGGAAGGTGAAAGAAGAAGAAAATTTCCAGAGTTTGGTATGTCTGATTTGGATAACCCTAAATTTGAGAAGGGAATGTTATTTGGAAGCAAGGAAGTTTTGAAAAAAGCTGTGAAAAATTATGCAGTGCAAGGCAATTATCATATTAAATTCGTGAAAAATGATAAGAGGAGGATAACTGCACAATGTAAAAATTGCACGTGGAAATTGCATGCTTCTTTTATGCAGCTTGAGCAAACCCTGCAAATCAAGACATTTATTGATAAGCACATTTGTCATCGAAACCCTACTAACCCATATGTGAACTGTGTGTTCATTGCTCATAAGTACTTAGATCGTATCATGGATGAACCTGATATAAAGTGTAAGCATTTGAGGAAGGCAGTGAAGAGGGACTTAGGGTATAATGTGTCCGATAGTCAATGTGCAAGAGCTAAGAACAAGGCCAAGGAGATAATAGAAGGGACTTATAAGGAGCAATATTCAAGGTTACGAGAGTATTGTGATGAGGTTAGAGCAACTAATGTTGGAAGCACAATGAAGATAAGGGTGGAGCCTCCTCCCCATTTTCAGAGGCTTTATGTATGCCTTGATGCATGCAAAAAGGGCTTTCTTGCTGGTTGTAGACCCATCATTGGAGTAGATGGGTGCCACTTGAAGGGTCCTTTCTCGGGTAAAGCCTAGTTGTTTCAATTTTTTTTTGTTAGTAAAAAACAAAATATTTAGTTGTTTCAGTTTCTTTTCCTTCACTTTGTTAGTTGTTAACTTCAATATTTTTTTATATTTTAAGGTCAATTGTTAGCTGCAGTGGGGGTTGACGCTAATGATAACACGTATCCCATTGCATATGCTGCAGTGGAGTTGGAAACAAAAGAGACTTGGAGCTGGTTTTTGGAGTTGTTGATTGATGATCTTGGTCATGTAAGTGACCATGGTTGGATATTTATATCTGATCAACAAAAGGTGACTTCATTGTTTGTTACTTTTTATTTTGCTTCATTTTGTTTCAGTTTCTTTACAGCTTAATAACTGATTGTTTGTGATTATAGGGACTGGACAGAGCATTTGACATTGTGGTGCCTCAAGCCCAGCATAGATGGTGTGTTAGGCACATGTACGGGAACTTCAAGGATAAGTTCAAGGGCAAAGGCCTAAAGGATCTATTATGGAGTGCAGCTAGGGCATCAAATAGGTATGAATTTGAGGTTGAAATGAATAAGCTGAAAGATATGAATGGAGCTGCATATGATTGGTTGATGTCAAAAGATCTAGATAAGTGGGCTAGACATAGGTTTAGTACTGCCCCTAAATGTGACATGTTGTTAAATAACTTGTGTGAAACCTTTAATAGCTATATTTTGACTGCCCGAGATAAACCTATATTAACCATGCTAGAAATGATAAGGTGTAACATTATGAAAAGGTTTCAAATGAAGAGGGAAACAATGTCAAAACATGAGGGGGTCATTTGCCCAAAGATTCAAAAGAAGTTGGAGAAGATTAAATATATCTCAAGTAGGACTTGTATGCCAACTCAAGCTGGACCTTATGAATTTCAAGTAGGAGAGTATTTGCATGATCAACATGTGGTAAATATAGCTGAGAAGACATGCAGTTGTAGGAGATGGGATCTTAATGGTATCCCTTGCATTCATGCTGTTTCTGCTATATATCTGTATAGAAGACATCCAGAAGATTTTGTTGCCACATGTTATCACAAGGACACATATTTAAAGGCTTATGAGCCAATAATTCATCCTGTCAAAGGCTTTCACATGTGGCCAAGGTCAAACCAAACACCATTGTCACCACCACTTGTTAGAAAACAACCAGGGAGACCAAGGAGAAGTAGAAAAAAAGACCATGAGATGGAGAAGACAGCTGATGCCATAGGTGCAAATTTGAGAAGAAAAGGGACTGTTACTTGCACTAGATGTTTTCAAAAAGGCCACAATAAGAGGAATTGTAAGAATCAGCCACAAGACCCTCCACCTGGAACATATATTGATAAAAGATGGACAACTGGGTATCCTTCAAAGAAAAAGAAAGGCTCTGGTTCTCAAACTAGTGCATCTGTTTCCGAAATGAATGCAAGAGGTTCTCAAACGAATGTGCAAAGAAGAAAGCTTCCTGTAAGTTTCAGTTCATAATTTTGCAATTTCTTTTTTTCCAACTTCATGTATATTACAATGATTGCTAAACTTATTTTTTTCAATGCAGATCCGAAAACCATCTGCATCTGCCTCTGTGAATTTATCTGCATCTGCCTCTATGAATCCATCTGCATCTGCCTCTGTGAATCCATCTACTTCTGTGCATCCAACTCCAAGACAAGGTCCAAGACTATTGGGAGTTAGCAGTAGTGCTCCATGGAAACCACCTGGGAAAGCACCAAGGAAGTGAATGAAGTATAAATTTGACTATTTTGTGAAGTTGTTTTGTTATGTAATAGCATTTTGAATAGCATTTGCTAGGAGCAGTTATGACGTTTTTAGTTGCTGGAACATTTGTTATGTAATAGCCTTTTTAAGTTGTTTTGGAATTGAAAGTGACTTGTTTTGGAATTGCATGGGAGCAGCAACTAGTTAACATAAGTTTTTTAGTTGCTGGAACATTTGAAGTGTTTTAGTTGCTGGAACATTTGATATTGATGTTTAGCTGCTGTACTTCCATCACTACTTCTGATGCTTCATATTTGACATTGTTGCTGGAACATTTGAAGTTGTTTTATTGTTTGCGGGGAAGTGGTTCACCTTTCCCTGGTTTGTGTTTTATAATTTACTTTATTTCTATCATTATAACAAACTCAAAAGCATCCTTAGCCACAACACAAGTCTTGCAAAGACATTTTTATCATCCTCAGCCACAAGTCTTGCAAAGCTCAAATAAAATGAAATTTTGAATTTAGAAATCTTGGGCATACAAAGCCCTCTGCTTTATCATCTCCGCATCTTTGCCATACAACAGGCATATCCCACACTTTTTCACCTCCAACTCTGAATAGTCATCACTCAGTTCGGTGAAGTCAGCATTGACCTCAGTAACAAGTTTGTAAAACGCAGTGGGGCTTTCAGCTCCCTCTACAACTTCTTCAAAGACATTATTATACCACCACACAAACACGTTTATACTTTCAAACCCAAAAGAACTACAAGATTCAATTTACACACTACAACATTCATTTTACATAACAGATGGGAATGGTGCCAACGTTCAATTTTTTACCAACTTCATAACCACAATCATGATCAACAACACAGAAATAAATACTAGAAATCCACAAATCAACAGCAACAAATCCCTAATTCCATTTAATGAATTTACAGTAGAATCTCGCAACTTTTTGGGCTTCTGCAATTCATCTTCCAAGCAGCCATTACTGCCTTCACCTCCTCTCACTGCTTCATTCTCTCTCATTGCTTGATTGAATGTAATTGGTTCATCATCCCATATAAACCCAGCACAATAAAGTGTTCCCTGCATAGCACAATTCCAAAATGAATAACACAAAACCAGATTCACCATTTATACCCAAAAATTGACAAAAATAAATTTGCACTTACATAAGATCTAGTGCATTTCCAGAAACGTCTCCCACGAGTCCTATCTGTCTTGGAGATTCCCATTCTCATTTCGCCATTACAGAATTGACACCTTGGAGCTTGGCCAGAGTTCGACATCTCCTAACTTCCCCCAAATTCGCCTAATTCAAATGGGAAAGGCTAAGCCATCGTTTTAGGTTTATAACATGGCTCGATTGACCGTAATGCCCCTCCATGTGAGGGGCACGTGCTGATGCCCTAACAGAGCTAAAAGAGATTTGACGGAAATTGAGAAGTGTCCTCGAATTGCTTGGACTCTTAAATCACAGTGGCAAAAGTGACGAAATTGAAACCACAGGGACCTTAGTGGTAAAAGTTGGAAACCACAGGGACTACAGGAGTCGTTTTGCCAAAATAAAATGCCTTTTTAGTCCTCCCAACAATATACGCTATTTAGACACAGAAACAATTAATTAACTTAATTAAATCAAATTCACTACTAACAAATACAATTTCATGATAATAAATGTAATAATTTTGTGCTCATCAACCATATCCTCGCTAATAGTTGGTCACCAATTACCACTGTAACATATTTGGGCTTTCAATTTTGGTTTATTTAGTTATCACCAAAGTTTAGTTGGTGTCTTCTTGCGTCAAGTTGGTATGCTTGTCTCCATGCAGTTCTCTGTCTATTGTTCTCTGTTCTCACACCCAGCAGTAGTGGGATAGACGAGGGAGGAGAGGGAGAGGGAGTAAAAACCCTGAAATCTCACTTTTTTGTTTTCAATAATGGGGTGTTTTTGAGCGTTTTATGGGCTTGAGTTTTAAAAAATGGGCATACCAAACGGGTTTTTTGGACTTTGGACTTCTTCAGTTGGACTTCTTGGTTCAAACAACGACAACTGTTGGATATCAATTTGTCGATCTTGAAGTCACTCTCTCGCTCCCTCTTGCTCTCACTCTCCGTCTCTGTCTGTTCGCTTCATCATTCTCCGTGCTTTGGAAATCGATCTGTCATTAGGTGAGTCTTTTCCTTCCTCTTTCTATCTAGTTGTGCTTCTATGGGTCAATTCAGGGTTCTTCAGTTTTTGAGCTAACTTTTAATCAATTGACTTAGGGTTAGGGTTAGTGGGCTTATGATCAACCTCACTTTAAAATCCTCAAATTATGATTGAGAACTTGAATGAAAGCAAGAGAACCCCATCTAAGTTTAGCAAGATAACCCCATTTCAGTGAAGAATGTATTAACTGTGTTGAGCAAGACTGCCCCAAGCTCATCACACTCATTCCATTTGTAAATTTTTGCCTTGGTAAACAATGGATTGGCAGAAATTAAGTCCCAGATAGGAAAATCCCTCCTTGGCATTAGAAAATCTCCTTCGTCAAGCTTCAAACCTGCACAAAAATCAGGAGCTTCATCCCCAACATAGATGAACTGTTTATGTTTCTTCCCATATGCTGCAACAGAAGCTTGGATCTTTTCCATTATTAGACTCTGTAACAAAAGAAACCCCACAAACATACCAATCCAATGTAATTAAACTTGTGATTTTGATTTGGGGTACTTAAATATATGCAATTAGTTTAGTTTAATCACCTTGCACATGCTGGGAGAGCAAATGGTACAGCCATGAGAAGATGAGCGGAAATCATGGTAGAGTAAGATTCTAAGCCTGCCATGTTCATCAATAATGCATGGTTTGGTGTTGATTTATGAGAAACAATCCATTAGCCCATGATGCTTCAATATTGTGTCTATGAAAAATTCATGTGCAGCACTTAACACCCCCATATCACAGAATATAATTAGAATTTATCAGAACAATTATAGCATAATTTGTTCTGTTTTGTCAATTCATAATATGTTTGTAAGGAAAGGAAAGGAAATTACCAAAAGCATGGGCTGATTTGATTGCAGAGGCAAAGTCGAGCTGAGCTGAGCATAATAGTGTCATCTGATCCTTCCTCATTTTGTGTTTTAAGCTCTTCTGAACTATATTTGACCACACCTTCAGCCACAATTCCTCTTGCCTCATCATAAGCATGTATCTCTCTCTCACCATCGCAACCCCAAAGAGTTTGTTCCATTGGACCATTTGACAGGTCAATTTTATGTCTTTCTCTTCCATCAAGATTACTTTTTTTAAATAGCCCTTAATATGAATTAGTATATTTGATTTTGTATTTAACAAGTTGGTGGGTGCTGGTGTTGCAAGGCCTTTACTAGTGCTTGAACCCAAAGGACTACGAGGATGATTAACAACTTAGTAAGTAGACCTGGCAAACGGGTTGTATTAACGGGTTTCGGGTGTTGTTCGTGTCAACCCGTTAAGTTAACGGGTTAATACGACACGACCCGTTAAGTGAACGGGTGACAAATACTAGACCCAAACACGACCCGTTACAATTCGCGAATATCCGACATGACCCGTTAACCCGTTAAGAAAAAACCAAGAAAGAAAAGAAGAAAAAAAAAAAAAAAAAAAAAACTATCACTCTCTACCTAGCCAGCCAACACGCCTTCTCTGTCTTTTTCCCCCCAAACCCCAACCCTAATTTTTCTTCCCTCTTTCCCTCTTCATTTCAGTCTCCTCACCCCAAAACAATATATATCTCTCTCACAGATATCTTAAAACCCAACAACTACATAAATTGAGGTTGAACTTTGATCATAACTCAGAGGGCTTACTTTCTTATTATTTTCATAAGCAAGGTGGCCAATATTTTAAAACTTTTTCTTCACTTTCCAGGAATTACGGGGGCGCCAAGCAGGAAAATTGGGTTTTGTATATGGGGCAGATGTTCTCACTTGGTCAAACACTGACTTTAGTTTCTCATATGCGGTAAGGCTCGTGAGCATTTTTTGTCTGTGTATTGATTATCATGAATATACTTACAAAAGAGGGTTTCGTGGAGTGCAAAAACACATGATATTTGATTGCGGAATAGATGCAGATACCTCATCTTGATCCTTGGTGGCTAGGCTGGCGGAGTCTATTGAGTGGAGAGAAGAAGAGCAGAAGAGAATCATGACCATAAAAGAGCAGAAGAGAAGAAGAGAAGAACGAGAGGAAGAAGAAAAGGAAAAGGGGAAAGAAGAAAAAGACAAAAAGGAAAGAAGAAAAGTAAAAAAAGGAGAGAAGAAAAAGACACAGAAAGAAGAAAACTAAAGAGGAAAAGGGGAAGAATAAAAGAAAAAAATATATTTTGCAAAATTACAAAATTAACCTCCTTAACGGGTGGCTAACGGGTTAACCCGTTTTCGACCCGACACGACCCGTTAGCTTAACGGGTGGCTAACGGGTTCACCCGTTTTCAACCCGACCCATTAAGCTCAACCCAAATACTGATAATTTCGTGCGAATTCGTGTCGTGTTAACGGGTCGTGTGCAATATTGCTTATGTAATGACAGAAAAGTAAGATTTCTTATGTATTTTTCAATTATGAAATATTTGGTTCACACCAAAAGAAGAAAAGAAAATTATTTCTTAATGTTTGCTGAGGTTTTTTTGGCTTGCTGTTTGTATACATGGTTTTGAAAAAGAAAAAAAAAAGGTGTCAACTTTATGCTAATATGATATTTTTGTTATCGAAAAAGAAAAATCATTGTTATTTGGTAAGAATTTTGTAGGATTTGCTTCATATATGCCCATAGAAATTATGAAAAGTTGAGAAATTTTGTACACATCACATATATATGTTGATGAGGAGATACACTATATTTGTCTTTTGGGGTTTGACTTGTGATAATTGGGTTTTAATTATCATTTTTGAGTTGAATATATGAGTAGTTTTGGATTCTACCGTTGGAACCAACTCTTTTCTCAGTTTATCGTTGTTAGTATTTGTCAACTAACTAGAAATGAGTTTTATTTTCGAAATGGATATCTTTAATGGGGTTGGAGGGCCTTTTCTGATGCTCTTGTTTCTCTTTGGGCTGGGGCAAGATAGAGTGGCCACAACATACAATGAAGACATAGTGACAACTTCGCAGCCTTTGTTCGATGTGAAGGGATACATACCCCTGCAAATCACTAGTTGCTTGATGCGAGGGGATAGTTTTAGCCTAATTACCCGTAAATTCCTTTTCCTTTTCTTGACAGGACCCGACTCAAATTCCACTTTAGAATCCGAGCCGAACCCTATGCGTGTCCGACACCTGACGGGTGCCGGGCACAAATGACCAAATTGCCCTTCTAATTAAAAAACCCAATTATCTTCAGGTTCGACTTCTGCTGAAAATTCGACAGTCTCCCCTATAAATTGATCATTTCCCCAAAATTTTCACCTGTCAAACAAGCATATATAAATATATCCCAACGTTCAGCATGCTATGATTTACATCCAGACAATCCAACTATAATACTAGGGCAATTCATCAAAGCAATACCAATTCAGAATTTACAATGAAATGGTATAATTACAAAGAGATCCTACAAAGCATAACAGATGGATGAAGTGTGGTGGCAGCCATGTGGTGGCGGTCTGGTGCACGTCTATTGCATGGGGGCGCAAAACATTGAAAAATGTGAGTGGATCAAAAATAAAGTTTTAGAAAATAACATATGAACATCCTAACCCCTCAGTAAAAACAGTTAGAAAACTCAATTAAGTTGCATACTATACTCGTGTAGGAAACAAGCATGCATATTTATATTTATATAATAATCGCACGCTTACAAAAATCATCAACCAATTTAATTATAAAAAAGAAATAAAGATTTTCTTCCACCTAGGTTTACCCATTATACATTAGTCAATTCCTTAGTTTCCCGTCATTTCCCACATTTAACCGTCAATTTCTCATGTCACATTTGTGACACGTCCTCGCAGGTCTCGGCAACACAAAGTTGACCCGAGCCGCAATCCTCGCAGGATTCAGGGACATTTAGTCAGCCTAATCCGCATTCCTCGCTCCGCACGGTCCGGGTACCCTTAGGACTCATGGGGCAAATGTCAAGCGCGCTAACATAACCGAAGGTAACATTTATTCCGAAGGCTACATTTATAACCGAGGCAACATTCATTCCGAAGGTAACCTTGGGTACCTATGGTGGTTTTAAAACAAAACATTTTCTAAAATAATTATAAAACTACTTCTCATTCTATTCCTTAAATTCTGTTGCCATTACCCTTTGTACTTTCCAAGCCATTGTTCGGTTCATTTTTACACATGATTTTTCATGTTATTCACTTATTATTTTGAGTTAGTTCTTGACATTTTATAGCTTTTTACTTCCTTTTTGTGTTTTCTTAGATTTTACCTTGGTTGGAATGAAAATGAGCTAAAAGTGCATTATTGGTTATAAATTCTGTTTTTGTTCATTTTCGTAGGTAGACTTCTTGGCCTGGGATCAACATGCTCTGGTGCTCGGATGAGGTGAAGATCTTCATGAAACTTGTTCCAATGGATGTTAACTACAACATATCCAAATTTGAGCTCCATTGGACAATATTGCCTATCCAACCAATCCAGCATGTTACCACAGCTCTGGAAATCCGAAGTAGTCCAGCTTTTACCTCCAATGTGTCACTTGATTCTTCTTGTTACCATAACACTTGGTAACAAGAATTTACCTTAGTGAAAGAGATATTTTTTGAGGCAAATAGCATTTTTTCAAGGACAAGGCTTCATCATGGCAAAGGGGACAAGAGCAAAGGCTTTAACTAAAGCATGAGTTTTATATTATATCTATGAGCTGGAATTGATTGGCAAAAGGCACATGGGAGTGCAATCTGAAGTTGAAGAGGTTTTTGAACGTGGGTAACCAGAGCATGCTATTATTCTACACATCGGGAGCAGATTTTGGAGAGCTTGGAGCTAGGAGAAAGCCAAGGTGCAGCCAAGCAAAGTGGAGAAGAAAGCTTCCACCATTGAAGACCTTGAAGCTTTCACCATTTTCTCAAAATCTGTAAACTCTTTCTAATTTTATTTTGAGTTTGTATTTGGAATAAGTATGAGCAACTAAACTCCATAGCTAGGGCTTAGGTTGAAGCCCTAAACATGATTACCTTATTGTTTTGATGCTTGAGTGTATGAATTTCTAGATATTGTTGATGAATTCTTATTCACTAAAATAATATATCCTTGATGTATGTTCTTCTTTGATCGATCACCTTTGAAAGCATGCTTCTTGAGGTTGTTGGGATTATGTGTATCTTCATGTTTTCCTAAGCAATAAATGGATGGAGTAAGAACCATCCATGTGAATTGGTTTCTTGAATACCTAATGTAAACACCATGCTATTAGGATTCTTGTGATGTTCATATTCTCTTTGAACTTAATGGGTTTTCCTTGTAATTGAATCGAAGTACGAACCATACCTAGGTTCGGTTATGAGGAGGGCACAAGTATTGTAGCACGAACCATGCACTTTACGTATATTAGAGAGAATCAATGCGTCTTGAGCCACGACCCATGGTCTTGATTGCGAACATCTTCATTAACACGTTTAGAGTTCATCACTTGAGTATCCATGAACATGGGTAGAATTGTTTAGGGTGGATTCCGAAATCTTAGTGTTTGTTACTTGCTACTTTCACATTTTGATAACTCATCTCTGCCATTCTCATTTAAATTCAAAGTCCATTTACTTTCATGCAATAGAAATATGTCACTTGAAATAAATCAAACCCCCCCCCCCCCCCCCCAATGTGTGTGTGAGTTGTGTGTTCGACACGTGGTGTGTCTTTGTTACTGAATTTTATTTGTTTCCGTAATTGTTTTGGACTTTTGGTGCGCGTGTGTTCTTCCATTTTCTGTGCTGAATCCAACCGTATAAAGAACGTGAATTTTGGACAAACGGTTGGAAAGTTATAGGTCAAAAACTGGACAAAGGTCAAAACTGAAAAACAGAGAAAACGACTCTGTGCAAAAACGACCGGTCGCGTTTACCTGACGACCGGTCGCTCATCACATCAAAATTTGAGTTTCGACTCTGCCCAAAAACGACCGGTCGCTTTTACCTCACGACCGGTCGCCAGACACTGTTCACGCAGTATTTTAGCACTGTTCACAGGTGATACAGTGGTGATAAAATGGTGATAGAAAATGCTGTTTGTGTTTTTCTTTACTTTTCTTGTGTTGTTTCATTTCTTTTACACTTCTTTACTTATTTTTAGTTTCCATTTTGCATTTGTGCATTTGTGGTGTGTCAAGTAAGTGTTCTTTACGTACTCAAATTAGAACTTATAGGAAGCCGACAAGTTCTTCGTGGGATCGACCCCGTACTTACATAATCTATACTTCATTAGATTCGTGCACTTGCGGGTATTTTTAATTGGTTGTTTGCACATTAATTTGTGTCCTTTTAGGAATGCAACAGCCATGCTCAACTTAAATATAAACCTAATATAATAAAGATAGTCGAGATTAAACCATCATGCTTGGAAAGTGAAATTCATAATAACTCTTTCAAGATCAAATAATAAAACTTTAATTGCATCAAATCATTTATAAAACAAAAAGTCCACTCATTGAGCATCCGAGCTAGCTTGACCCTTCGAGGGTCCCTCCTGCAGGTCCGATGGAGCCCGAGTACCTATCTAAATATTTAATTAATAAAACTGCTCAACATAAATATTTAATCCAAAACCCTGACCCCCGGCTTCTAAAAATATGTGCATCAAGTTTAAGACCATTTCTATGCCCACTTAAGCATTTCCAATGATTAGAACGATCTAAAATGACCCAAGCCTTGATAAGTGATAAATTTCCCTATCGGTCAACCCGGGACCCTATGGGGTCCACGAGCTCCAATTATCAATCCGAGAGTTTCCATAGGTTTTACATATTTTAATAACCATGTCCTGCAAGTTTAGTCCAAATCGGACGGTCGGATTGCTCACGATCGCAAGATCGGACGGTTACGATTTATTAACCCTAGGGTTCGCGACTTCGGAGTATCCGGGACTCCGATTCACGATCCGTCGAATCCTATTCGATCCTAGAAATACAAAGTACAATATACGTGAGTTTGAGTTTGATCGAACCCGGAAATCGCACAATAGGAGAAATCCGTTCGAGGCTCAAACGATATCCGAATTGGAATCCGAGCACACCTACACGCTCATGTGAACCAGGAGATCATTTTAGGACAAAATGTAGCTCCACCACACTCCCCACGCGCCGCCACACGCGCTGGCAGCGCGTGGGTGGCTTGATAAATTTTCGGCGGCCGGAAAACTCCAAACTGCCGGCCAAGCTTCCTATCCTAGGTTAAGAACATCAATTGAAGCCACTTTTGTTCTTGGACCTACCCAAAAAACGACCGTAAGTGGCCGGAATTTCAACCAGAAATCCGGCCAAACTTTGGGTTACAAATCGAGGTACCTACGCTATAAATTGATCAAATCCTACCCAACCATCAGCTAGAGCTCACCATACCTCACACGTTAAATTTGGTGGCCGGAGGAGAGAGAACGACAACTGGAAAAATCTGTCAAAATTTGACGCGTTTTTTGGCGGATTCCGGCGGCTGGAGCAGTGGTCGACGGCTGGGACTGGGCGGGGTAGGGAGAGGCGGCAGTGGCTGTTCGATTTTGGCCAGTTTCGTGGCCGGCAGTGCAGCGTGGCGGTGGTTATGGATTTGATTTTAGTTTCAGCAATTTGGTGAATGACCTAATCGTTTGGTGCCTAACTCATTTGATTGATTATTGGCATGATGTTTCGTGTTGAAAGCATGTTTTGTTGCCGTCGACTGATCTAATTAGATTTCAGTGATGCACCTTTTGCATTTTTTGTGTGTGTATATAATTTAATTGGATTATCGTTTAAGTTGTTTTAAAATATTTGGTTAGCAAGGGCGAAACCAGGAATTTTTCTACGGGTGGGCTAGCTAAAGTTATTAGCTTAAAATTTAATGATTATTTTTTTTGGTACTTACAATTTCTATAGTCTTTGTAGAAATAAAAGTAAACATTAAATAATACAAACCACGTTAGTTCATAGCTCCATTAGCTAATTTTCAATAAGTTTTAACATAAACCAAATAGGGTTTAACACCATTGTGTATTAAACATCTAAGACTTTTTACCTAGATTGACCTTAGTTCCTTCATGCATTCATATCATAAATGAAAAATTATTTTATGTAAAAATATTGACTAAGTATGAAAAATGGGTTTTCGGAATAATCATTTTC
Source organism: Prunus avium (assembly GCF_965620075.1). NCBI lineage: Eukaryota > Viridiplantae > Streptophyta > Magnoliopsida > Rosales > Rosaceae > Prunus > Prunus avium. Next base: position 36,614,253 of record NC_142287.1, on the reverse strand, counting down.
AGAAGATAATTTTTGGCGGCTTTTATTCCTCACACATCAAATAAGAAAACTTGATTTTATGGGATTTTAGTATGAAGTATATATTGACTTAATGAGCCATCTTTTTTATCCTAAATCGTATTTTGCACTAAAACCGATTTTTCATATTTTGATTTGGTGGGAATTTGATTTTCTAGTATTTTTATTTGAATCCAAATGGGAGGTACTTCCTTATTTACATTGTAAAACTTAAGTAAATGGAGGAATATAAAAATAAATAAAAGTAAAATGACAAAGACATTTACTTAAATGTTGAAAGTGGAAATAAGGTAATCTGTAGGGCTAATATTGAAAATAAGTTAAATATATAAGTTTTATATTTTTTTCTTAAAAAACCACACTAAGGACTGTAGCCCTTAGTGTGGTTCCGCCCTTGTTGGTTAGGTAACACTATTATGTGCTTCATGATAGGTTAGTATTTACGTATCTATTTTTATGACATTTCCTTATCATTTTGTATAGTTAGAATGGTTTTTATGTTTTGATTTGTAAGCATCATTTTGTTTGTGTTCCATTAATCCAGTTGAGTGCTTAGTAAATCATTGGCAATTTGATTGATTATTAGGGGTATGTTTAGTTTTCACATATTCAATTATAAGCTTCCCGTCTACCAATTGGATTTTTATAAATAGTTTTTAAGCACCATAACATTTCTAGGGTGTCACACGTACACATACTGTAACATATTTAGATTTTATGTTTTGTTTATTTATTTAGCACCTGGTATCTTCTTGCTTCAAATTCAAATGACTAGCTTCTCGTGGCTTCATTATTATGCCTGTTTATTTCCATGCAGGTCTTACACTCAATTATTTCTTCATTTCCTATCACCTTTTGCACAAAAGAATAATTGGATGAATTGTCTATCCTCGGTTCAGTTTGAGTGATGAAGTGGATTAAAAGTTTTCTGATTCCCATTGCTTTCAATTCTGGATACATTGTTATCTGAAAACTCTAAAAATTTAACAACTCATTTTGGTTAAGCTATTATTTGTAGCTGGCTGTGTTTTTGCTGTGTTTTTCCATTGATACGCGTGTTTGATTGAACAACTGCAGCTCAAGTTAAATATTTTCTGTACATAAAGTAAAACCAATTGTCGTTTATTTGAGAGGCCAAATTAAAACCAATTTGTTTTGGTATCAATTTATCAAATGCCAAACTAATCCGGACTGGAAACAAGTTTTCAACAAAACCCAAATCCAATCAAGCCACATACAAACCAATAAATTTCGGATTAGTTTGGGTTGGGCTAATGGTTTATTAAAATATTAGAATAAAAATAAATTTTTGCATCACATTTTCATCGATGGACTGACGTGTCTGTGTCTGACGAATATACCTCGCAATTGCCTTGTGCTTTCTGGTTGGCCCGCATCATTAGTCTTCCAAACCAATGATAAAGAGTGAAGAAAACATGTGGTCTGGCTAATGTCAGAAGAAAATTCAAAGAGAAGACTTGAGGTCAAATTAAGGGTCGGGAAGCCATCAAGACCTTGTATATTTTTAAGTCAAGAAACCATCTTGTCTTTCCTTTAAGACGAAGTAGTTGTTGCTTGTTGTGAGTTGAGCAAGAAAAATGGGTTCCTCAAGATCAATGCTTTTCTTCATTAATCTTGCTATTATTATCTTAAACCTTGTTGCTCCCACCATATCCCAAGATGATGGACCATGCACACCTACGGCAGACTACTGCTGGAAATGCTCTGATACTGGCACCTACACAGCAGGTGACAAGTACGAAGAGAACCTCAACAGCCTCCTCTATTCCTTCTCCTCCAACACCCAAAACAATTCCGGGTTTTACAGTTCATCCAGGGGACAAGACTCCAACAAGATCAATGCAATTGCATTATGCAGAGAAGATCTCTCACAGAAGTCTTGTCAGACTTGTCTCAACAAGTCTACTGATATTCTCTTGCAAAATTGTTCAACTCATAAGGAAGCAATCATATGGGCAGAGCCTTGTATGGTGAGATACTCACACGACGTGATATTTGGTATTGAACAAACGGACCCTCTTAAGCATTTGCCTAGCCCAAACTATCCTAAAAATCCTCAACAGTTTGAGCTGGTGCTTACCCCCTTGTTGGGTATTTTAAGTGACAGAGCTGCGTCAACGAATTCTCTTAAAAAATTTGCAGCAGGGCATGCAACTGTCCCTGGAGGTGAAACAATATACGCACTTGCACAGTGCACTCCAGACATGGACAAGCAAAATTGCAGCTGTTGACGCCAAAAAGTGGTTCTCTGACTTTGATGGTCAACTTAGTAATTTTATGTCTTCGGTATCCTTGGTGCCTCGATAGTCTGTGTGATCTGCAATATAAGCAAACGCACGGTAAGACCTAGGGCACCGGTGTGGTACCGGCCGAAGGCTCTCCGATGCTTAAGTAAGTTCGGGAATAGAAAGTTCAACTGACAGATCAATAGGCTTGTATGCCATAAGTTCTGATTACCTCTATTTTGGGATAGTTGGCCTCCTTTTATAGGTCTTGGGAGGTGTGCATTTGTTGATAATTTCGATGTGGGACTGTGGACGTCGCTTGGGAGCGCGCCACGTGTCCCAGAAGAGGGCGTTGCCCTAATAGAGAGATCGGTAGGTAGGGTGCCGAAGGCGCCTCTGACCAAGCCCAGTTTCCTCCACGTGTTTAGCTCTTATTGGCTGTTTATTCTGAGTGTAAACAGGAGTCCCCCAAGTTCTCGAGCGAGATTTCTCGGTCGGGGACTTGTTTGTTCTTCGGTAGCCGCAAAGTTGCCCTACCGTTCGGTAGGTTATCAAGAAGGCATACTGGGGTTCTGTCTTGGTGCCGATTCGTTCAGAAAAACTTGCCGGGAAACTCAAGAGTCGCCACTTCGAGGGTTACCGTTCGGCAGTCTTGTTGCCGATTTCTTGTTAACTTGGGCGAATTTGATCTTTTCTCATGCGACTTCGTGCATAGTGAGGGGTAGTGATGGGACAGAATGACGCTTCGTCTTCTGCACCCAGCGTGCTGTCAGAGATTCCACTCAGCGCACGACACGTGGTGTGTCTTATCACGCGGAGCGGCGCCATTAATGCGCCGTTTGGTATTTCGAGGCGTACTGTTGCAACTTTTGCCCTATAAATAGAAGGAGTCTCTGAGGCAAAACTCACTTTGCATTTGTGAGTGAGGCGAGAGCTCTGTTCAGGCGATTTCTGACGAGAGCAAACGGTAACAGAGGCGATTTCCGGCGAGATCAATCCGCAACACAGGCGATTTCCGGCGAGATCAATCGGTAACACAGGCGATTTCCGGCGAGGTCATTTCGAAGGCGAAGCGACTTTCGTCGTTACACTCCAATCCACATAAGGTACCGTTCGGTAACCTTGATATTTTTTCTTCTTTAATTGTGCATACGTCCTTCCATGGTTTGAACTAGACTTAGAACTTTATGCAAGTGGGGTGTGGTTCGGTAGTCTAGTTGCCATAGGTAGAGGCGTAGGCATGGGTAGGATAGCTCATTGTATGGCCCTTAGTTTCCTTCCGTTGCTTTTGTAGATGTCTGATAGCGAGTCAGGGTTCGAGAGTGAGCCCAACGCATTTGAGGAGAAGTCCCCAGATAGGCGAAAGGATACCGAAAGTGAGGAGATGAGCCAAGATACCGAGAGTGATAGCGACTCTGAGGTTGAGGTTGTTGGCGAGAGGTTCAGGCCTGCGCCTACTTATGGGATCGGTAAGGGGCTTATGACTAGTCAGCCCATACCGTTGGCGGTCGTATATAGCGACGTTCGTCAAGCTGGGCTGGGCCCGCATTCCGAACCTCAGGTGGAAGATGCTCGGATGCCGGAGGCATCTTCTAGTCAACGTGAGGAGGCTTCCACTTCCGGCCGTGAAGAGACTTCCGAGCCAGTTACCCTACCGAGGGTAACAATAGTGAACATAGGGAATCAGAGGGTACCGATGGGGGTAGCGAGGGAGCAGCTCTTCGACGTAGATTACCTACCGCCCAATAAGCTGACCTACCGTGAGCTGGCGAAGATTAGAGCAGAGTACATGATCCCCGATTCGGTAGGGATGAGGATCCCGAGCCCTATCGAATCCCTGAGCAACCCCCAGGACGGCGAGGTTGCGTTCTTCACCGATGTCCTTCAGCAGGGCGTTAGGCTGCCGTTGCAGCCTCCAGTTCAACGGATCCTGGCTCAGATTGGGTATGCCCCAGGGCAGTTCAATCCGAACTTCTGGGCCTTTCTGATGGGGGTTGTAACGGCATTCGGTCTTGCCGATGAGGAGGGGCCTTCATACGAGCAGTTCTCCCACCTGTACAGCATCACCAAGTCCAAGAGTACCGATCATGGTGGCTGGGTTCAGGCGAACTGTCTCAAGGCTTCCGAAAGGGGCCATTTTCTTGTGGCCGTGCCAACCTCCCAGAAGTCCTGGAGGAATCGGCGGGTTCTTCTTTCTGGCAATTGGGAGTCGCCCTCGGGAGTTCTCGTTCGCTTCCACATCCCAACCACATTCCAGATTGCCGGTAGGTTGCTACCATGCCGAACGGTAGGTTTATTTATCTTTGTTCAATGGATTAACCTGTTTTGTGGTTTGTTTTTTTTTTAGGCAAACTAAAGCAACCAACGGCAACCCAGTCAGAGCTTCGGCAGATTGATAAGGTGAGGCTGAAAGTTCCTGCCGGCGACAGGGAATACCCACAGTTCCTCTTCACCGAGAACCTCATCAGAGCCCGCCTTGCGAACCCTGCCGAGAGTAAGTTCACTTGAGTTTTTTTATTATTATTATTATTATTATTTTTTTTTTTATTATTATTTTTTTTTTTACTTCTTCGGCTAACTCCACCGTTCCGTTCTTGCAGTGTCAGAGGCCAGGAAGACTGCCGACGCCAAGAAGATGTCGGAGACTTCGAAGCGGCGCCTCCAGGTGCTTGCGAAGGGGAAAAAACAGAAACGGCATCCCGAGGCTTCGGCAGAGAGGGTCGGCCAGGCTGACGTCGAGGAGCAGCCTCCTTTCGAACGGCAGAGGCAGCGCCATGCCGAGCCTGTGAGTAGAAGGGTGCCGCTCAGCGAGCTGGTCCTCCACCCGGGCCAGGGTGCTGATGCCGCTTCTTCCAAGGCTTCCGGGAAGCGGCCATTGACGGTAGACCTAAATGCCGCCTCCACCCCCAAAAGGGTGCGGCTAGCTGACCCACCGAGGGCCGTCTTTGCGGCCGAGGACGAGGAGGGCCCTACTGAAGCGGTCACACTTGCCTGTCCATCCAAGACAGTCCAGTTTGCGAACCATATGATCGTGGGTTCGCAGATGGAGCTGTCTGAGATCGATGAGCTGCCGAAGAGGGCTCTTCGGGAAGAGGCGGGGTGCGCCTTCCGTCTCTAGGCCACGGTAAACTTCTGACTCCAATTGCGTTTTTGTTGTTGTTATCTTTCGTTCAGTACTAACTTATGGCTTCATTTTTCAGGCGTCGATGGACATGTGGCTGTGTATGAAAAGAGCCATCACTGCTGCCGAACGCGCGAAACGGCTCTATGAGGATGGCCGCTCCAAGATTGCCGATGCTGCGAAGGCTCTCCAGGACCACGCCCATCTCGTGGAGGATATGCATGCTGCCGAATGGCAGATCCAGGCGCACGAGGCGAAACTTGCCGAGATGCACGAGGCCCTGGACGGTGCGGAGCAGGCCGTTAGGGATGCCGAGGGCGCCAAGGTGGCTGTGCAGGCGGCGCTCGAGGCTTTTGAGCGGTCGAAGGCAGCGGAGATAGATGAAGTGGCTTCGGAGATACCGTTCCTCAGGGGATACCGTTCCTTCTCTGAGTTCACCTCTCTGGTGGATAATGAAGTGGCTTCGGAGATGGCGGACCTCATTTACCGTTTCAAGCGGTTTAACCCAGGCCAGAAGCTAAACCTAAACTTCGCTGCCGATCCTCCTCCTCTACCGGAAGGCATTACAGAAGAGATGATCGAGGAGTATGAGGGGGAGGATGCTCCTGAAGAGGCCGAGGGTGCTCCTGATGCCACCGTCGATGCCGTGGTGGAGACTACCGGTGACCAGGGAGATCAGGCTGCCGAGGCCTGAGCTACTTTTGTTTTTTTTGTAATTTTTTATGTATTTTTGAATGCCGTTGGCAAAATTTCTGAACACATTGATGCCGAGGGCATCTTTCAATTCAAGTTATTTTCTTTTCAAATCAGTACGTTTTTGCTTATTTTTTGTTTGATTTCTTTCCGCGTTTGTTACTGCCGTAGGCTAATAACTGATTGGGCCGTTGGCCACTTAGGAGCTTACTTGCCTCGGATTAGCGAAGTGTCCCTTCCTTCGGTAGATAAACCCGAAGTAGCGATACTGCCGTTGGCTTATATCCAATGCTTGTTGCCAAAAAATTGTAAAAAATGGCCAAGGCATCTCTGAATCGGTAGTTAAAGTAAAGAGCGTAACTTTTGATTGCCGTAGGCAATGTTGCTGTGGCTCGTAACTAATGAGCCCTACCGAAACATTTTTTTTTAAAAAGGTGCCGTTTATATATAAGTGCCGTAGGCAAAAATACAAATTCTTCCCTGCCGTTGGCTAGGGGGCTTCATTTAAAATAATTCTTGAGATGGTCCATATTCCATGGGTGACCGAGGGTCTTCCCATCTGTGCCTCTTAGTCTGTAGGTGCCGGACCGAAGGATGCCGACGATTTCATAGGGTCCTTCCCAGGAAGGTCCGAGGGTTCCTTCCGTTGGGTTTTTGGTTGCAAGCGAAACCTTGCGCATGACCCAATCCCCAATTCTGAAGGAGCGCGGTTTGACCCTTGAGTCATAGTACCGAGAGACGCGCTGTTTGTAAGCTTCGTTTTGAAGGTTGGCTACTGTTCGGCGTTCCTCGATTAAATCTAGGCTCAACGCGAGTGTCGCCTCGTTAGCCTTTGGCTCGAAGCTTTCCGTTCGGTAAGAAGACTCACCGATCTCAATTGGGACAACGGCCTCTGAGCCGAATGCAAGGCTGAAGGGAGTTTCCCCCGTGGAGGTTCGGTAGGATGTTCGTATGGCCCACAGAGCTTCGGGAAGCTTCTCCGGCCAAGCGCCCTTGGCACTGTTGAGTTGCCGTTTCAAGAGTTTCTTAATGATTTTATTTATGGCTTCTACCTGGCCGTTCGATTGTGGGTGAGCTGGCGAGGCGAAGAACAGGTTGATTTTGAGGCGAGTGCAGAACTGCCTGAATTGCTCCGAATCGAACTGTCTGCCGTTATCAGTGATGATGGCGTAGGGGATGCCGAAGCGGCAACAGATATTGGTCCAGACAAACTCTTTGACTCTTGCCGCCGTTATGGTGGCTAGGGCTTCGGCCTCAACCCATTTCGTGAAATAGTCCACGGCAACGATTGCATACTTAACCTGTCCCTTGCCCTGTGGCATTGGACCAATCAGGTCGAGCCCCCATTGGGCGAACGGCCATGGACTTACGATCGGTGTGAGGGGTTCGGCAGGCAGGTGGGGAATATTGCCGAACCGTTGGCATTTATCGCACTTCTTCACCATTGCTATTACATTCCGATGCATTGACGGCCAATAGTATCCCTGTCGGAAGGCCTTGTGGGCCAGAGATTTAGAACCGGAATGATCGCCGCAGACACCACTGTGGATCTCTCGAAGGACATACTCGCCCTGCTCTTCGGTGATACATTTCATGTAGGGGGTCGAGTAGCCACGTTTGTACAGAATGTCGTTGATGACAATGTACCTTGTCGATCGGTAACGCAGCTGTCTGGCCTTGGCCTTGTCTGCAGGGAGGGTGCCGTTCGTTAGGTAAGCATGAATGGGCGACATCCATGTGTTGTTGCATTCTATAGCGCAGATCTCGGCAATGGCTGTGCTCGGAAGGGTTAGTATCTCGACGGGGATCTTTCGACCTACTTTGTCGTTGATTGCCGAAGCCAGTCTAGCGAGGGCGTCGGCATGAAACTTGTTTAGCAGTTGGTGCGCTGCCGTGAGGTACGCCGTCATTGATGCGTCCTTGGCTTCGAAATCGGCAGTCACCTAGTTCACTATTAGCTGCGAGTCGCTGTAGATGCTGATCTGAATTGCCCCCATGCTTCTGGCGAGCCGTAGGCCGGCCAAAAGCGCCTCGTATTCGGCTTCGTTGTTGGACGTTCGGCAGCCGAACCTGATGGCATATTCAATTTTGGCTCCATCGGGAGCGGTGAGTACCAGACCAGCTCCGCATCCTTGTTGGTTTGCCGAGCCATCAACGTGTAGGATCCAGAAAGGAGTTGACTGGTCGAGACGACTGCCGTTCGGTAGGCCTTCCAGTGGAGGGGTTTTTTCAGGTTCTGAAGCCTCCGAAGGTGTCAGTTCAGCGATGAAGTCTGCTACGGCTTGTCCCTTCTCGGCAGGTCTGGGTTTGAACTGTACGTCGAACTCTCCCAACTCGATCGCCCATTTCACCAGCCTTCCGGACGTTTCTGGTTTTTGAAAAACTTGCCGAAGGGGCTAGTTGGTCAGAACGATGATGGTGTGGGCCTGAAAATAGGGCCTCAACCGCCGGGCAAAAACGACCAGAGCTAAAGCCAGCTGCTCAAGTGGGGGATACCGAGACTCTGCCCCCTGACGTAAAAAATCGGTAGCTCCGCCCTCTCAGGTATTTGTATTAACATTGAGCTGACGGCAGTGTTAGATACCGATAGGTATAGGGAAAGTATTTCCCCAAGAAGAGGTTTGGAAAGTAGGGGTGCTCTGCCCATGTAGTCTTTCAAGTCTTGAAACGCTTTGTCACATTCGGCAGTCCACTCTATATGGTGTTTGCCCCCTTTCAAGGCTTTGAAGAACGGTGCACACTTGTCTTTGGCTTTGGAAATGAAGCGAGTGAGGGCTGCAACTCGTCCGGTAAGGCTCTGGACGTCCTTCTGTGTCTTCGGCACCTCCATGTCGATTATGGCCTTGATTTTGTCGGGGTCCCTCTGGCTGATCATGAAACCGAGGAATCTCCCAGAAGATACGCCGAAGGCGCACTTCGTCGGGTTGAGTCTCATTCGGTAGTCCTTCAAGATGCCGAACATGAGTGATAGGTTTTTCAGATGCTCTCCTGCCGTTCGGCTCTTTACTAGCATGTCATCCACGTAGACCTCCATGGTGCTTCCGATCTGCTCGGCGAAGATTCGGTTGACCAGTCTCTGATACGTTGCCCCCGCATTCTTCAAACCGAACGGCATGACGTTATAGCAATACAGGCCTTTGTCTGTTATGAACGCCGTGTGTTAGCTGTCGGCAGGGTGCATGAAGATCTGGTTATAGCCAGAGTATGCGTCCATGAAGCTGAGCAGCTCGTGACAAGCGGTGGCGTCAACCAGCTGATCGATGCGTGGCAACGGGAAGCTATCCTTCGGACAGGCCTTATTGAGGTCGGTATAGTCCTGGCACATTCGCCACCCGCCTTTTGCCTTCCGAACCATGATAGAGTTTGCTAGCCAATCCGGGTATACAGCCTCCCGGATGAAGCCGATGGTCATGAGTTTGTCCACTTCGTTCTTCATGGCTTCATATCGTTCGACATCATAGGATCGGCGCTTTTGCCTGACCGGTTTGAATGCTGGCGAGATGCTCAGTTTGTGGCTGATGATATCAGGGGATATGCCCGGCATGTCGTTGTAGGACCAGGCAAAGACCTCCGAATTCTGCCGAAGGAACTGGATGAATTCGGAACGGAGGGTGGCGTTCATCATGGTACCGATCCTTACACACCGCTCCGGTTGACGTTCGTCCAGCGCCACCGTTTCGAGATCTTCGGCAGGTTGTGCCACCGGAGTGGGCGTTTCCTCCCTTGGATCGTCCACTGGTTCATTGCCGTTCGGCAAGCTTGCGACCGTGAAGGCTTCCTTTTGTTTGTGGGGAGCTGCTGATTTCAATACTGTGGCGTAGCAGTTCCGAGCGCTCAATTGATCGCCCCTGATCGCCCCCGTGCCGTAGCAGGTTGGGAACTTCATGAGTAGCATGTGGGGGGACAAGTGGGCTTTTATTGTCGTGAGCGCCGTTCGGCCGACAATAACGTTGTATGCCGTAGGACAGTCCACCACAAGGAACTGGTCGTAGACCATGGTCCTTCGTGGGGCTGTGCCGAAAGAAATTGGCAGACTGACACTGCCGATGGGCTGGACCAGGTCTCCTGAAAAGCTTAGGAGAGGCGAAAGTTGCCGATTGACCTGGCTGTTATCTATCCCAAGTTCTTTGAATGCATCGGCGAAGATGACGTTTACCGAACTTCCATTGTCGATCAGGATTCGTCCGACATCGAATTCGGCAATCTCGGCTCGGATGATCATAGGGTCATTATGTGGGTAGATGATCCCTTCCTCTTCTTCCTCGGAGAAGGTGATGGGTTCCCACCTGACTTTCGGCATCTTTGTGTGGCGGCTACTTTCAATGCCGAGGACTTGGGGGTACTGTGCCGCCCTGACATACTGCTTTATCGATCGGTTGGATGTCCCGACCAGGGTTAGGCCTCCGCTGATCGTGCTGATCATGTTGATCTGCCGGTTGGCGTTCGGCACTGGCGCCTGTTGGGGCCTGGCTATGTATTGGTCCAGTTTGCCTTCCCGAATTAACCGTTCAACGATTTTTCGCAAACTTATGCAGTCCTCGGTATTGTGGCTATTCTGCTGATGGTATCGGCAGAATTTCCCTGTATCCCTGCCGTCTTGCGGACTGGGCTTTCGGAATGATGGCTTCGGGATGATCTCGTTTTCGTTCATCAACACTGCCTCGTAGGAGGTATTGAGCAGGGTGAACACCTCTGTCCCCTGGTTATGTGCCGGTAGTGGGGATCGGTAGTTGTCCCTGCCGTACCTATTCTTGTTTTTCTTGGAATGTCCCTTTTGGGAGCTTCCGGCGTCTTTGCGCTTTTGGCTTTCAAGGTGTCCGGCAGTTTGTGCTGCTGGAGCGAACGACGATGCATGTGCCATGGAGGACCGCTGTATGGGCTCGCCCTGCCGAGCTGTGGGCTCGCCCTGCCGAGCTGTGGGCTCGGCCCTTGAGTTGAAGTATTCAGCTTTGGCATGGATTGCCGCTTGCTTCATGAGTTCGTCATACGTACGCCAGTTGCTGCTGTGTACCAGATACCGAAAGTGGAAGGACCGTAGGCCATTCTTGAAGGCGCCGTAGGCTGCCCCGTCATCGGTATCCGGACATCTCGAGTATTCATGGCTGAATCGTGCGGCATACTCACGCAATGGTTCGTCATCTCTCTGCCGGATGGTATACAGGTCATCGGCAGAGTACAGTCTGTCTGTCTGAATCATGAAGTGGTTCAAGAAGATTTGCTTCAGCTCGTCGAAGGAATCGACCGTCCCTGGTTCCAAACGGTAGAACCAATTTAGAGCTGCTTCTGTGAGTGAGGAAGGGAACAGAAGGCACAGGCCTTCGTCGCTTAGCCCTCGACACCCTACTGCCGATTGGAAAGAATGAAGGTGCGTCAGTGGATCCTCCACCCCTGTGTAAGGGATTATGCGCAGGGGCTGCACGTCCCTATCCTGCCGTGAGTGCCTTATGCGCTCGGTGAAGGGTCCTGGCCGGAGCCTTCCCCAGTCCGGCTCCTGAGAGCGAGTTCGATCGTCCTCCATCTTCTGTACCCTTTGAAGGAGGAGGCGGATGACAGGGTCCCTGTCCGGTATCTCCTCCGCTGTTTGATGCACCGATCGCTACTGGGATCTGACAGGGTTAACTTCAGAAAATTTCATCGGCGTTGGCGAACGGTAGGATGATGACCGATTGGTGGAAGGAGCGTATTCTCGGTCAGACTCTGCCGTTGATTCCAGGACTGGTATCCTCCGTATTGGAGACTTCCTCCCCATGTTTCTCAATCGGGGATCGTCCAGGCGGGCATTTATCCTGATCGGCTATTCCTGCCATTCGGATTGCCGTTCGACTTCTCGTTCTAGCAACCTGTGTCGGCAATCGGAATACACCTTCTTCGGCACATGGGGCTTATTTTTTGGTGCCGGGACCACTAATTGCTTAGACGGCGCAGGCGTTGCCCTTGCCACCTTCTTGCCCTTCTTCTGCCGATGGGGGGTCTGTAGGCTCTCGGAAGATCGATTGGTCTGGATGTTTTGTGTTTGCTGCTGATTGAGCAACTGTTGTGTTTCGTCCACTCTGGATGAGAGGAAGTTGTTGTGTTCCTGCAGCCTAGCCATGTCCTGCTGAAGGGACACGACTTGGGCTAAAAGCTCCGCATTTTCAGCGGGTTGGAGTACAGGTGGATTAGTTGCCGGGGTGTATGGGGGCGGCGCTGGGCTAACCCCGCTAGGCATGCCGAACGGCATCCCCTCCTGCGGTAGGAACGTAGCTTTTGAGGTGGTCCCCATGTGTTTTGGGATAAAGGGTCGATTTTATCGTTTCCCACAGACGGCGCCAAACTGTTGACGCCAAAAAGTGGTTCTCTGACTTTGAGGGTCAACTTAGTAATTTTATGTCTTCGGTATCCTTGGTGCCTCGGTAGTCTGTGTGATCTGCAATATAAGCAAACGCACGGTAAGACCTAAGGCACCGGTGTGGTACCGGCCGAAGGCTCTCCGATGCTTAAGTAAGTTCGGGAATAGAAAGTTCAACTGACAGATCAATAGGCTTGTATGCCATAAGTTCTGATTACCTCTATTTTGGGATAGTTGGCCTCCTTTTATAGGTCTTGGGAGGTGTGCATTTGTTGATAATTTCGATGTGGGATTGTGGACGTCGCTTGGGAGCGCGCCACGTGTCCCAGAAGAGGGCGTTGCCCTAATAGAGAGATCGGTAGGTAGGGTGCCGAAGGCGCCTCTGACCAAGCCCAGTTTCCTCCACGTGTTTATCTCTTATTGGCTGTTTATTCTGAGTGTAAACAACAGCCATTGCCTTAACCAGTCCGTCACAGAAATTCAAACCTGTTGCGGTGGAATGAATGGAGGAAGAGTCCTTAAACCCAGCTGTAATTTAAGGTATGAGAATAATAGTTTCTTTGAGTCTACAGCCGGTTCGTCAGTAGACGGTCCAGTTTCTAAAGAAGGTATGTACGCTTATTATGGTTACCCTGTGTGGTGTGGTTTTGGCTTTTGATAAGATCTCCCATATGATTTAATTCTGATCCCGAAAAAATTGCTAATGGATAAAAATTTAGGGTTAATTACAATTTTGGTCATTGGATTTGGCTCGAAATCAATTTTAGTCACCGTAATTTCAATTTTCCTGATTTTGTCACTATACTTGCAGTCGTTAACAAATCAGGTCACATCTCTCAATTCCGTCAGTTTAATTGCACGTGCTAAATGTGTGTAGAGGCAAATTGAAATCACGGTGACTAAAATTGAGAGATGTGACCTGATTTGTTACAACTGGAAGTATAGTGACGGAATCGGGAAATTGAAATCTTGGTGACTAAAATTGCTTTTTAGCCAAACCCTAATTACCAAAATTGTAATTAACCCTAAAATTTTATTTTCACAAAAAGAAATGGATTTGTTTTTCTGTCTGATACGGGTTATAACAATTAAAGAATATAAATTGTTCATACAGGAAGAAGCAGATTTTCTCCATCCATAATCATTGTCACCAGTATTGTTGCTCTTGTTGCCGTCTCTGTGGTACTTGTAGCTTTCTACTGCTTCGCACGCAGAAGATCAGTAAGAGACAAGTACAGTAACAGTACTGCCCCAAGTCAAGAAATCGGTAAAACCAAATTAAATATCTGAAATCCAAAGCAATATGTTTTCCTTATTTTTTCACCACGTTTTTCTACTACCTTACCTTGCGTGTAATATTTTGAGAAACTCATTATTTTGGATTTTGCTTAGTTGGGAATGATACAAAGTTTACAAACAGTGTCGAGTCCTTGCAATTTGACTTGGGAACTATTGAAACTGCCACCAGCAAGTTTTCTGACAATAACAAGTTAGGTGAAGGCGGATTTGGTGTCGTCTTCTAGGTATGAAAATATGAATTATATCCTCATTTTGTCTTGGAAATTCTTGATTCTTAATATACGGTGTTTACAGTTAGTGCAATCTGTACGTACAACTTTAAACTTAATTAACATGAGTGGATAAAGCACCTCATATACCTTGTCAGGGAACACTTGCTAATGGACCTGAAATAGCAGTGAAGAGGTTGTCAAAGAGCTCCAAACAAGGTGTACAAGAATTTAAGAATGAGGTTGCATTGGTAGCCAAACTTCAGCACAGAAATCTTGTCAGGCTTCTGGGATTTTGTTTGGAAGGAGAAGAAACCGTACTTGTCTATGAATATGTGCCAAACAAAAGTCTTGACTATTTTCTTTTTGGTACAAGCACATGTACATCATTTTGAAAACCCTTTGCAATTTCTAACTCTTGAGTACAATAATCAAACTTTTATTTACTTGTGAGTGCAGAATCCAAAAAACGAGAACAGCTAGATTGGTTGAGCCGTTGCATGATAACAGGAGGAATTGCTCGAGGAATTCTATATCTTCATGAAGATTCAAGGCTTAGAGTTATACATCGTGACTTAAAAGCGAGTAATATATTGTTAGATGGCAATATGAATCCAAAAATATCAGATTTTGGCATGGCAAGAATGTTTGGAGTTGAAGATCAAACTCAAGGAAACACCAAAAGAATTGTGGGCACCTAGTAAGTTTAATCCTTTATCTTATTAATAATCTTAAATTGTATTTCGACTTTTAAACCTACATGTAAATCATTTTGGCCTTGCAATTAGCGGTTACATGGCTCCAGAATATGCTATGGAGGGATTGTATTCTGTAAAATCTGATGTCTTTAGCTTCGGAGTACTTTTGCTTGAGATCATAGCGGGGAGAAGGAACTTTCTGGGCTTTCATCCAACAAATTCTGCACCTACTCTTATAGGCTATGTAAGGTCTTTATTTGGGTTAAGTTATACAAAAAGTTTCACAAAAACTAATCAATGTGCTATCAATTTAAGAGTAGTGCTTACATCTTTGAAGGGCACGTATTAATTGCAGGCTTGGCAGTTATGGAACGAAACGAAAGGGTTGGAGTTGATGGATCCGTTGTTGAAGGACTCATGCAGTCCAAATGAATTTTTGAGATACATTCATATTGGATTATTGTGTGTTCAAGAAGATGCAAACAAGAGGCCAACTATGTCATCGGTTGTTCTAATGTTAAAAAGTGAAACCATTAGTCTATCCAGACCTGAGAAACCAGCCTTCTTTGAGCGATGAAGTGGATTAAAAGTTTTCTGATTCCCATTGCTTTCAATTCTGGATACATTGTTATCTGAAAACTCTAAAAATTTAACAACTCATTTTGGTTAGCTATTATTTGTAGCTTGCTGTGTTTTTGCTTGATCCTTGATAGGCGTGTTTGATTGATATATTTGATTGAACAACTGCAGCTCAAGTTAAATATTTTCTGTACATAAAGTAAAACCAATTGTCGTTTATTTGAGAGGCCATATTAAAACCAATTTGTTTTGGTATCAATTTATCAAATGCCAAACTAATCCGGACTGGAAACAAGTTTTCAACAAAACCCAAATCCAATCAAGCCACATACAAACCAATAAATTTCGGATTAGTTTGGGTTGGGCTAATGGTTTTAGGCCCATATTTTGCATCACATTTTCATCGATGGACTGACGTGTCTGTGTCTAACGAATATACCTCGCAATTGCCTTGTGCTTTCTGGTTGGCCCGCATCATTAGTCTTCCAAACCAATGATAAAGAGTGAAGAAAACATGTGGTCTGGCTAATGTCAGAAGAAAATTCAAAGAGAAGACTTGAGGTCAAATTAAGGGTCGGGAAGCCATCTAGACCTTGTATATTTTTAAGTCAAAGAACCATCTTTTCTTTCCTTTAAGACGAAGTAGTTGTTGCTTGTTGTGAGTTGAGCAAGAAAAATGGGTTCCTCAAGATCAATGCTTTTCTTCATTAATCTTGCTATTATTATCTTAAACCTTGTTGCTCCCACCATATCCCAAGATGATGGTACGTGCACAGAAAAAGGTGAGTACTGCTGGAAATGCTCTGATACTGGCACCTACACAGCAGGTGACAAGTACCAAGAGAACCTCAATAGCCTCCTCTCTTCCTTCTCCTCCGACACCCAAAGCAATTTCGGGTTTTACAGTTCATCCAGGGGACAAGACTCCAACAAGGTCAATGCAATTGCATTATGCAGAGGAGATCTCTCACAGGACTCTTGTCAGGCTTGTCTCAACAAGTCTACTGATATTCTCTTGCTAAATTGTTTAACTCATAAGGAAGCAATCATATGGGCAGAGCTTTGTATGGTGAGATACTCACACGACGAGATATTTGGTATTGAACAAAAGGACCCTCTTCAGCATTTGCCTAGCCCAAACTATGCTAAAAATCCTGAACAGTTTGAGCTGGTGCTTATCTACTTGTTGGGTAATTTAAGTGGCAGAGCTGAGTCAAAGAATTCTCTTAAGAATTTTGCAGCAGGGCATGCAACTGTCCCTGGAGGTGAACCAATATACGCACTTGCTCAGTGCACTCCAGACATAGACAAGCAAAATTGCAGCAGTTGCCTTAAACTGTCCGTCACAGAAATTCGAACCTGTTGCGATGGAATGAATGGAGGAAGAGTCCTTAAACCCAGCTGTAATTTAAGGTATGAGAATAATAGTTTCTTTGCCTCTAGAGCCGATTCGTTAGTAGATATTTCAGCACCAGCACCTGAAGAAGGTATGTATGCTTATTATGGTTACCCTGTGTGGTGTGGTTTTGGCTTTTGATAAGATCTCCCATCTGATTTAATTCTGATCCCGAAAAAATTGCTAATGGATTAAGATTAGGGTTAATTACAATTTTGGTCACTGGGTTTGGCTCGAAATCAATTTTAGTCACCGTGATTTCAATTTTCCCAATTTCGTCACTATACTTTCAATCGTTAACAAATCAGGTCACATCTCTCAATTCCGTCAGTTTAATTGCAAGTGCTAATGCGTGCAGAGGCAAATTGAAATCACGGTGACTAAAATTGAGAAATGTGACCTGATTTGTTAACAACTGCAAGTATAGTGATGGAATCGGGAAAATTGAAATCACGGTGACTAAAATTGCTTTGTAGCCAAACCCTAATGACCAAAATTGTAATTAACCCTAAAATTTTATTTTCACAAAAAGAAATGGATTTGTTTTTCGGTGTGATACAGGTTATAACAATGAAAGAATATGAATTGTTCATACAGGAAGAAGCAGCTTGCCTCCTAATAAAAAAAAAAAAAGCAGCTTGTCTCCATCCATAATCATTGTCACCGGTATTGTTGCTTTTGTTGCCTTCAATGTGGTACTTGTAGCTTTCTACTGCTTCGCACGCAGAAGATCAGTAAGAGACAAGTACAGAAACAGTACTGCCCCAAGTCAAGAAAACGGTAAAACCAAATTAAATATCTGAAATCCAAAGCAATATGTTTTCCTTATTTTTTTAACTACGTTTTTCTACTACCTTACCTTGCGTGTAATGTCTTGAGAAACTCATTATTTTGGATTTTGCTTAGTTGGGAATGATACAAACAGTGTCGAGTCCTTGCAATTTGACTTGGGAACTATTGAAACTGCCACCAGAAAGTTTTCTGACAGTAACAAGTTAGGTGAAGGCGGATTTGGTGTCGTCTTCAAGGTATGAAAATATGAATTATATCCTCATTTTGTTTTGAAAATTCTTGATTCTTAATATACGGTGCTTACAGTTAGTTCAATTTGTACGTACAATTTTAAACTTAATTAACATGAGTGGATAAAGCACCTCATATACCTTGTCAGGGAACACTTGCTAATGGACATGAAATAGCAGTGAAGAGGTTGTCAAAGAACTCCAAACAAGGTGTACAAGAATTTAAGAATGAGGTTGCATTGGTAGCCAAACTTCAGCACAGAAATCTTGTCAGGCTTTTGGGATTTTGTTTGGAAGGAGAAGAAGCCATACTTGTCTATGAATATGTGCCAAACAAAAGTCTTGACTATTTTCTTTTTGGTACAAGTACATGTACATCATTTTGAAAACCCATTGCAATTTCTAACTTGAGTACAATAATCAAACTTGTATTTACTTGTGAGTGCAGAATCCAAAAAACGAGAACAGCTAGATTGGTCGAGCCGTTGCATGATAACAGGAGGAATCGCTCGAGGAATTCTATATCTTCATGAAGATTCAAGGCTTAGAGTTATACATCGTGACTTAAAAGCGAGTAATATATTGTTAGATGGCAATATGAATCCAAAAATATCAGATTTTGGCATGGCAAGAATGTTTGGAGTTGAAGATCAAATTCAAGGAAACACCAAAAGAATTGTTGGCACCTAGTAAATTTCCATCAACTATCTAATTAATAATCTTAAATCTATATTTCAGCTTTAACCCACATGTCAATTATTTTGGCCTTGCAATTAGCGGTTACATGGCTCCAGAATATGCTATGGAGGGATTGTATTCGATAAAATCGGATGTCTTTAGCTTCGGAGTACTTTTGCTTGAGATCATAACGGGGAGAAGGAACTTTTTAGGCTTTCATCCAACAAATCATGCACCTACTCTTATAGGCTATGTAAGGTCTTTATTTGGGTTAAATTATACAAAAAAGTTACTCAAAAACTAATCAATGTGCTATCAATTTAAGACTAGTGCTTACATCTTTGAAGGGTATTAATTGCAGGCTTGGCAGTTATGGAACGAATCGAGAGGATTGGAGTTGATGGATCTGTTGTTGAAGGACTCATGCAGTCCAAATGAATTTTTGAGATACATTCATATTGGATTATTGTGTGTTCAAGAAGATGCAAACAATAGGCCAACTATGTCATCGGTTGTTCTAATGTTAAAAAGTGAAACCATTAGTCTATCCAGACCTGAGAAACCAGCCTTCTTTACAGGAAGATCTACTGATCACCATGATCAAGAAAACGCTCATAATTGCTCAGCCAATGGTTTGACGATTTCTAATGACATGCCCCGTTGAGGAAGATGACAATTAAGTAAAGATCATTGTATTCCATTAATTAAAGGCTTATGTTGCACACAGACTCAGACGATGCTGTAAGCTTTATATATTTTGTTTCACACATGTCATTTTATTGAGAAAATGTTAATTATGCACTAGCCCTAAATCTTAATTTCAATCACGCTGAGATCAACTAGTTTCTTAGTACTTAATACGTTTCCTTAGGAGTTGAATTTGCTATCCAGTTTGTGATCTAACCACTCCAATTGGTGCATATCACTCTGAAGTATCTGGAAAATTTATCATAAATTCGCATCAAGTCTGGAAAAAATTTCAGTTACTTTCATTTGTAATTATGTTTTAATTGTTATTTCTTTAGTAAATAATTAGTATTAAATATTTTAATTAAATTCATAAACAAAAAGCAGCCAATAAAGATGTTTGGCACGAGGACCACCAACCAATGAGATGGCTTATTGGATTCTAACGTGCCAATGCATTCAGGCGAACAAGATATGTTGGAATCTAATACGTTTGCTTTTGTTATTCGTGCCATACTGATGTCCGCTTCTCGTTATTGAATTTAATATTAACGTATATTAAATTCATAAACTAATGATTCACTAATTAAATAATAATTAAAACATAACTACTAATTAAGTAATTAAAAAAGAGAACTTCATATTATATAGCCGCACGGCTAACTTTTGAAACTTTCTATTTAGAGGGGATAGCCGGCTATACTTTTGGAACTTTCTATTTAGAGGGTATAGCCGCGCGGCTATACCGTTGAATATTCCACTTCTTAGAGCAAGTCCACCCATAAAGGCTAAGGCAAGGGCTGCCACTATTCACATGAATAGTGCCAGCCTTGCCTTAGTTGGCTTCACCCTTGGAAGGCTAAGACAAGGGCAAATACTATTAATTGTACTTTATTTTCTATTTTTTTATACTTTAAACCATTAATTATAATCTTTTCAGATAATATTTTCGGTTGCCATGTGTCACTATTTATTATAAAATTCTCACCTAAAATTTGAGATAACATTTTCGGATAAAATTTTTGGTTGCCACGTGTCCATTTTTATTATAAAATTCACATCTCACTTATCATACAATTGAAATACCTACTCACTCATCATACAATTGAAATACTCCCGGTCTTCATAGTCCGACATAATCGAGTACAAGGATGAATCAATCATTGGCGGAGATGGTTCCACCGGATCACGACGTGGGGGAGTATTTTCCTTCGGAGGATGTAATAGTGCCATTATTTCCGACACGGAACGCACCACTGGAACCGATTGAGTGCATTGCTCACTTGAGGAGCCATGTGTAATGATTTTCCTCTTTTTTGTTTTGCCTTGAATAATCTATTTAAAAAAATGAAATTAGAAATGCAAGAAAGAAAGAAAGAAAGAAATATATATATATATATATAAATTTTACCTCGTCACCAAGATTTTGACCTCTTCGAAAGTTTGTCCACGACCCTCTGGCTTCGATGGATAAAGGTATAGCTGGGCGGCTATACTTTTGAAACTTTCTATTTAAAGGGTATAGACGATCGGCTATACTTTTGAAACTTTCTATTTTAGTGTATAGCCATGCGGCTATACTGTCGAAATATTCTTCTTAAAGCGTATAGCCCGGCGGCTATACCTTTGAAATATTCTTCTTTTTAGAAATTGAGTAATATCTTATCATTTTTTAGTTACTTTCATTTGTAATTAAGTTTTAATTATTATTTCTTTAGTGAATAATTAGTATTAAATGTTTAAATGAACTCCATAAATTATATTACTTAATAAATAGTAATTAATTAATTTTTCTTTAATAAAATGTTTAAATCTAATTAATGTAATTAAAAGAGAAATCCATATTATGCTATTTAAAGGAATAGCCGACCGGCTATACTTTTGAAACTTTCTAAAGAATAGCCATCGGCTATACTAATGAAAGTTTCTATGCGGCTAAACTGTTGAAATTCTCCCCTTTTAAAGAGTATAGCGGCCTGGCTATTCTTAGAGTATAGCCACGCGGCTATACGTTCGAAATATTCTACACAGTTACTTTCATTTGTAATTATGTTTTAATTATTACTTCTTTAGTGAATAATTAGTATTAAATATTTCAATTCACTTCTAAAATTATATTACTTAATAAATAGTAATTAATTTTTTTTGTTTAATAAAATATTTAAGGGTAAACTACAGTAAACCCCCTAACCTATAGGATCACTTACGAGTTCATACTCGATTTTGGGGACATTTACGAGTACATACTCAATGTCGTGGAAAACCTACAATTTGCCCTCTCCGTTAGCCAAACTGTTAATGAGTCTGTTAAATGTTGACGTGTCAAAAGTGGGACTCTTTTTTATGATGACATGAACTTCCACGTGGACCAAATAAAAAATTTATTTACTGTTTAAATTATTTTTAAAAATTATAAATATTAAATTAAAATTAAAAACCCTACCCAATTCTCTCTCGATCTCTCCCGATTTCTTCCCCCTTCCTCCCAGATTTCTTCCCCTCCCAGATTTCTTCCACCCACCCAATTTCTTCTCCCTCACCACCCAGATTTCTCTCTCTCTCTCTCTCTCTCTCTCTTATCTTAATTTGCCAAATACTTCAAATAGCAAATACGGATCTGCTTGGATTGGAGATTCATAAACGGGAAGCAAGGCAACATGAATTCAATACTCTTGCTACTTATAAAACATTTTATTCAGAAACTGATCTGCACAAGCACACAATATAAATATATTGTTGAAGTTTCCAGCTTTTACAGTATAATCTGAGACCACCTTTTCATTTCCTATCGAGATATGACAATGAGCAACGATATCACATAAAAGAAAGAGTTGAATAGAAGACCAAAGTTCCTTATTATCTATCACAAATAGATCAGATTTGTCCCTTGTATCTGCCCAGATCAAACAACAACAAAACAGAAAGAAAGAGTCAACATAGGTCCACCTTGTCCTTTGTCGAATCCCAACCCTTGAGAAAATCACAATTAGGATTTCTCCTGGTTCCTAAATCCTAATCCCATCTCCTCTCTCTCTGTGCTCTATCTCAAATTCCGACCCAATACGACGATTGTGAAGAAATGGATCTAGAGGTGGTGGGCCGCCACGCTCTGTTCTTTGACGACGACGCCAGCACCTCATTCGTGAACTCACGCTACGATGTTCGCCACCTCCTCTCCGGCCCTATCACGCCCCGACGACATCTCACGCGTTCATCCTCCTCGCCGCCGCCTCAACCTGATGCCGCTCTCGAGTTCAAGCTCGATCAGGAGCGGTACCTCGATTTGCCGTTCTTGTTCTGGGTTCTGTGAGAGAGAGAGAGAGAGATGTTTTAAAATAATTTAAACAGTAAAATAAATTTTTTATTAATTTTTGATCCACGTGGAAGTCCATGTCATCCAAAAAAAAGGTCCCGCTTTTGACACGTCAGCATTTAACAGACTCACTAACAATTTGGCTAACGCGGGGAGATGGAGGGGGAGGGGGGGTGGGCAAATTGTAGGTTTTCCGCGACGTTGAGTATGTACTCGTAAATGTCCCTAAAATCGGGTATGAACTCATAAATGACCCTATAGGTTGGGGAGTTTACTGTAGTTAACCCAATATTTAAATACTAATTATTCACTAACTAGATATTAATTATAACAACACTACAAATTAAAGTAATTGAAAAAGAGAAATCCATATTATGCTATTTAAAGGTATAGTCCCACGGCTATACGTTTGAAACTTGCTATTTAAAACACATAGCTAGTCGGCTATATTAATGAAACTTTGTCTTCTTACAATAGAATTCAAAAAGAAAAAAAACTTACATGTCTAATAAATGGAATATAATCATGCAGTGGATATATGGCTCCTGAGTATGTAAATCATGGTCGCTTTTCTGTCGAAAAGGATATCTTCAGTTCTGGGGTGTTAATTCTTGAAATTGTTAGCGGTAAAAAGATTGGTAGATTCCTATATGGCAAAAACGAAGAGGGCCTATTAACCTATGTGAGTATGAATACATTAACTCAGTGTATTCTCTCTCTTTTACCTTGGTGAAATTTATTTTTGACTATATTGATAGGCCTGGAGAAATTGGAGGGAGGGTACAGTTCAAAACATCATAGATCCTGTGTTGACGAGAAGTTCACATATTGAAACGATGAGATGCATCCACATTGGTTTATTAAGTGTGTAAGAAAATGTGA
Organism: Prunus avium; assembly: GCF_965620075.1. Classification (NCBI taxonomy): domain Eukaryota; kingdom Viridiplantae; phylum Streptophyta; class Magnoliopsida; order Rosales; family Rosaceae; genus Prunus; species Prunus avium. The sequence goes on along the minus strand of NC_142287.1, from coordinate 36,591,084 downwards.
TGGACAGACCAACCACGGCTTTAGTTGTATCCATGCTTAACAGCCAGTCTCTCACACTCACAGTACCCTCACAACCTGCATTCTAGTGGTTGAGTACCAACCGTATAGTAACATATTTAGGTTTTAGATTTTGTTTATTTATTTAGCACCAAAGCTTTGTTGGTAACCCCTTAATAAGTTAGTATGACACTAACTACTCGTTTTGGCCTACTTCATAATATCATGGGAGCTTTAGTTTTAAACCATAATATAGTTTACTAATTTAGTAGAAAGAAATACAATTTAGTCTAATTAGCAAAAGGCCAAACACCAAAATGTAACAAAAATACCATTACAAAATATGAAAATTACAACATATGCCATTTTCAGTATTTAGTTTTAAACCAAAGCTGAAAAACAACATCAAACTAAAACTGAACCAAAACGACATCAACCGAAACCGAAATTGAATCACAACCCATTCGTGCGACCTTTCAACTTCACCTCCAGAAACCTCTTCAACTTCACCTCCAGAAACCTCCAGACCACCAACGATCGAAGCCACCAAAGATCATCGAAGACCACCAACCCATTCGCGCGACCATCATCGAAGACCACCAACGATCGAAGCAGATTCTTCATCTCAGTTTCTGGTTTTGGTTTTCTGCATCTCAATTTCTGCAGTTTTCTGCATCTCAGTTTCTGGTTTTGGTTTTCTGCATCTCATTTTCTGGTTTTGGTAGAAAGAAATACAATTTGGTTTTCTGCATCTCAGTTTCTGGTTTTGGTTTCGTTTTCGTTTTCTGCATCGCAGTTTCTGGTTTTGGGTTACGTTTTCGTTTTGGTTTTCTGCATATCAGTTTCCGCTTTCGTTTTCATTTTCGTTTTGTGTTTTGAATTGCTCATTTTATATGTCTTCTATGTTTGATTAAAAGCCTTTTGGATTGCTCTTTTTAAAATAGGGTTTTCTGCATAGCATTAATGGAAACTACAATGCCAAGGAAATAGTTCTACTCTTCTCTTGCCCACCCAATTCCTCATCTGGGTAGCCTTTACTCTTCAAATTGGTGAGGTTGAAGGGCGCCAAGGAAAGAGCAAAAATCCAATTGTAATTAAATGAAAACTGCAATGTAGTTTTTGTAACTGCAATGCAGTTTCCAAAAGTCCAATTTTGAGTTCCGTTTCTCTTGGGTAGTTCTACTCTTCTCTTGCCCACCCAATTCCTCATCTAGGTAGCCTCTACTCTTCAAATTGGTGAGGTTGAAGGCCAAGGAAATCGCAAAAATCCAATTATAATTACCAAAACTGCAATGTAGAACCTGTATAAAATTTCACCTACTGAAAAATAAAGAAATATAATGCTGCAAGCAGAAACAAAAGACAGAGACATGAAGAAATACAATCAATCATACCCAAATCGAATATAAATCCAAATATTATGTACAAAAATCATGTAGGATCATCTTCCACCAAATTTTTTTTGTTCTTACACCCCGGCTCAAGGGACACAGATCCACAACCACAAAGCCAACCAAGAGTAGCAGATGCTAGACCTGTAGACTCAGCAAGATAGCGATCGTAATTGCTCTTCATCTTGAGCTAGAAGACCTTGGAGTTACCGGTGAAGGCCGAAGGGATGAGCAGCTTGAGAATTCCATCGCGGCCGCAAGTGTGAGAGAGAGAGAGAGAGAGAGAGAGAGAGAGAGATCTAATCTGATAAAAAAAGGGAGATGAGCCGTTGGAGTTACGGTGGTCGCCGTTGCTGCGGAGAGAGAGAGAGAGAGATATCTAATCTGATAAAAAGGGAGACCAACCCTAATATTTTAATAAAAAGGGTATAATTGTCTAATTTTAGCTGGCCCAACAAATATGGGCCTACTCTTTGGCCTAATCTAAAATACCTATTCTTTTATGGATATTAAAACCCAAACCAAAATACCTAATGTCTCATATCCAAATTACTAAAGTTAATTATGTCTAATACCTAATTTTCCTTAATATCATTTGATATAAATTAATAATATATATATTTGTTACAATCATAATTGTAATGAATTATTTATTTATTTTTAGAAGCATGAATTTCAAATTTTAAATTTGTCTACACTATTAAATATTGAACTTATAATAATTTAAATTCCAACATAGAGAAGAATTAAAAAAAGGTTCATAAATCCCAACACAAAGGTACCCAACTCAATGAACTCATACATGAAACAAGGATGGAAATAAAAAATTTACAAAGCTTAAGTTAAATAAAAGATAAAAAGAAAGAAATGTTGTAAATTTACGAATTTTTGGTACAAATATCATAAATTAACCTAAAAAATTTAAGGAAGATAAATAGATAAGAGATCAAGAAGTTTTTATAATTAATTTATAGACAATGAGAACCTAGTATATTGTTCATTTTAGAATAAATATCCTAAAACTAATATATATAATTGGAAAAAATGGAGTGGGGTCTGGGACCACACTGGTCCGTTAATGGCTCCGCCACTAGCCTATATCCATCCACAGACGAGCAATAACAAAGTTGTCAAGCAACCATCTAGACCGGGGCCACAAGTAGAGTCAAGGTCTTCTCTTAATTTGAGCAGCCCTATTGGACCAAGGAGGAGGAAAATAACACGAAACCGACTTACTTTGTGGTTCTAGAGTAAAGTTGACAACAACCATCATTGATGTCGCAGTGAGAAGTAGACCACATAAATGAATTAATAATGTTGAACCATAGACGCAATAAGTAAATACAATTCTCTATTAATTAAGGTACAAAATAATCAGAGTTCAAATTTCCCTCCTATACGTCTAATTTATAAAACACTTAAGTATTCAATACTTACATGTTTATAGCTAAAGATTTCTAATTGACTCATGTCTAATTTTTTGAAAATGATATTTTAACTTAAATTCTATATATTATATATAATATAATAGAGGAGGGATAAAAATATGGGGGGCCAGGGCCACTCCAGGTGTAGGAGTGGCTCCGCCACTGCTGGTCCTACACTCAATTATTTATTAATTTCCTATCACCTTTTGCACAAAAGAATAATTGGATGAATTCTCGGTTCAGTTTGAGTGATGAAGTGGATTAAAAGTTTTCAGATTCCCATTGCTTTCAATTCTGGATACATTGTTATCTGATAGTTTTTTTTTTTTTTTTTTTTTTTTTTTTGGTTTTAAACCATGAGGTGGTCCTGGATGGGCCCCAACTATGGGTGGCACCTTTAAGCCTTAACCACAACCCAGACTAATCCCCACTCACACCGAGTCGGCCCGTAAGGGGTAAAGTGTTGGCCAAAGTGGTGACTTCGTACGAGATTTTGCAAAATATTTTGTAAATTTAAAGAAGAGTAGGAACATCATTTCATTTTTTTACCTCTTCTAGTTTAGTCATGAGAGTAGGAGCAGAGTAAATTAATCTCAAATTTCCACCATGAATGGTCCTTATATCATCCAGATTCATGGAACAGAAAAAAATAAGTCAACGACGTGTTTGAAAATTCACCGAAGACTTATGCCGGAAGATGCACGGTGGCATTTACAATAAAAGTATTCGGGGATTTAAAGAGGCCCCATCCAGGAATTGATTTTGATTGGTGTAGAATCAGAACGAGGAGAGGATTTCAAGAAAGCTAGACTGAATAAAGTGAGGAGTTTTGGAATTGGGATTATCTAACAGTTTTTGCTTGGCCTTGTGGAAGTGCTTGATATCTTCGAACAACTGCAGGTCAAGTTAAATATTTTCTGTGCATAAAGTAAAACCAATTGTCGTTTATTTGAGAGGCCAAATTAAACCAATTTGTTTTGGTATCAATTTATCAAATGCCAAACTAATCCGGACTGGAAACAAGTTTTCAACAAAACCCAAATCCAATCAAGCCAACACAAACCAATAAAATTTCGGATTAATTTGGGTTGGGCTAATGGGTTTAGGCCCATTTTAAAATATTAAAATTAAAATAATTTTTGGAAACACATTTTGATCGATGGACTGACGTGTCTGAGTCTGACAAATATACCTCGCAATTGCCTTGTGCTTTCTGGTTGGCCCACATCAGAGTCTTCCAATCCAATGATAAAGAGTGAAGAAAACATGTGGTCTGGCTAATGTCAGAAGAAAATTCAAAGGGTCTGGTCTAGACCTTGTATATTTTTAAGTCAAGAAACCATCTTGTCTTTCCTTTAAGACGAAGTAGTTGTTGCTTTTTGTGAGTTGAGCAAGAAAAATGGGTTCCTCAAGATCAATGCTTTTCTTCATTAATCTTGCTATTATTATCTTAAACCTTGTTGCTCCCACCATATCCCAAGATGATGGACCATGCACACCTACGGCAGACTACTGCTGGAAATGCTCTGATACTGGCACCTACACAGCAGGTGACAAGTACCAAGAGAACCTCAAGAGCCTCCTCTCTTCCTTCTCCTCCAACACCCAAAACAATTCCGGGTTTTACAGTTCATCCAGGGGACAAGACTCCAACAAGGTCAATGCAATTGCATTATGCAGAGGAGATCTCTCACAGGACTCTTGTCAGGCTTGTCTCAACATATCTACTGATATGCTCTTGCAAAATTGTTCAACTCATAAGGAAGCAATCATATGGGCAGAGCGTTGTATGGTGAGATACTCATACAACTTGATATTTGGTATTGAACAAACGGACCCTCTTAAGCATTTGCCTAGCCCAAACTATCCTAAAAATCCTGAACAGTTTGAGCCGGTGCTTACCCACTTGTTGGGTAATTTAAGTGACAGAGCTGCGTCAACGAATTCTCTTAAAAAATTTGCAGCAGGGCATGCAACTGTCCCTGGAGGTGAACCAATATACGCACTTGCTCAGTGCACTCCAGACATAGACAAGCAAAATTGCAGCAGTTGCCTTAAACAGTCCGTCACGGAAATTGGAACCTGTTGCGGTAAAAAGAATGGAGGAAGAGTCCTTAAACCCAGCTGTAATTTAAGGTATGAGAATAATAGTTTCTATGCGTCTATGGCCGATTCCATCGTAGATATTCCAGCTCCAGTTCCGGCAGCACCAGCACCTGAAGAAGGTATGTATGCTTATTATGGTTACCCTGCAAATCTTCAATTTGATCCATCTCCATGTCTTACAATTGTGCGGTGTGGTTTTGGTTTATGATAAGATATCCCATCTGATTTTCAGCAAAAAAGAAGAGTAACACAAAACAAACTGTCATCATCATCGTTGTGGTTTTGGTTGTTTTTGTCACTATTTTCAGCAGCATATGCTTTTTCTTCAGAGTAAAGAAACGAAGGGTAGAACTTGAACAAGGTAAGTTCAACTCTGTTTATTTATCTTATCTGAGGTTTTGGAACTCTGTTTGCTAATTCATTTTCCCCTTTCAGATGAGAATTCGGAAGACGTTAGTCTGGTGGAATCATTGCAATACGATTTTGAAACTATAAGATCTGCAACAGATGACTTCTCTAATGCAAATAAGCTTGGACATGGTGGATTTGGAGCGGTTTACAAGGTAACGAAACACTATCACAAGGAAAAAGATTCATCATGAATGAATTGTTTTGTGTAATTAACTTTTCTAATTTTCTTATAAACCTTCAGGGTAGGCTAGCGAATGGAACATATATAGCTGTGAAAAGGCTCTCTAAGAATTCTGAACAAGGTGATCGTGAATTCAAAACTGAAGTCACGTTAGTTGCTCAACTTCAGCATCGGAACTTGGTGAGGTTGCTAGGTTTTTGCTTGAAAGCAGGGGAAAGAATCCTCATTTATGAATATGTGCCTAACACAAGCCTTAATCACTTCATTTTTGGTATGTTTGCTCTACTTTTGGTCATAATTCATATTCATTTCTGCCTCGATTTTATATTATAGGAAAGCATATTAACAAAATCATGTTTCAATTTGATGGAATTGTATTTAGATCCAATCGATCAAGCACATTTGGATTGGGAAACACGTTACAAAATCATAGGAGGCATTGCTCGAGGGCTACTTTACCTTCACGAAGATTCTCGACTTCGAATTATTCACCGTGATCTTAAACCTAGCAACATTCTGTTGGATGAAGATATGAATCCTAAAATTGCAGATTTTGGCATGGCAAGATTGTTTATGATGGATCAAACTCAAGGAGATACTCAGACAATTGTGGGAACCTGTTCACCCGTTCTGATTTACTTCCTGAGATGACAGGGCAAAGTTCCCCATTAATTCAAAGACCATGTTTTGGTCAGCGAATTAACTTTCTTTATGTGTTGAGCGTGCCACTGTTAGCAATTTTTCAACCCTAACAGACTTATGGTAAAAATAACTTGCGCCCCAAGCTACTAACTTTGACCAAACGATTGTGAATTTGGGTGAGGAATATCTCCCAAGTAAGTTCTTTTCTATGCCTTAGACTGGTAAGGACTTTTACAATTTATCTCAGTGCGAAAACCGGTAGTTCTGGCCAGAATGAAAGATGACAGATTGAACCGATTTCAGGCAGAACTCCCTTTTACAAGACTCAAAAAGGGAAAAAAAAACTGACTATACAAGGACAAGAAGAGGGCTGCGCTTCCATTTCTTTCTGGATAGTTGCCTTTGTTCTGGGCTGGACTGGGTACGCCTGTGCTGGACTGGACTTTTAACAACTTCAACTGCTAGGCTTCAGCTGCAAATCGATACCAAAGCTTGAGTTTGGCAGAGCTTTAATCTGTTTCGAACCCTGGAAGGTTTTTGGATGGGCAGAACTGGGACTTCTCCAGTCTGAAAGGGGTAGAAGTGGCTGGACTCGAGCTGGAAATGAGTTGTAATACCTGTGCTGCTTAGTCAGGGCTCTTCACAAATTTGTTGAGTTTTTCATTTTTGAGAAAACTCGAAACTCTGCTTAGCTTGGCTTTTACTGAACCAAATTTGTAACGAGAGAAATCTCGTTATTGTTGACTAGTGAACTGGGATTCAAACCAGAGGTAGCGATTTAGACTTGTCTTTGCTGGGAGAAGACAAGATGATTCTGCAAGCTTGTTGGCGAGCTTTTGAATATCTTAGGCTCGAAGTCTGTTGGGACTTGTTTGGGATTTTTGTGATCAAGTGATCATTTGAGTGTTTGTCTTTTGACTGAGTTTTGGTTGGTTGGTTGATTGATTGTCCTTGCTCTATTCACCCTCTCTTGTATATATAGGAAGTGTTCCTCCAAGAATGGGCGGCAAGTAATCAAAAGATCTTTTAATTTTTAAAATGAAATAAACAGGGGTTCTATCCATTTTCTGGCGAGTAAGCACTCAACGATTAGTTCCTGAGGTGACCACTTCTGCATTTTTGATGGAGTGCCCTGCCTGTTCTTCCATTCCACCTGCTTCTGCAAAAGGTCTGGAGTCTTGGAGATGGCTGGCTCTCAGCTTTTGGACAGTTTCATGTTTCCCGCTTATCTCTCTTTTTATAAAAACAGAGTCTGCTTATCCTCGAAAATGGTATTCCTCCAAAATATCAGAATATCTTTAGATAAACTAAGCGGGTTCTAATCTTCTGGTAGCAAGCTACTTTAGATTTTTTCTTCTTTTATACCTGCTCCTGTTCTATTTCCAGTTTTCAGCCGAAATTATTGACTCCTCCAAGTCAGGGATCACGTGGGACTGTTCCGTTTTGAAGGCCAGCTTGAGTCTAGTTTGCTTTTGAGCCTAACTTTGGATTTCTTCGAGGCCCAAGTTTTTTGATTCCTATTGTTCACAAGCCCTTTAATGTTTTGGGCCGTGTTTTTGGCCTGTCCACTCATTTAATAGGCTGGGTCGTGCTGATGGGCTTGAGGTCATCTGATACAAGCGGCCTAGGAGATGGTGTGGGCTTTTGTTTTTGGCGTGCTAAATTTGGGCCCAAACAATGCCCCCATTAAATCTGAACTGTTTATCAACCGGTTTTCAGATTTAATGTTTTCGGCTATTAATTTGTGCGCGCCAGTTTAAAACGTCCCCTGTCTGCCACGTCCACCTACCTAGACTTCGTGGGAAACCGGTCAGTTACTAGCTGGTCACTAGCTCGTCACTATTAGCTTTCAGCTGTCGCCTTGTCTTCCCTTTCCCACGATTTTGAGTCCTTTAAAAGAAATTTGAAATTTCCAGTTCCTGTTCATCTCAAAACCTAGCTTTCTCAGAGTTCAATTTTCTCGGTTTTTGTCAGAATCCTTTCCCTTTGCTTCGTTCAATCCCTAAACCCTTTTTCGTTCCTAGCCTGTAAACCCAGAAAATGTCTTCTCTAAGGACTCGTGCCCACAGTGCTTCCTCCTCGGTTCCTCCAGACTACATCACTGGGAGTGGAATCGACGCTCACGCCATGGAAGTTCGAAGCAGACTTCATCCTTTTGTTCAGAAAAAATTGGACGAAAACGTCCTTCACTTGTTTGACAGTACTCTGACTGTGGGGCCTCGCTGGTTTGGTCCTGTCCCAGCTGAGATGGCAGAGTTAGTTAAGAAGGATGCCGAAGCACCTCTGTGTTACCAAGGGAACTCTGCCCTATCCTCTTATTCTTGGGTCAGCAAGAATTTAAGCCGTTCATTTCCGTCCGTCAGCAAGAATTAACAAAATCTTTTTCCTTTTTTATTTTATTTTATTTTATTTTTTATTTTTTTAATTTTTTTTATAAAAGGTTAATACATATTACAATAGAAACAAGATAATTGACAAAATCTAAATTTTTTATTTTTATTTTTTATTTTATAATTTCGTTTTTTTTTAATTTTTTAAAAGTTTTATATATATTACAAAACTAAATTATAACTAGTGGAAGAATTTAATTAACCAAAATATGATTAGTTTTCCGTTGCAATCCCCGGCAACGGCGCCAAAAACTTGTTGTGCCTCAAAAGAGGTTTCTTTTTAAATTTATAAACTCGCAAGCGCACGAATCGAATATAGCATAAGCGTGTAAGAGCGAGATCGTACCCAAGGGATTGCGTGAAAAGATAGAAAACCAATTATACCCAAGTTAATTTCATTGCCAACCTAGTTGATTCAAATGGTGATTTGTTTGTTGATAAAGAAAATTAAATAAAGCATAAAACAAATATGGAAATGACAATAAACTGAAATTAAGATTTAAACTTATAAGAAAAATAACTAAGGTATTGGAATCCACACCATCATTCCATAAGATCCTAATTATTTATCTTTCAATTCTCATGGAGTAGCAATCTAGAAATCAATCTACTGCTTTCTCAAGATTTATCAATTAAGCTTGTAATTTAGATCATAAGTAAATTTTCCTTCCCTTCATAAGTACAAATTCTAAGCATAAAATGTAAACAAAATTATTTAACTACAAAGGATCAAAGTTTCCTAAGCATCCTATGTGAAAAAGTTCATTTGAATAACAAAATATCAAAGAAATTTGTAAATTAGAAATAAAAACCAAGGGTGAATTAATAGATTAATCCAAACTCTTAACTACCACAAATACATGTTATATGTCACAATACATGATAGAAGTGGTGAAAAGAAGATTAATCTATTAATCATGTGAAGTGAAAATTATAATCATTGAATACCACAATATTTGAGAATTGATAATAAAAACTAGAACTTTATTTAATAAAGGTGTTTCATCCAACCTTAGTTAGGTAATTTAAATAGACATAATTAATATTTAAAACAAAACAAAGAAACTAATATACATAAATTAAATGAGAACTAGGAAAGGAAGAACAAGTTTAAAAGAGTTATTAGCTCTTGGTTCTTTCCTTTCCATCATTGTTCTCTTTCTTCCTCACTCTTTCTCTCTTTGCCGTGTATCTCTCTTGAATTTCTCTACCCCTTTCTCTGAGAACAATCTGAAAATATATATAGCCTACAAGTGCCAACAAGTGCTGGCTGCCACCTCCATTTGTTTCCAAAGTGGTAACTCAATTCCAACTTGAATTGGTTTCCACCTTCCAACTCCATCACGTGAGTCCAACCAAGTTTGGCAGCCAACTTTTAATTCTTTAATGAGTTCTATCTTTATGAAAGATTGGGGTGGCAAAGTATCTACAAATATCTCATAACCTGAAGATATCTTGACAGTTGTTCCAGCAACTCCTTTGCTGCAACTATTTTTCTCACTTCACATTGCATCATTGGTGAGCTGTTGTAACATGCAGATCAGTTGGATAGGCTACACTTGTTCAATGGAGCTCAAATTTGGATATGTTCTAGTCAACATCCATTGGAACAAGTTTCATGAAGATCTTCACCTCATCCGAGCAACGGAGCATGCTGATCCAAGGCCAAGATGGTGACCTACGAAAATGATCAAAAACAGAATTTATAACCAATAATGCATTTTTAGTTCATTTTCATTCTAACCAAAGTAAAACTTATTAAAACACAAAAAAGAAGTAAAAAGCTATAAAATGTCAAGAACTAACTCAAAATATTGGGTGAATAACATGATAAATCATGTGTCAAAATGAACCTAACACGATTCTTCTGTCTAAGCAATCCATCAACCGGGATGAGAACCTGCTTGCCGCTGCCCTATGTTTCTGGAATTCTGCCAGCAACACGTTTGATTTCCGTGTGGGTCCAATGGCGCCAACTCTGCTGGACATGGCTCAGATCTTTGGGTTTAGGCCCCATGGACGACCTGTGGATGCTGTTGGAGACTATCATCGTAGGAGGAACCAGGAGAAACTAGCCAAGCCTTTCACTGTCTCTCCTGCTACTATCAATCAGAACTGCTCCTTTTCTGTTTTTCTGAGGAAATTCAGTGTGGAGAAGGACAAGGATCAGCAGCATATGCTATTCCTTCTGTATTGGCTGAACAGATTTGTGTTCCCCAATCGTTCTTCTGCGGTTCTGCTTGAGTATAGGCATTTGGCAGAAGCTTTACACAACCATACCGACGTTGGACTTGGGCCGTCAGTTCTGGCTCACCTTTTCAAGAACCTGCATACTGCCACAATGGAGAATCCCCTGAATTTATCCGCTCCTGGCTCATTTTGGATGATCCAGGTCTGGTTGCAGGTGTATTTTCCAGAGTTCCGATTTCCTGATCTAGTTCTGCCTGAAAAGCAGGTTCTGGCTCTCCCTCTGATGTCGGCAGAAGTGCCCAAGCGTTCCATTGACGAATACCTGATGTGGTTCAGACACTGTCTTAAGCGCTCCGCGGCTCAATGGCAAGTGGTGATCAGAAGAACCTATCCTTGGTTCCAGCCTGGGCACCGGCTTTTTGAAAAGGAGCCAGAAGACGAGGCTGCCAGGACAGAATACAGGAAGATATTTCTGAGTGTAGCCTTGCTGAGGGATCTGCCTCATGGAGGTGGGAAGCCACCAAGCTATCATTTGGGGGCAGAAGTCTACCATCCCAATTTCTGTGCACGACAACTTGGCTGTCCACAGGTTATTCCGTTCAAATACTACCGAAGTTGCAATCGAGCCTCGTCCTGGAGAGATTCAAATAATCTAGAGGTGCACAAGGATGCTCGTTGTGCAGTTAATAAAATCAATAACAGTCTGGATGGTCTTTATCCATCCTGGGAGCCGAATTCATCCAGTTCCTCCGATTTTGATGCTTGGTGGAAGGCCAGGTTTCGAGGGATGCCTGCTTCGGCTGCTGCAGTCAAGGTGCTTTTTGAGGGCTGGGCCTGTGGAAATGTGTTTGGCGAGGCTGAGGCCAGAAAATTCACAGTTAAGACTATTCAAGATGTCAATGATCAGATCATAGAAGGTAAATTCTTCGTTCTGTCTACAATTTCTTGTTCTGTCGTTTATACTTGTCTGACAAATCAATTCTGCCTGTATCAGACCCTTCCATGAAGAAAATCATTGGTGAACAGACGGCTCAAGCTGGAGCAATGTTTGGTAAGCTTCGATCTACCCTGTTCCTTTTATTTCCTTATACTGTGTTTTGTTCTGACTTCAAATTTCTTCCTCATATAGTCAGTTCTATCATTGCTGCTGGGGACCTAGAGCCTCCTTCTGGTGAGGAGGATGAAGATCTGGCAGAACAGCCTGCTGTGGCCACTCCAATTGCTGGAAAGAAAAGGAAAGAGAGCACTTTTGCTCAGGGCAGCGTTGCCCAGCCTGAAACTTCTGGTAGGGTCCTTGTGTTTAGGTCCCACTTCCTTTTGACTTGTTCTGCCTTGCTCTTTCTTCTAATCCTTGCTTCTTTTATGCAGCTGAAAGCCCTCCTCCTCCTCCTCCTCGCACCAGGTCTAAAAGACTTAGGAAGAGGCGTGAGATCGATTCTGATGAGACAGAAGAGTTTGCCGCCAATCCGAATGAAGCCTCTGGGACTGATGATGAGCTGAGAGAAGCTTTTGAGGCTGTTGAAAAAGAGGGGCAACAAGAAACGGCAGTGGAAACTCTAAAAACGAAAGGGAAAGATCTCGACGAAGAGGTGGGGTTGAATTCTGGTCATTTGTAGACATGCTCTTTCTGCTTTTCTTTTCTAACTCCTGATTTCTGTTTGTCTGTTTAGGAGGAGATCCCGGCTGAGGTGATCGCAGAGAGCATTGCCTTGGCTCAACAACAGCGTGCCATTCCCCGGACAGAGCTGACTAGCTCAGAACTGGCCGCCTTTGAGGACACGGAGGCTGAACATTCTACTGCAGCTCCAGTATTTGAGGAACAGCCAGAGCCTTCTGTTTCAGAGCCAGTAGAGCAGGTAGAAGTTCCTGTAGCCGCTTCAACCAATCAACCTGCATTCGAGCCTGTAGAACAAACAGAACTCTCTGTCACAGCTCAAGCAGAACAGGCAATGCTAGGGTCTGGGGAGCATATGGAGGCTTTGGCAGAATCGGGACCTGTGGGACGGGTAGAACTTCCGGTTGCGAGCCTGGCAGAACCATCTGCCTCGGGGCCTGTGGAGTAGGTGGAGCTTCCTGCTGCAACCCCAGAATCTGAAGCAGAATTAACTGCTACTATTTCTGAAGCCGTAGGAGCCATGGCAGTGGTTATCAGCCCTTTGAAGCCTGTTCTCGCAGCTGTAAGTTTTCACCATGTCATGAATTTTTCTTTTATTTCTCCCTTTTCTAATCCACAGTTTTGGTTTTGCAGATGCCCGTCCAATCCCGTGCTGTTTCAACCATCACAGCCTCCTTTGCTGACCCAGAATTGGCTGAATTCGAGGCTATGGACTTGGACCCCCAACTGGACAGGCTGGAGAAACTCAGTTCTACCCCTAACAAGACCAAATTCAAAGCAGTGGATGAGGCCATGGAGAGGGTGAAGGTCTGGCAATCTACTGAGCTGGAACTGGAGGAAAATAGGGAAGCTGTAGAACAACTGATGAAAGATCTGGACCTGCTGCACAGGCAGAACATGGCTCCTAGGCCAATTCTTGAGATAAGTCTGAACCTGGCCAGAGATGTGCTTAACCTTCACGATCGCTATGAGGATCTCAAGCCTACCTTCGAGACTTCTGAACTCTGCAAGACAACTCATGACGCTAATTTGGCTGATTATGCAAAACAGAAGGCAGAACTGGATCAGATGGTCGCGGGGTACAAAGAGGCCAAGGCTACTGCAGACAGGCTGGAGAAGCAGATTGAGGAGCTTCAAAAGCGGCTGGCAGAACGCAGGGAGGTACAGCGCAAGCTGGGTGCTGGACTGAGCTCCAAGACTAAGGCCACTTTCCTGGTGCAGACCATGGTTTCAGCCTCCAGGCCAGCCTTAGAAGTTGCAGAGGCTTCAATCCACCAGGGAGTACTGCTTCAGAAGGAGCTCTCGATTAAGAAGACGAGTCTGCAGGAAACCCTTAGAAAACTAGGATTTTAACATTCAGATTTTGGAATTGTAATGAACTGGTTGAGTCACCAAAGTGACTTTTTGAAAATGAAAGTTTATTTATTTTTTGGAATTTCGATTTCTCTTGACAAACTGAAATAAAAGATTATACTAATACCGAGCTAAATCTTAAAACAAGATCAAACAACAGTTTCAAGTTGTTGCCTTTCTATCCCAGGATCTGTCTGCACAGCCTGCGAATCCCACATAGTTGGATAGAATTTCTTTAACCATTTGCCATTGATTGGCGCAGCATGGACTTCTCCATCTCGATCCTGTAGTCTGTACGCCCCTAATCCTAGGACTTGGTTAATTATGAAAGGTCCTTCCCAAGTTGGTGACCATTTTCCGTAACCAGCTATATGTGTTCCGAGGGGCAGAACTGCTTTCCAGACTATTTCTCCTTCTTCAAAACTCTTGTTTTTAACTCTCTTGTTGTATGCTCTTGACACAGCCTGTTTTCCTGCTAAGAGTTTGTTGAGGGTATCAATCCTACTTGCGTCCAACCCTTCCAGTTCTAATAACATGGCCTGGTTATAGTCTTCTCCAACCAATTCGTTTTGATGGGCAATTCTGAGGGATTGGACTGCTATCTCCATAGGCAGAATTGCATCGTGACCATAAGTCAAAGCATATGGAGTCATACCAGTCGCCTCCCTTTTCGAAGTTCTATATGCCCATAAGGTTTCTGACAGCTTCTCATGCCATTGCTTTGGATTCTTCTCAAGCATTTTCCTGATAATATTGATTATCACTTTGTTACTTGATTCTGCCTGTCCGTTGGCTTGAGCATAATAAGGCGTGGATTGGAGTAGCTTAAATTTGAACGCTTCTGCCATGTTCAGCATATCTCCGGATATGAAAGAAGATCCCCTATCGGTAGTGATTGATTCTGGAATACCAAATCTCTGTATGATCTGTTCCTCTATGAAAGTGATGATTTCTTGAGACGTGGTAGACTTAACAGGCTTGGCTTCTACCCATTTGGTAAAATAATCCGTTGCTACAATGATGAAACAATGATGTTGGCTGCTGGCTGGATAAATCTTGCCAATGAGGTCCATTGCCCATCCTCTGAATGGCCATGGCTTGACTACCGGGTTCATGGGAACTGAAGGAACCTGCTGGATCGGTCCATGTCTTTGACAAGCTTCACATCCCTTGGAGTAGTTAATGCAATCTTTCATCATGGTTGGCCAGAAATAACCATACCTTCTGATTAGCCAACACATTTTCCTTCCACCTTGATGTGCTCCACATATCCCTTCATGAGTTTCTCCCATGACCTTCATGTATTCTTTCTTTCCCAAGCATCTTAATAATACTTCATCCTTGCTTTTTCGGACCAAATCTTCATTCCACATAAGATAATTTGAAGCCATGATTCTGACTTTCTTTTCAGAAGGCAGAATTGGATACTGCAAGTAGTTTATGATGGGAGTTCTCCAATCATCTTCAGTGATTATGGCAGAATTGACATCTACCTCCATTCCTCTGGTCAGAACAGATGGCAGACTTTTCTTTCCTACCCTAATAATCCTTTGCACACAATCTTCCGGGATTTGTATTCCTGTAGCTATTTGAGCCAGTTCATTGGCTGCAAAGTTCTCTTCTCTTGGGATGTGTTCCCAAGTGGCTTCCCTGAATTCTGTCAACAGATTCCTAGCTGCTACTAAATAGACAGCTAGAGCAGGGTTCAAACATTTGTATTCTCCAGCAATCTGTTTCAAAACAAGCATAGAATCTCCCAAAATTTCCACAGACTGGACTCCCAGTTCCACCAACATTTCAAGGCCAATGATTAAAGCTTCATATTCAGCTCTGTTGTTGGTGCATTGGAAATCAAACTGGAAAGAATAACAATGTCTGACTCCCAAAGGTTCTTCTAGAACAATTCCTGCTCCGGAAGTTAAATCAGTTTTTGATCCATCAAAATACAGCTTCCATGGTGTGAGATGAATCGAATAAATGGGATTGTTAAGGCAAACATGAGCTCTTGTCAATAGATCTACATTTGCTATATCCAAAGAGTCCATATTTTCAATTTCTTCCCCTGGATGATCGGCTAGGAAGTCTGCTACAGCTTGCCCCTTGACAGATTTCTGAGGGACATATCTGAAAGCAAATTCTGTCAGAGCCAGAGTCCATTTCCCAATTCTGCCTCTTAGCATTGGCCTTGTTAGCATATATTTGATTAGGTCTGTCTTGGCAATGATATAAATGGTAAATGGCAGCATGTAGTGTCTGAGTTTTATAACAGTGAAATATAAAGCCAGACAAAGCCTTTCGATCACAGAATAATTTCTTTCTACTTCTGTCAAAGTTTTGCTCAGATAGTATACCGCTTGCTCCTTCCCTTCGTTGTTGTCTTGGGCTAACAGACTTCCAATAGATGTTCCTGACGCAGACACATAGAGTTTGAGCGGTCTGCCCTTCTTTGGTGGGGACAGAACTGGTGGATTTGACAGATAGTGTTTGATTTCTTCAAAAGCCTGTTGGTACTGTTCCTCCCATTTGAAGATCTGTTCCTGTTTTAGCCTTAACAAGGAAGAAAAGGGCTGAATCTTTCCCGCGGAATTGGATATGAATCTTCTTAGGAAGTTAATTTTTCCCAGAAGACTTTGCAGCTCCTTCTTGTTCCGAGGTGGTTGAGCTTCTATGATGGACTTTGCTTTATTTTTATCGACTTCTATGCCTTTTTGATGGACCAAAAAACCCAAGAAGTTTCCTGCCTGCACTCCAAAAATACATTTTTTAGGATTCATTTTCAATTTATGCTGTCTCATTCTTTGGAATGCCTTTCTCAGATCCGACACATGACTTTCAGCTTCCTTGGATTTAATTATCACATCATCTATATATACTTCTAGAGAATGTCCTATCATATCATGGAAAACAGAATTCATTGCTCTTTGATAAGTGGCTCCTGCATTTCGTAAGCCAAAAGGCATCACAGTGTATTCAAAAGCACCTATGTGCCCTGGACACATGAAAGCTGTTTTGTGGATATCTTCCTCTGCTACCATGATCTGGTTATACCCTGCGTTGCCGTCCATGAAAGATAGCATTTGGTTCTGGGCAGCTCCATCTACTAGCATATCTGCCATAGGCATAGGATATTCATCCTTGGGGGATGCTTCATTCAGATTTCTGTAATCCACACAGATCCTAACTGCCCCTGTTTTCCTTTTTAGAACTGGTACAATATTGGCTAGCCAGTCAGTGTAGATGGCTGGCCTGATGAATCCTGCTTTAAGCAGTCTTTCTATCTCTTCTTTGACTTTTAATTCTGTTTCCATGGACATTCTTCTTCTGGCATGTTTAACTGGAAGGTTGCCTTCTTTGATAGGCAGCTTGTGCTCTACCAGTTTCCTGTCTAATCCTGGCATCTCGTGATAATGCCAAGCAAAACAGTCTTTAAAATCATGCAAAAGTGCGATGACTTCGTTTTTGAGCGGTTCTTCCAATAGTGCACTAATGAAAGTGGGTCTTGGGTCCTCTTCTGTCCCTAGATTAATCTCCTGTAATGGATCTTCCACTTCTGGTAAGGAATCATCTAGTGCTGATGGTGCAAAGTCCAATATTTCCTCTTGTAAACTTTCTTCCTGTTCTTTGATGCTCTCATGCGTGAATTCTGCCATATTAATGGCTGGATTCTGCACAATGAGTTTCTTTTCTTCCCAGTATATCAACAATCTTTTTGTAATGGATCGGATTGTTGCAGCTCGATCCTTTTCCTGTTGATTGGGACTAAACATCGGAGTTCTGGAGGTTCAGAACAAAAGGCCTATTCCAGTCTTCTAGAGAACTGGACAGACCATCTTCAATGAGCCTTTGGGCCGTGACACTATGAGGGCGGCCGTTCTGGTTGACTCCAAAGAAAGTGAAAGGACCAAGGTCATCGTGATAGTATCTTGCCTCAAAACACATGGCAGAAGGCAGAAATGACCGTGGATCGGCCTCTACTATCTAACCTTCTTCATGCCAAAGAGCTAGCTGCTGATGCAGAGTAGAAGGAACGCAGAAGCTTTGGTGAATCCAGTCTCTTCCGAGCAAAGCATTGTAGGTAGTAGAAGTAGTGTCTACCACAAAGAATGCAATTTTCAGCTTTTTGGTCCCAACAATGACATCCACGTCCAAAATTCCATGAGTCTTAGTGATGCCCCCGGCAAAGTTGGTGACGGTCAGACGTGTTGGAATTAGATCCTTTTCTGTTCTGCCCATTTTACTTAACAGTCTGTGTGGTAAAAGGTTAATGGCTGCGTCTCCATCTATCATTACCTTGGAAACAGGAATGCCTCCGAAGTTTGCAGTTATGAATAGAGGCCTGAGGTGATTGGCCATTTCCCCGGTTGGTTTGGAGAAACAAAGCTGTTCTGCAACTAGTTTCATGGTGGTTCCGCCTGTTCTGGCGCTCCTTCTATTTCCGTCAGTCTGCACTCGAAGCTTTCTTGCGAGAGTACGTTTCCCTCTAGAGTGCTTCCTTGTCCTTCTGCTGCCCTGAATTTCTCTGATAGGATAAATACCATGTTAATGCCAAGATCACCTTGCAACAAGTTCTCCAATTCTGCCCCAAAAGCTTCGGTTTCTTCATCTAATCCCCCATCGTATTCCATCTCCTCTGTCCATTCTCCTTGTTCTCCTATTTCGAGGGAACCAGCTTGATCATCTGCAGATGGCTCATAGTCCAACTGTTCCTCCTCGTTTTCTTCTGTCCAGCCTTGTTGTTCTTCTTCTGGAACAGGTTCTGGCCCTTCTTGTACTTGTTGAAGTTTGGGTTGATCGGCGGGAGATGAGGTTGAACAGATGAAGGATTCTGTCTTTATCAGCTTTTGAGACTTATGTTTTGTCTGTTCTGCCTGAGGAATTGTTTCTGGATTTTCTCTTCTCCTGGCAGAATTTGGTTATGTCAACACCTGCACATCTTTCCTGTTTCTAAGGAAGGTGGAATATTGCCTCTGAACCCTTCTTTTCTGAGTTCTGGTTAATTCCAAGGTTGGTCTGCCGCTTTTTCCGACGGAATACCATCTTCCCTCTATGATAGTTGCCAAAGGCTTGTCATTTCCTGGCATCCTAATTGGTATCTCCTCCTTAGGTTGTCCTGGCATTCTTCTGTTTTGCTGAACCGGCCTGAGATAATCCCTTTGTCTAACTCTGTTTCTGGGAGGAATCGGAGCTAGGCCATGCTGGTGCGACGTTCCAATCCGGTCAAATACGCTGTGTATGGGCTGTTTCTGCCTGTCCAGAGTAACTTCTAACTCACTTTCACACTTGCATTTACTGCATAGTACTATCCCGGCCGAGATGGTCGCC
The DNA here is from genome assembly GCF_965620075.1 of Prunus avium. Lineage (NCBI taxonomy): Eukaryota > Viridiplantae > Streptophyta > Magnoliopsida > Rosales > Rosaceae > Prunus > Prunus avium. The sequence continues at coordinate 36,572,059 of NC_142287.1, read as the reverse complement.
TTTGGCCTTTGAAAATTCTCCTTTGTAGTTCTCCTGCTTCTGCTGGAACTGGCATCTTCCCTCCGGTCTGGCCAATTTAAATTGACCATGTTAACTTGAGGTTGGGGAAACGGATCTGTCGTGACTGAAGGTGGTTTTTCTGCTAGTTTCAATCTTCCTGCAGTTATTCCTTCCTGTATGACATCTCTGAACACGACACAACTGTTAGTAGAGTGATTCCAAGAGTTGTGCCATCTGCAATACTGCCTGCCCTTAAGCTCCTCTGGTTTGGGCAGCTTGTGAGGCGTCTCTATTGCCTTTTGTGCCAACATTTCATCGAACAGAGCATCGACCTTGGTTAGATCGAAAGAGTAAACCTTGTTCTGTGTTGGTTTGTTTGGAACAAATCCTCCTGTAAATGGTGGCGGCTTCTGGTTCTTTGGTGGCCTTGTAAGAGCTTTGCAGCTGATAGGATGCTTTAACTTTGCCATTTCTGCCACTGCAACCTCTCTTTCCTCCGAGCCATCTGTGTCTTCTTCTGATTTTACTTCAATCAAATGAATTGAAGAAGAAGGGGACTTGTAGTATGTGCCTTTGGAAGAGTTCCTCTTCTGCTGTTCCTCCCTCAGCAGTTCCTCATATTTGGACGCTTTGTCTGCCAGTTCTGCCAGATCTCCGAACAGCATCCCGTCGAATCTTTTTCTTAATGAAATTTTGAGGGAGGTTTGAGCCATCTGAATGAAATGTCTTTCTTCCATGGGAATTCGGCACTTCATCTTGAGCTTCCTGAATCTGGTTATGAAATCCTGGGCGGGTTCGTCTTCGCTTTGCTTAAGAGCGGCAAGATCACTGATGGTGACTTCTGGCTGGATCCTGAAATAATAGTCATGAAAAAGGTTTTCCATTTGCTCCCAGGTTTGAACAGAATTGGCTGGCAAACTGGTATACCAGGTGAAAGCCTGTCCGGAGAGAGAATTCCCAAAAAGCCTTAGCTTTAACAGAGGATTATTCTCTATGGCTATACACTGGACAGAAAACCTGCCTATGTGTTCAACGGACGAAGCATGAGGATCTTCTCCGTTAAATAAGGTGAAGTTTGGTACTTTGAAACCTGCAGGTAAAGGAATCTGATCTATGTAAGCCGGGTACGGCTTTCTGTAGGTGAGCCTTTCTCCTCTCCTGGCCTCTGGCTCCATCATTTCTCTGATCATTCTCTGTAGTGCCCCTATGTCATTCAAAGCATTGACAGGACGTGGATTTCGTCCCTGTTCTGGCTGATCATTATCAAACCTATGCTCTATTCTGTATGGTCGGGGCAGAGCTTCCTCCCTGTGTTCTTCCTCTTCTTCAATCTCCAGATGGTTTCTCCAATTTGCCCCCGGTCTGTTCCTGTCATTGTTGGCAAAAGGGTTAATTCCCCCTCTGCCCCTCCTGCCCCTTGCTAATGGAGGGAATGGATTGGGGTCCATCCTTCTTGGTCTGTAGGGTGGCACGGCTGGCGCCTCAGGCAGAAGTGGCAATGGTTGATCTCGTGGGGCCACAGGTTGTGGTGCAGGCGGTTCTGGCCGATTCTGGGGAACCTGAACTGGTGCAAGACCTTCTGGCCTGGTGATCGGTTCATAATTGTATATCATTTTGTACCCTTCTAGCTTATGATTTGGTTATGTTTTTGAGTTAAACTTGTGCTTTTAATCCTTTTTGTGTTTATCTTTCAGTTCATTGAGCTTTAGGTAATAATGATGGCTTTAGAGAGCATAATTCATGCAATTCAAGCATGTTAAGGCCTAATTTGGATGAATGGATGAAGAGCTTAAAGACAAATTCATTATGGCTACAGCCCCCTGCCAGTCCAGTTCCGTAGGTCATATTGCAAGCTTTGTTTCAGCAAACTACATAGCTCGAATGAGGCCACATTCTTCATAAAAGTTGTTCCAATTGGTGTGTACTATAACATATCCAAAATTCAGCCCCATTGGATAAATCTGGAGTCCGTTACCTAGCAAACATAGAACCATGCTCAGGATGGATCTTATCAGCGCGGAAAATGAGTTAGCAATTTGTTTCGGCCTTAACTTCTTCCTCCGACCTTGGATTGGCCCAAATAACATATGGCTGGAAAGAAGACATTCTGAACTTCAATTTCGAGTGCTTAAAGTCCTAATTTGATTAAGAGAAGCCCAAGTTGTAAGCCCTTGAAGTTGCTGGTCATGCTGACCTCAGCATGTGCTGGTTGGATGCTTGGTCATGGTGAGCTAGGTATGAGCTATCATTTCTGGTTGGAAGCTTGGTCATGGTGACATGAAGATGAGCTAGGGCTGCTGGTGGGATCTATTGGTGAAGTGCATCAACCAATTCAAGATTTTCTAATACAAGTGCATCACACAATTTAGATTTTCTAATACAAGTGCATCAACCATTTCAGATTTTATAAAACAAGTGTTGTATGCATTAGCCATATTGAATTCAGATTTTCACTTCCCCTAGGCCTATAAATAGGGAAGTTCTCTAAGCTTGTAAACACACCCCAAGGGGGGGAGCTCTCAAACACTTCTCTAGAGCTCCCTTCCCTTCTCTCCCTCAAATTCTCTTAGTTTCTCTTTCTAGTTTTCAATTGTTATAATGAGATTTTTGTGTTGAAATTCTCCTTAAGTTTTTCCAAGTTCTACTTAATTTTCATTGTTATGTAAATTCTTTTCTTTAGTTTCAAGTTTGATTAGTTTTCAAGTTTCAATTATGATTTTTGTTCTTATTCATTATGCTTATAAGTTAATATGCTAGTTTGAATGATTGATCACCATTTAGGCTTGCATGTTAGCTATCTTGGTTTGAATTAAGAGTAGACACCATGCTTTAATTCGAATTGAACTATGAATAGGAAGAGTATGTATGGACATTCGACAACAGGGATTAGATACATGCTTGGTTGTTTAAATTGTTCTTCTATGCTTAATGGGTTCCTAATGCTTAATTTTAGGTTAGACAACAAATGATCAAATTAGGGAATTAGGAACACAAGGTTATGACCACACACCATGGCTTAATCATACTTTAGCTAGAATCAATCCATTAATCTAAATTGAACTTGGGAACTTATTTGCTTGAGTTACTTATTTCTTTCTTCCTTGTTTTATGTTCTTTGTTTTTGTTTCTATTTTGTGTAGGGAAACTAAATTGGATCATTCAATCACCAATCCCTGTGGAATCGACCTCGCACTTACATACGCTAAACTACCAACGGCTCGTGCACTTGCGAGTATCACAAGTTGAGGATGCAGCTTAATCCATTTTGGTGGAGCTAAATCTACGCAACAAGTTTTTGGCGCCGTTGCCGGGGATCGGTAACATTGTTTGATTCTATTTGGCTTTCCTACTTTATTTTTTTTTTCTTAACTAGACAATTTCAAGTTTTAAAGTTAATGACGTTAATGGACAAGTTGTGTTTGTAGTCCAACAGAAAAGGACAATTGCCCAACAAGCAAGAGAACTGGGTTTAAGTCCCAGCTTACACAACCCATTGGTGCTTGTTGCTTTGAAGCATGGAATTGGACTTGTGTTGATTTTTCCCTTTCATTTTTAGTTTTTTTTTTTATATTTTGTAATCCTTTAATTCCGTTTCAAGTTTTTGTATGTGTTTGTTTTAGCAATGTAAATAGCTCAATAAAAATGGAGAGAGATGGCAACTTCAAAGATAGGAAGTGTGGAGTAGTGGGAGAAGTCGTGACCTCCAAGTGCATCCATGCTCGACCTAATCGCTTCAAGGGGGAGCATTTCAATCCTTTCTCTTCTTTGAATTCTGTTTATTTTCGTAGTTGTTTTTGCCTTTTGGTCCGCGCTGAGTTCTTTGTTTTTCTATGCTGAATCCAACCATATAAAGAACGTAATATTTGGACTTACGGTTGGAAAGTTATAGCCTAAAAACTGAACACAGGTCGAAGCTGAAAAACAGAGAAACGAATCTGTCCAAATGGTGATAAACGGGTGATAGAAAGTGCTGTTTGTGTTTTTCTTTGGTTTATTGGTTTGTTTCTTTTAGTACAACAATTTATGTTGTTTGTTTGAATTTGTTTAGAGTACTTAGTTCATTTTCGTTTATGGTTTGTTGTTCCATTTTATCTTAATTTGTTTTTATTTCTTATCTTAAAAATTTTAAAATAAAAAAAAAAGATTTTTCATATGAGCCGACTTATGGTAACCCCAGTGAGCACTTCCGTTAATACAGTGTCTAGGAGTTCTTTAGGCGACACCTTCGGTGTCTAAGAAGTTTGGGTTTTAAGCGGGACCATTGTGACCCCTCCAACCTTCCCGGATCCCCTGGCTGTGTTTTCTGAGGCCCTTAACTGGTCATCCGTGAGTTGCTTGTATATTCGTGTGTTTTTAAATTAAGTTTTCTTTATTTTCTTTGTTTTCTTTTCTGTTGAGTCTTTGTTTTTGTTTTGTTTTTGTTTTTATTTTGTTATGTTAGTTTATTTATTTATTTACGTGGTATGGTTAGTTAGTTTATTTCTGAGTGTTAAAACATTTTTTATTTTATTTCAAACATTGCATAAAAACAAAAACAAAAAAAAACAAAAAAAACAAAAAACAAAAAAAAAACAAAAACAAAAACAATAAAAATAAAAAAAAAACATCATCATCATCTTCTTCATCATCTTCTTCATCTTCTTCATCTCCATCATCATCATGGCTTGCCTCTATTTTCTCGCACTTGTAGAATCTGCAGCAGCTCCACATGGTCCTCATTTTTTCTCTGCAGTGCTTCCACGTGCTGATTGGCACAGTAGAGCCGCTTCTGCAAGTCCGCCACCATAGCCTTCAAGGAAGCTATTTCCTCGCTCATCGCGGCACACTCCCTTGTCCTCGCCAGTAATCGCATGCCCAAATTGGTAGCGGAGACCGCGTGGAGCACAGTTAAATTGTGGGACTCCTCTACCGCTGCCTTATCAGACCTCTGTGCCACATGCAGATGATCTGTCGGAGTGAGCTTGCTGCTAATCATGCCTCCTAGCAGCACTGCTCTGTTCGACAGTGCCTCAGAAAAGTTCGGTATTGCCTCAGCAAAGTTTGAGGCCGTGCCGTGATGATATGAAGAGTTTGGAAAGACAGTGTTTGGAGGAGCCCTTGTCTGGGCATTCGGTGGTGCAAGTGAGAGCTCAAGGTTGAGATCATCAAGGTGAGTGCATGAGGATGCCATTTTTTTTTTCTGTTTCTGGATTTTTTGATGTTTTTCCTTGAGTTGCAGGAAGAAATGCTGGGTATCATCTGCTTGCAGAGGTGTGGTTTAAATAGACATATGCTGATGAGAGAGAGCCAACACCATTTCGGATTTCCCGGGCATGCTCGACCTAATCGCTTCAAGGGGGAGCACCTTTACTTTCACTTTACTTTTCTTTTTTCCGTGTTTTCTGGTGTTTTATTGTTTTGCCCGTTACTTTCATTTTCTAGAGCTTTGTGTTTTTGCCTTTCCCTTTCGGCTATCATCTTTATTTTATTTTAGTTAGGGAACTGTGCTTCCATTTCCGTTTGTCGTCTTCGTTTGATTTAAGTTTGAAAAGTGTGCTTTCTTTTCCGTTTTCTTTTTCCTTCTGCAAATTTACTCTTTTATTTCCAAAACAAAATAAAGACAAAAACAACCAAAAAAATAAAATAAATTAAAATAAAAACATCAATAATGCAGTATAAGTCATTTCTTCACAGTGCTCGGTGTCTCGACCATTGGAGCTTTGAGTTTGGCCCTCTGGCTGTCCTCTTCCTGGGCTTCATGCACAGCCTCTTGGGGCTCACCACTTGAGCTCCCAAAGATCGCAATCTTAGCTTGAGCGTAACTACTCTCGCGATCTGCTTGTTTGCGTTTACCCGGTCGGTCTAGGTCTTCCAGCTGTTTTCGCATGTCGCGATAGTACAACTCTACCATCTTTGATAGGTTTCTATTCTCGTCCCGCAATACTTCTAGCTGGTGTCGATTCACCTCAACTATCCTTGACCTCTCCCTTTTCAAGCTTTTTATAGCAGTCTGACACTCCTCAACCATACTTCGCTCCGCCGCCAACTGACCTTTCAGCACCTCTACCTCATGGGACTTCGCAAGTAGGCGATGACCCAAACTTGCGACTATTGCCGTACTCTGCACGCTCAGTGCCAGGGCATCGCTCACGACCCGGTTGTCATCCCTTGTCCCCAGAACACGTATATCTTTAGGAGTCACTAAATTTCTAGCCACTCCAATGGCAACATCGTTGTCCAGGAGTATTGAGTCAGTTACTGTCACAGGCCCCCGTGCGGAAGCAAAGTAGGGCATCCATACTGGTGCCACTGCTTGGCCTCGTGTCTGAGTCGGTGGAGCTAGGTTGAGATCCAACGAAAATGGGTAGTTAGATGCCATTTGATTTCTCACTCTCTTTTCTTCTTTCTTTCTTTTCTCTTTTGTGTGTTTCTGAGTTTGTGTTTTTTTTTTTCTACCCTTTCTTTTTACCTTTTATAGACTTAGTCTGCTAAACCCTAGCCGCTACGGTTCTGAGTTCTGTGCGGCCCTTACGGCTTATATCTATATGTCGCCGCACCCGTTTCCCAACCCCCTTAATTGCATTTTCACCTTTAACCACCTTCTAGTGAAAAAGTCGTCCCGCTTCACCCAAGAAGCCAATAATTCTGGCTTGGGGGATGTGACAGCTGCTTCTGCGCGCCGACACGTCCCTCACCCCTTTCACCCGTGACTTCCCAGGAACCAAGGCATCAGGGACCACACACTTTCTTTTCAGAAATCCCGCCTTCGCGCTCCCAATTCAAGTTTCATTTTATTTATAAAAAAATAATAATAATAAAAAAATAATATAAAAAATAAAAACATGTGGGCTTCAGATTTCATTGTGGGTTGGATTTTCACCGTTGTTAGGTTTCAAGGTGGTTTAACTTTCTTTTAGGTTGGGCTTTCAATTGTTTGGATTTTGGTTTGCGTAAGACTGTCTGTTTAGGGCTTACTGTTCTGTTTTGTCTGTTTAGGGTTTTCTGTTTGTTTGTTTGTTTTGTAATTTTTATTTTTGTAATTATTTTATTTTATTTGTGTTTTTTTTTTTGTGGTTTATATTTACTTTAGTACCTTTCATTTCTTGTTATGACATTGCTTGTTCCTAATTTTTAAACATTGAGGAAAATGTTCATTTCTAGGTTTGGGGGTATTAGAGTTTAGCATGTAAATTTGGTTTTTCCTTAATTTTTTTAAATTTTATTTTGCTTGTTTATATTTTTATTTTATTTTGTTTGAGTCTTGCTTTTATTTTTATTCACTTTCTGAACACATTTGATGAGATTGTGATAAATGTTTGCATGACTTAAATGAAAATTGAATTTTATTTATTTATTATTATTATTTTTTTCCTTGTAAATTTTTATTGTAAAAAAAAATATATATATAATTAATTTGGCATCGTTCTAGCATGATATGTTCGAAACCTTCTTTGCACTTGCCATTTGTTTCATAATTCTCCAATTAAAGGATTTGCATGACCCAAAGAATTGTATCAAGCATAAATTAGACTTATATAACCATAAATGTGAGCTTTTGAGCCTTGTGCTTCATTTCATGAGTGTTATACACATACTCTTATTTTCTTGTCATCAAAGTTGTTGTTTGATCTCATTATTCATTGATTTGGTTGAATACTTAAAAGTCATTCATTCTTTTGCAATTCGATTTCATGACATTTAAGAAATGATATTAAGGCCCTCTTTGGATCGTTTGTACCTTTCAAGCTAACCTTATGCATGCTTAAGCATGATTTTCCATTGTTAACCATTTTGAGCCTACATGTAAACCTTTTTCTTTCATTTACCAATTATATTTCCTCGCCTTAGCCTGAAAAACAAATATTTACCTTTCTAAGGAACTCATGAGCTTTAATTGGGATGTGTTTTTCATACTAAGTTTGGGAATTTCGAAGAAAAAAAAAATTCACTCAATTGGTGAAAGAAAAGAGAAAAATTGTGATTAAGTGGTGGTGGAATGAAATTTCATTTTTGGGCCTTCTAAATAAATTGGTGTTTGTTCAATTCAAGGAAAGGAGTATGAATCAATGTAAATGAAGGTATAAGGAGTTTTGATCGTGTAAAAGAAAAAATCTAATCGTGATGATTCGAAGTCTTGTAAACAATTGTTTTATGCTCTTATATTTTGAGTTTCTTGGACTTTGTTTTATCCATACCCTTCATTTCTTACTCACCTTACACCCTTGGCCCCATTACAACCTATGCTAAAGACCTAAATTGATCTTAAATGTCATGTGGTTGAATTGCATTTATTTTTCTACTTTTAAGTGTTTGGCATCCTTCTTGAGATCATATTAATGCAAGTTCTTCATCTTTCTATTGCGAGTTAAGTCCCTTATGGTTTAACTCTAATCTCATGTTTATAACTGAGTGTTGCATTGTAGCCCTCTTCCGAGTGATTCATTTGTGAGAGGACAATTTTGGTGAGATTTGAAGTTGAATTTGTGCTTTATATGATTTTTGAAATTATGTGGAAACTAAGATTAGAGAATTTGTTGCATTTGGCTATCACACTATACACTTTGAGCATGTTGTGTTTTGAACTTTGCCGCCTTGTAAATAATGTCTAAAATTGAGTTTTTATTGTTAAAATTTTTGAGTCATGTGCATGAGTCATTTCTCTTCAGAAAATGTTCGGAAAGATTGTTTTGAGTTTTATTTTTATTTCTTTTATTTTTGTTTTTGTTTTTGTAATTATTTTTGTTTTGGTTTTTGTTTTTGTTTTTGCTTAAGGACTAACAAATCTATTAAGTTTTCAAACCATTTTGTTTTGTAGAGTTAGAAAAACGTTTGTGGGTATCGTATCTGTTAAACCCTCAGGAGACACAACTCCTCCTACTAGGGATGCCTAGAGGTTTAAAGGCTTGTTGCATACGCTCAATGCAATCGAGTTACCTACGAAAGTGGTCTAGTTAACTTCTTATTTTGTTTTATTTTTCTTCGTTTTCCTTTTGTTTTGCTTGAGGACTAGCAAAATCTAGGTTTGGGGGTATTTGATCGGTTCATAATTGTATATCATTTTGTACCCTTCTAGCTTATGATTTGGTTATGTTTTTGAGTTAAACTTGTGCTTTTAATCCTTTTTGTGTTTATCTTTCAGTTCATTGAGCTTTAGGTAATAATGATGGCTTTAGAGAGCATAATTCATGCAATTCAAGCATGTTAAGGCCTAATTTGGATGAATGGATGAAGAGCTTAAAGACAAATTCATTATGGCTACAGCCCCCTGCCAGTCCAGTTCCGTAGGTCATATTGCAAGCTTTGTTTCAGCAACCTACATAGCTCGAATGAGGCCACATTCTTCATAAAAGTTGTTCCAATTGGTGTGTACTATAACATATCCAAAATTCAGCCCCATTGGATAAATCTGGAGTCCGTTACCTAGCAAACATAGAACCATGCTCAGGATGGATCTTATCAGCGCGGAAAATGAGTTAGCAATTTGTTTCGGCCTTAACTTCTTCCTCCGACCTTGGATTGGCCCAAATAACATATGGCTGGAAAGAAGACATTCTGAACTTCAATTTCGAGTGCTTAAAGTCCTAATTTGATTAAGAGAAGCCCAAGTTGTAAGCCCTTGAAGTTGCTGGTCATGCTGACCTCAGCATGTGCTGGTTGGATGCTTGGTCATGGTGAGCTAGGTATGAGCTATCATTTCTGGTTGGAAGCTTGGTCATGGTGACATGAAGATGAGCTAGGGCTGCTGGTGGGATCTATTGGTGAAGTGCATCAACCAATTCAAGATTTTCTAATACAAGTGCATCACCCAATTTAGATTTTCTAATACAAGTGCATCAACCATTTCAGATTTTATAAAACAAGTGTTGTATGCATTAGCCATATTGAATTCAGATTTTCACTTCCCCTAGGCCTATAAATAGGGAAGTTCTCTAAGCTTGTAAACACACCCCAAGGGGGGGAGCTCTCAAACACTTCTCTAGAGCTCCCTTCCCTTCTCTCCCTCAAATTCTCTTAGTTTCTCTTTCTAGTTTTCAATTGTTATAATGAGATTTTTGTGTTGAAATTCTCCTTAAGTTTTTCCAAGTTCTACTTAATTTTCATTGTTATGTAAATTCTTTTCTTTAGTTTCAAGTTTGATTAGTTTTCAAGTTTCAATTATGATTTTTGTTCTTATTCATTATGCTTATAAGTTAATATGCTAGTTTGAATGATTGATCACCATTTAGGCTTGCATGTTAGCTATCTTGGTTTGAATTAAGAGTAGACACCATGCTTTAATTCGAATTGAACTATGAATAGGAAGAGTATGTATGGACATTCGACAACAGGGATTAGATACATGCTTGGTTGTTTAAATTGTTCTTCTATGCTTAATGGGTTCCTAATGCTTAATTTTAGGTTAGACAACAAATGATCAAATTAGGGAATTAGGAACACAAGGTTATGACCACACACCATGGCTTAATCATACTTTAGCTAGAATCAATCCATTAATCTAAATTGAACTTGGGAACTTATTTGCTTGAGTTACTTATTTCTTTCTTCCTTGTTTTATGTTCTTTGTTTTTGTTTCTATTTTGTGTAGGGAAACTAAATTGGATCATTCAATCACCAATCCCTGTGGAATCGACCTCGCACTTACATACGCTATACTACCGAACGGCTCGTGCACTTGCGAGTATCACAAGTTGAGGATGCAGCTGAATCCATTTTGGTGCAGTTGTATCAACACAACACCTGGCTGGGGCCTCGTGTTCTTGGGCTAGAAGGGCTCCGCCCCTCTGTCCAGCTTGGATTTCTTCGGGTCCCGGTACTCCAGCTATCTGTGCAATAAGAGGATTCTCTTGATATGGCCGTGCCAGTCCTGGTGGAGGACCGTAGGGAAGGTCCAACTGTTGCACTACGGCGTCAGGATTTGGAATCCTGGCCATAGCGGCCTCGCGGTCTTTCCTGAACTGCCTGTTAACTTGCCACTGCATCATGGCCGTTATGTTGTTCAAAGACTCCTGACTCCTTTGTGTTGTGGCCTCTTGTCGGAACACGGCTTCCTGTATTTGGTTCAGCCTCCTGGAACCAGTTCTGGAACGTCTGCTTCCTGTACTGCCATGAGCTGATTGTCTAGCGTCGCTTTCTTCCGAGTCTGGTCCTTCTTGGAAAGCTGCTTGGTCTCGTTCCATCGTGTGATATGGGTTCTGGCTAGAACTTCCAATATACATATACTTTCAAAATACTGCAGGGTGTATATACTGAGAAGTCCCACTGGGCGTGCCAAATTGTTCACCCGTTCTGATTTACTTCCTGAGATGACAGGGCAAAGTTCCCTATTAATTCAAAGACCATATTTTGGTCAGCGAATTAACTTTCTTTATGTGTTGAGCGTGCCACTGTTAGCAATTTTTCAACCTTAACAGACTTATGGTAAAAATAACTTGCGCCCCAAGCTACTAACTTTGACCAAACGATTGTGAATTTGGGTGAGGAATATCTCCCAAGTAAGTTCTTTTCTATGCCTTAGACTGGTAAGGACTTTTACAATTTATCTCAGTGCGAAAACCGGTAGTTCTGGCCAGAATGAAAGATGACAGATTGAACCGATTTCAGGCAGAACTCCCTTTTACAAGACTCAAAAAGGGAAAAAAAACTGACTATACAAGGACAAGAAGAGGGCTCCGCTTCCATTTCTGTCTGGATAGTTGCCTCTGTTCTGGGCTGGACTGGGTACGCCTGTGCTGGACTGGACTTTTAACAACTTCAACTGCTCGGCTTCAGCTGCAAATCGATACCAAAGCTTGAGTTTGGCAGAGCTTTAATCTGTTTCGAACCCTGGAAGGTTTTTGGATGGGCAGAACTGGGACTTCTCCAGTCTGAAAGGGGTAGAAGTGGCTGGACTCGAGCTGGAAATGAGTTGTAATACCTGTGCTGCTTAGTCAGGGCTCTTCACAAATTTGTTGAGTTTTTCATTTTTGAGAAAACTCGAAACTTTGCTTAGCTTGGCTTTTACTGAACCAAATTTGTAACGAGAGAAATCTCGTTATTGTTGACTAGTGAACTGGGATTCAAACCAGAGGTAGCGATTTAGACTTGTCTTTGCTGGGAGAAGACAAGATGATTCTGCAAGCTTGTTGGCGAGCTTTTGAATATCTCAGGCTCGAAGTCTGTTGGGACTTGTTTGGGATTTTTGTGATCAAGTGATCATTTGAGTGTTTGTCTTTTGACTGAGTTTTGGTTGGTTGGTTGATTGATTGTCCTTGCTCTATTCACCCTCTCTTGTATATATAGGAAGTGTTCCTCCAAGAATGGGCGGCAAGTAATCAAAAGATCTTTTAATTTTTAAAATGAAATAAACAGGGGTTCTATCCATTTTCTGGCGAGTAAGCACTCAACGATTAGTTCCTGAGGTGACCACTTCTGCATTTTTTATGGAGTGCCCTGCCTGTTCTTCCATTCCACCTGCTTCTGCAAAAGGTCTGGAGTCTTGGAGATGGCTGGCTCTCAGCTTTTGGACAGTTTCATGTTTCCCGCTTATCTCTCTTTTTATAAAAACAGAGTCTGCTTATCCTCGAAAATGGTATTCCTCCAAAATATCAGAATATCTTTAGATAAACTAAGCGGGTTCTAATCTTCTGGTAGCAAGCTACTTTAGATTTTTTCTTCTTTTATACCTGCTCCTGTTCTATTTCCAGTTTTCAGCCGAAATTATTGACTCCTCCAAGTCAGGGATCACGTGGGACTGTTCCGTTTTGAAGGCCAGCTTGAGTCTAGTTTGCTTTTGAGCCTAACTTTGGATTTCTTCGAGGCCCAAGTTTTTTGATTCCTATTGTTCACAAGCCCTTTAATGTTTTGGGCCGTGTTTTTGGCCTGTCCACTCATTTAATAGGCTGGGTCGTGCTGATGGGCTTGAGGTCGTCTGATACAAGCGGCCTAAGAGATGGTGTGGGCTTTTGTTTTTGGCGTGCTAAATTTGGGCCCAAACAGAACCTAGTAAGTATCTGCAAATTTCAAAGTTAAATTACATTGTTGTGCTTGTTCACACTAGAACTAAAATTTTAATTTGATGAATATAATAATGCAGTGGATATATGGCTCCAGAGTACGCAATTCATGGACGTTTTTCAGTCAAGTCGGACGTCTTTAGTTTTGGCGTGTTAGTTCTTGAAATCTTAAGTGGTAAAAGGATTAACAGTTTTCGAAACAGAGAGAATGAGGAAGATCTTTTAAGCTATGTGAGTATGAATATAAGGTTTTACATTACCAAACTCTTTTGCTACCAAAAAAACATAACAAGAGAAAGCAGCATCATTTCGTCTTTAATTAATGTGTTTATAAACTTGATAGGCTTGGAGGAATTGGAGGGATGATACAGTAGCAAATATCATGGACCCAAAGCTGACGACAGGTTTAGGAATTGAAATGATGAGATGCATCCACATTGGTTTGCTATGCGTCCAAGAAAATGTGGCAAGCAGACCATCCATGGCTTCAGTTGTCTCTATGCTTAACAGCCATTCTGTCACACTCTCACTACCCTCACGACCGGCAAATTATTTTCAATATAACAGTGGATCAGACATAACAGGGTCCGATGAATCCAAAATCTCTATGCATGTGTCAGGAAATAAGAATTCAGATTTTACTGAACCTTATGCTCGCTAGTGGGGTGGGGCTGAGTATGTATCATGAACAATTTATTTTCTTTTCTTTGATATGCGTGTTTGATTGATATATTTGAATAAGTGCGGCTCAAGTTAAATATTTTCTGTACTTAAAGTAAAACCAATTGTGGTTTATTTGAGAGGCCAAATTAAACCAATTTGTTTTGGTATCAATTTATCAAATGCCAAACAAGTTTTCAACAAAACCCAAATCCAATCAAGCCAACCCAAACCAATAAATTTCGGATTAATTTGGGTTGGGCTAATGGGTTTAGGCCCATTTTAAAATATTAAAATAAAAATAAATTTTTGCATCAGATTTTGATTGATGGACTGACGTGTCTAACGAATATACCCCGCAATTGCCTTGAGCATCAGAGTCTGGAGAAATTGGAGGGAGGATACAGTTGAAAACATCATAGATCCGGTGTTGACGAGAAGTTCATGAAATCGAAGCGATGAGATGCATCCACATTGATTTACTATGTGTGCAAGCAAAATGTGGTGGACTGACACGGACCAACCGTGGCTTCAGTTGTATCCATGTTTAACAGCCAGTCTCTCACACTTGCAGTACCCTCACAACCTGCATTCTATATATGAATCCGCAACACTGGATCAGACAAATCGACGTTGACTGAGTCTGACCAATCCAAAACCCTCTCTGTCTATGCATCAAAATATGAGACTTGAAATTACTGAACCATTTTCCATCTCCCTCTACTACTGAATTGAAACCCTCCTTTTTGAAATGGTGCGACAGCTTTCCTTTAAGAGCCAGGGAACAAAACCTCATCAATTTCCTCATCAATTTCCCAATAGTTGGAAGGACAAGTGACATAAAGTGTTAATGTCCTAAAGCTTTTACGCCAATATCACCTATCAAATTAACTTAAGCTGCCACATACTTCGCAAGAAAATAAAATGCCTTTTTAGTCCTCCCAACAATATACGCTATTTAGACACAGAAACAATTAATTAACTTAATTAAATCAAATTCACTACTAACAAATACAATTTCATGATAATAAATGTAATAATTTTGTGCTCATCAACCATATCCTCGCTAATAGTTGATCACCAATTACCACTGTAACATATTTGGGCTTTCAATTTTGGTTTATTTAGTTATCACCAAAGTTTAGTTGGTGTCTTCTTGCGTCAAGTTGGTATGCTTGTCTCCATGCAGTTCTCTGTCTATTGTTCTCTGTTCTCACACCCAGCAGTAGTGAGATAGACGAGGGAGGAGAGGGAGAGGGAGAAAAAAATCCTGAAATCTCACTTTTTTGTTTTCAATAATGGGGGTGTTTTTGAGCGTTTTATGGGTTTGAGTTTTAAAAAATGGGCATACCAAACGGGTTTTTTTGGACTTTGGACTTCTTCAGTTGGACTTTTTGGTTCAAACAACGTCAACTGTTGGATATCAATTTGTCGATCTTGAAGTCACTCTCTCGCTCCCTCTTGCTCTCACTCTTCGTCTCTGTCTGTTCGCTTCATCATTCTCTATGCTCTGGAAATCGATCTGTCATCAGGTGAGTCTTTTCCTTCCTCTTTATATGTAGTTGTGCTTCTATGGGTCAATTTAGGGTTCTTCAGTTTTTGAGCTAACTTTTAATCAATTGACTTAGGGTTAGGGTTAGTGGGCTTATGATCAACCTCACTTTAAAATCCTCAAATTAGGATTGAGAACTTGAATGAAAGCAAGAGAACCCCATCTAATTTTAGCAAGATAACCCCATTTCAGTGAAGAATGTATTAACTGTGTTGAGCAAGACAGCCCCAAGCTCATCACACTCATTTCATTAGTAAATTTTTGCCTTGGTAAACAATGGATTGGTAGAAATTAAGTCCCAGACAGGAAAATCCCTCCTTGGCATTAGAAAATCTCCTTCGTCAAGCTTCAAACCTGCACAAAAATCAGGAGCTTCATCCCCAACATAGATGAACTGTTTATGTTTCTTCCCATCTGTTGCAACAGAAGCTTGGATCTTTTCCATTATTAGACCCTGTAAAAAAAGAAACCCCACAAACATACTAAACCAATGTAATTAAACTTGTGATTTTGATTTGGGGTACTTAAATATGGGGAATGCTAGCAACCTTCTCTTGGACCTTCTCTTTTGGACCTTCTCTCTTTCTCTTATGACATGTGTCATTTTCTTTACACTTAAAACAATGTCAAACAACCTACCTTTTGTTTTCCATATTTACCCTTATTTGATGTATTGACTTTACTTGAATTTATTAAATTTTTTACAGCTTTCTTAATACTTTGTAAAAAATTATTATATTAATTTATTAAATATTTAAAAAATCAAAATAAATAAAAAAAACCTATCTCCAGTCGTCCCCACCTTCTTCCCCAAAGCCCAGCACCTCCATCTTGCCAAACATAGAGTCGAAGTTGATAGCCGCATCCTCGCCACGGCTCTCCGATTTGGTCGAATACTTCGCCGAGCCGCCGAAGAAATCGCCAAAGTCTTGGGCTTTTGAGGGTCCGAAGATCGAATCGCGATCGTCGGCGAGAGACCCACTGAAGGAATTGGTGGCGCGAGTTGATCGGGAGGGCCCACTAGATCCGAGATCGAAGTTTGGGGCCTTTGAAGAATTAGCTGAAGAAGCAGATATTGGGGCCGATTTGCCCGAGGGTTTGAACCCAAAATCGGAGGCCAAGAGACCCCCGAAGTCGTTCATGGCATTTGGCCTTTCTGGGTCTCCCTCTCTTCCCCCTTATTTTTGTTGTGTTATTGGTTTTTGGCTGTACAAAACAAAATGAAGGATCTCAAACGAGCGTGATCATGTTGAAGAAGAGGAAAGGTTGTTTGGGATCTGAGAAAATATTGAGAAAGAAAGAACGGGTGAGATAGGTTTTTTTTTATTTATTTTGATTTTTTTAAATATTTAATAAATTAATATAATAATTTTTTTACAAAGTATTAAGAAAGCTGTAAAAAATTTAATAAATTAAAGTGAAGTCAATACATCAAATAAGGGTAAATATGGAAAACAAAAGGTAGGTTGTTTTGCTTTGTTTTAAGTGTAAAGAAAATGACACATGTCATGAGGGAAAGAGAGAAGATTCAAAAGAAAAAGTCCAAGAGAAGGTTGCTAGCATTCCCCCTTAAATATATGCTATTAGTTTAGTTTAAGGAAAATGCTAGGGAGACCAATTTGGGAGACCAACTTGGGATACCAACTCTCTAATAGAGTGTGAGACCCATTGTATTGGTGGGCTCCACCTCTATTAGAGAGTTGATACACAAGTTGGTATCCCAAGTTGGTCTCCCTAGCATGACCCTCAGTTTAATCACCTTGCACATGCTGTGTTTTTCCATTGATACGCGTGTTTGATTGATACATTTGATTGAAAACAACTGCAGCTCAAGTTAAATATTTACTGTACATAAAGTAAAACCAATTGTCGTTTATTTGAGAGGCCAAACTTATCCGGACTGGAAACAAGTTTTCAACAAAACCCAAATCCAATCAAGCCACATACAAACCAATAAATTTCGGATTAGTTTGGGTTGGGCTAATGGTTTTAGGCCCATATTAAAATATTAAAATTAAAATAAATTTTTGCATCACATTTTCATCGATGGACTGACGTGTCTGTGTCTGACGAATATACCTCGCAATTGCCTCGTGCATTATGCAGAGGAGATCTCTCACAGGACTCTTGTCAGGCTTGTCTCAACAAGTCTACTGATATTCTCTTGCAAAATTGTTCAACTCAAAAGGAAGCAATCATATGGGCAGAGCCTTGTATGGTGAGACACTCATACAACTTGATATTTGGTATTAAACAAGAGGACCCTCTTGAGTATGTGCCTAGCCCAAACCCTGCTAAAAATCCTCAACAGTTTGAGCTGGTGCTTACCCCCTTGTTGGATAATTTAAGTGAAAGAGCTGCGTCAGGGGATTCTCTTAAAAAATTTGCAGCAGGCCATGCAATTGTCCCTGGAGGTGAAACAATATACGCACTTGCTCAGTGCACTCCAGACATAGACAAGCAAAATTGCAGCAGTTGCCTTAAACAGTCCGTCACAGAAATTCAAACCTGTTGCGGTGGAAAGCAAGGAGGAAGAGTTCTTAAACCCAGCTGCAATTTAAGGTATGAGGTTAGTCTTTTCTTTGGGTCTACAGCCAATTCGTTAGTAGATATTCCAGCTCCAGTTCCGGCAGCACCAGCACCTGAAGAAGGTATGTATGGTATAGCATGGTTACCCCGCATATCTTCAATTTGATCCATGTCTTACTGTTGTGTGGTGTGGTTTTGGCTTTTGATAAGATATCCCATCCGATTTTCAGCAAAAAAGAAGAGTAACACAAAACAAACTGTCATCATCATCGTTGTGGTTTTGGTTGTTTTTGTCACTATTGTCAGCAGCATATGTTTTTTCTTCAGAGTAGGGAAACGAAGGCTAACACTTGAACAAGGTAATTAAGTTCAACTCTGTTTATTTATCTTATCTAAGGTTTTGGAACTCTGTTTGCTAATTCATTTTCCCCTTTTCAGATGAGAATTTGGAAGACGTTAGTCTGGTGGAATCGTTACAATATGATTTTGAAACTATAAGATCTGCAACAGATGACTTCTCTTATGCAAATAATCTTTAGGTCAATATTTTTTTTTTTTAATTTTCTTTTTAGTAATTAAGTAATATCTTATCATTTTTTAGTTACTTTCATTTGTAATTATGTTTTAATTATTATTTTTTCATGAATAATTAATAATAAATATTTTAATTAACTCTATAAATTATGTTACCTATTAAATAGTAATTAATTTTTTTTAGTAAAATATTTAAATACTAATTATTCAATAACAAAATAAAAATTAAAACATAACTACTAATTAAAGTAATTAAAAAAGAGAAATCCATATTATGCTATTGAAAGGTATAGGCGCACATATAACGGCTATAACTGTGAAATATTCTTCTTATAGAGTATAGCCGCGCGGCTATACGTTTGAAATATTCTACTTCTAGTGTAATTAAGTAATATCTTATCATTTTTTAGGTACTTTCATTTGTAATATGTTTTAATTATTATTTCTTTAGTGAATAATTAGTATTAAATATTTTAATTCACTTCTAAAATTATATTACTTAATAAATAGTAATTACTTTTTTTCTTCAATAAAATATTTAAATACTAATTATTCACTAACTAAATATTAATTAAAACAAAGCTACAAATTAAAGTAATTAAAAAAGAGAAATCCATATTATGCTATTTAAAGGTATAGCCGGGCGGCTATACTTTTGAAACTTTCTATGTAAAGGGTATAGACAATCGGCTATACTTTTTAAACTTTCTATTTTAGTGTATAGCCACGCGGCTATACGGTCGAAATATTCTTCTTAAAGAGTATAGCCGAGCGGCTATACCTTTGAAATTGAGTAATATCTTATCATTTTTTAGTTACTTTCATTTGTAATTAAGTTTTAATTATTATTTCTTTAGTGAATAATTAGTATTAAATGTTTAAATGAACTCCATAAATTATATTACTTAATAAATAGTAATTAATTAATTTTTCTTTAATAAAATGTTTAAATCTAATTAATGTAATTAAAAGGGAAATCCATATTATGCTATTTAAAGGTATAGCCGAACGGCTATACGTTTGAAACTTTCTAAAGAATAGCCGTCAGCTATACTAATGAAAGTTTCTATGCGGCTAAACTGTTGAAACTTGCTATTTAAAGCATATAGCTAGTCGGCTATATTAATGAAACTTTCTCTTCTTACAATAGAATTCAAAAAGAAGAAAAACTTACATGTCTAATAAATGGAATATAATCATGCAGTGGATATATGGCTCCTAAGTATGTAAATCATGGTCGCATTTCTGTCGAAACGGATATCTTCAGTTTTGGGGTGTTAATTCTTGAAATTGTTAGCAGTAAAAAGATTGGTAGATTCCTATATGGCAAAAATGAAGATGGCTTATTAACCTATGTGAGTATGAATACATTAAGTCAGTGTATTCTCTCTCTTTTACCTTGGTGAAATTTCTTTTTGACTATATTGATAGGCCTGGAGAAATTGGAGGGAGGGTACAGTTCAAAACATCATAGATCAAGTGTTGACGAGAAGTTCACAAATCGAAACGATGAGATACATCCACATTGGTTTATTATGTGTGCAAGAAAATGTGATGGACAGACCAACCACGGCTTCAGTTGTATCCATGCTTAACAGCCAGTCTCTCACACTCGCAGTACCCTCACAACCTGCATTCTAGTGGTTGAGTACCAACCGTACAGTAACATATTTAGGTTTTAGATTTTGTTTATTTATTTAGCACCAAAGTTTTATTGGTAACCCCAGTCAAACAATATAGGTAGAATATTTTCAGATATATTTCATTCTCCGAAAGAAGGTATTTATAATACAAGGTTACAAACCCTAGTAGGGTTTAATTAGGAAATAAGTGGAATCCTAATTACATAATATCTATACAAAAGGAAAAATAAATAAAACCCAAATAGAATAGGATATACTCGCCAACACTCCCCCTCAAGTTGGAGCAAAAACGTCACGCATGTCCAACTTGTCAAGCGAGTTGCAAAAGATACTTGTAGAAACAGCTTTCGTAAGAAAATCGGCTAACTGATACTCTGAGCGGATGAACGGATAGGAAACAATCTCCGCATCCAACTTTTCTTTAATGAAATTTCGATCAACCACCACGGAAATTTCGATCAACCACCACATACTTTGTACGATGATATTGTACCGGGTTATGAGCAATTGCAATCGCAGCCGTATTGTCACAATATAAATCCATGGGTTTCTTAGGCCCAAAATCAAGGTCTCTCAATAATCTCCTCAACCATAGTAACTCAGATACACCATGAGCCATTCCCCGATACTCGGCCTCAGCACTAGATCGAGACACCACCTTTTGTTTCTTGCTCCTCCACGTAACAAGATTTCCACTAACAAACATAAAATACCCAGATGTCGAGCGCCTATCTGTAGTTGAACTTGCCCAATAAGCATCTGTGTACCCTTCCACATCTGTATGACCGTACTTGGAAAACATTAACCCCTTGCCCGGAGCCCCTTTGAGGTATCTCAAAATACGTGTCATATCACCCATATAATCTTCACTAGGTGAGTGCATAAACTGACTCACTACACTCACTGTATATGCAATATTTGGACGTGTATGAGCCAAATAAGTTAATTTTCCCACAAGCCGTTGATAGCGCTCCTTATCAGTAGGAGCTTGATCAGGATACAACCCCAACTTGTGATTCTATTCACTAGGAGTATCAATGGGTTTACAATTCAACATTCCAGTTTCTGCAAGCAAGTCCAAAATACACTTTCTTTGGGACAGAAAAATACCATACTTAGATCTGGCAACTTCAATCCCAAGAAAATATTTCAAGTCACCTAATGATTTCATCTCAAATTCAGACGCAAGATATTTCTGAAGATTATGTATTTCTACCTGATCATCTCCAGTTACAATCATATTATCAACATAAAATATTAAAGCTGTCAATTTACCTCTGCGTCGTTTTAGAAACAAGGTATGATCTGCGTTACTTTGTACATACCCAGACTTCCTCATAGATGCAACAAACCTCCCGAACCAAGCTCTAGGAGACTGTTTTAATCCATACAATGATTTCCGTAGTTTGCACACCATACCCTCCTAAGAGGTCACAAGGATACCTGGTGGAGGATCCATGTATATTTCTTATTTGAGGTCACCATGGAGGAACACATTCTTGACATCAAATTGTAACAGCGGCCAGTCATGATTAGCAGCTAAGGATAAGAGTACGCGTACAGTGTTGAGCTTAGCTACTGGAGCAAAAGTCTCCGTGTAATCCACTCCATATGTCTGAGTATACCCTTTTACTACCAATCTTGCCTTGTAACGGTCAATGGAACCATCAGCCTTATGCTTCAAAGTAAACACCCATCTGCACCCAACTGCCTTTTTTCCTTTTGGTAAAGGAACTAACTCCCAAGTAGCATTCTTGTTCAAGGCTTCCATCTCAACATGCATTGCATCTACCCAGTTTTGATTAGATAGAGCATCCTGCAACTTAGTTGGCACACATACACTAGATAATTGACACAAATATGATGCATATGACTTAAATAAACGATGAGTTGACATATAATGGTTAATGAGATATTTGGACTTGGCATGTATATCAGGTGAATATTGCAATTCAGGTTTCCTACGGGTAATACGTGGGGTCAAAGAATAGGTAGGCATATAACTAGAAAGTACCTTATTGTCACAACTTGATTGAGGCAATGGCAGGGCGGAGTGGGGTCTTGTATCAATTTCATCTGTACGAGAGTCGCTAGTATCACTGTTATGTCCTTCTGAGATAGGCTCGAAAAAACCAAAAATATTGTCTGGCGAACGGTCGTGACATTCCTGGCGACCGGTTGCTTCACTCGTATCAGTACTGTTGTCGCTCGTCAAGGCTAGCGACCGGTCGCTTCCTATATGCAACCGGTCGTTTCCTAGACAGATTCGTTCGTGACCGGTCACTTCGCTCGTATCGGTACTGTGTCCTTCGTCGAGGCAGGCGACCAGTCGCTTCCTAAGTGCGACTGGTTGTTTTCAGCACAGATTCGTTGGCGATCGGTCGCTTCTTCCCTGCGACCGGTGGCTTCCTGTTCGCCAGAAATTCCTTCTTCGGGTCCAAAATCTTCCATATTTTCCTCTTCGAAACTCTTCAATTCACTCCCCCTCTCCCCCTGAATTGAAGATAAGGGAGAAACATAATAAGGTACTTCTTCATGAAAGGTGACATCCAAAGTGACATGTACCTTCTGAGTAGGCGGGTGATAACACTTACAACCCTTATGAGTAGTAGAATAACCAATGAAGACGTAGCGGAGAGCACAAGGATCAAGTTTACTCTGTTGATGGGAGTAGACATGAACATACGCAACACACCCAAACACATTCGGAGGTAACTTAAAGACAGAAATCAGAGGAGTAAAGGCACACAACACATTAAGTGGGGTCTTGAAATCAAGAACCCGACTAGGAGTACGGTTAATCAAGTAGGCGGCGGCCAAGACACCATGTCCCCAAAGGTGATGGGGAACAGACATATCCAACATCAGAGAGCGAGCAACTTCAAGTAACTGACGATTCTTCCTTTCAGACACACCATTCTGTTGAGGGGTGAATGAAGTGATAGTTTGGTGAATGATACCTTGATCACGAAAGAATTGGATCAAGGTATGATTCACATATTCATCGCCATTATCAGTCTGAAATACTTTAACACGAGCATGGAACTGAGTAGACACCATGGCACAAAAGTCAGGAAGAATAGAGGCAACATCATGTTTATTCTTCAGCAAATACACCCATGTTAAGCGAGTACAGTTATCAATAAACGTAACAAACCAACGGAAACCATGAGAAGTCACACGAGCAGGACCCCAAACATCAGAATGTACTAACTCAAAAGGCAAAGCAGCTTTATTATTACTTAAGGGAAAAACAGTACGGTGGCTCTTGGCTATTACACAAGTCTCACATTTGAAACTAGACTCATCACACGAACTAAATAACGAAGGAAACAAATGTCTAAGATAACCAAACGACGGATGTCCTAAGCGACGATGCCATAACCAAAGTTGTTGCTTGTCTTTGACACTGCCACTCGAAGCTTTATTAGCGACACAACCACGAACTGCTGCAGCCTGCAACTGTAAGTAATACAACCCCCCCTATCCATTTACCATGCCCAATCTTCTCGTGAGTCCTGAGATCCTAGAAAAAATAATGGGTAGAATAGAAGGTAGCAGAAGCGTTAAGTGTATCAAGTAAACGCCCAACAGATAACAAATTGCAATGAATATTGGGAACCAAGAGTGCGTGAGACAGAGGTAAAGAAGGAGTGAGATGGATGGTACCTTCACCGGTAACTGGGGAAGGTAAACCATTAGCACTAGTAATATAGGGGTCACGAGGGTTATGCGACAACTCATCAAACATATTATCATTATAAGTCATATGATCAGAAGCACCAGTGTCAATTATCCAAGTAGTATAACCCATACCTGGCATAGTATCGGAAGCACACAGATTTGTAGATGGAGTCGGAAGACGGGCCTCATCAGGAGTCACAGTGTAAGTGGCCTTGGGGCCATACATACGAGCTTTGTAGTCAGCAAACTAATCAGGATAACCATGCTCCTTAAAACACTTCTCATAGTAACGATTCCCATTACAGTGGCGGCACTTAGGCGGACCTTCAAGAGAGCTAGAGGTAGAGGCAGAAGGACGAGACCCAGCAGAAGATCCAAACTTTCTGGACGAAGAGCGACAGGTCGCTTCTTGCGGGGCGACCGGTCGGTGACGTGCTGGGTCAACCTTGAGAGCCAGCGATCCTCCTCCAAGCATAGCAGACTGATGGGTATCTTCCTCAATGACCATGACATAGGCTTCAAGAGGAGGTGGAACAGGACTAAGAGCAAGAATACAGCTACGAACACCATCATACGGTGGATCAAGCCCGCCAAGAAAATCATAAACTCGATCGGCTTCAATTTCTTTTAGATGACGAGCCCCATCAATAGAACAACTAAACTCATGCGGACGCAGACAATCAATCTCTTGCCAGATAGCATGAAGTTTTTCATAGAACACTTTCACAGATTCACCATTCTGACCTATAAGTATAGATTGCCGTCGGAGTTGAAACAAACGAGAACTATTCTGAGTCACAGTACAGGTCTTCCGAGCAGCCTCCCATATATCAAAAGCAGTATCACCATGTTCGAACAAGGCACGAATTGGTTTAGTCATGGAATTGAGAAGCCATGACTGCACCAGACAATTATCTTCTTCCCATTCGGCATAGGCAGCGGAATCTTGAGACGGAGTAGGCTTCTTCCCATTGATCCAACTTGCCATACGACGACTAGTAATCGTAATACGCGCACCACAAGACCAAGAGGCATAATTGGAGCCATCCAATTTGTCAGATGTAATCGGGGTAGAGTAATCACGCGAGGGATGTGCCTCCTTCGGTGTAGACGCACTAGTACCAGTCACAACTATGGAATCATCACCCATGATAGCAGCGAAAACAAACACAACACGAAGCAAATACGATAAACACAGCACAGGCACGGGCACAAGAACCCTAAAAAGAAATTATGGCATATAGTAGAACACGGGTGGGCACAACACACACAGGTCACCAGAAAGTCGGCTCTGATACCAAGTCAAACAATATGGGTAGAATATTTTCAGATCTATTTCATTCTCCGAAAGGAGGTATTTATAATACAAGGTTACAAACCCTAGTAGGGTTTAATTAGGAAATAAGTGGAATCCTAATTACATAATATCTATACAAAAGGAAAAATAAATAAAACCCAAATAGAATAGGATATACTCGCCAACAACCCCTTAATAAGTTAGTATGACACTAACTACTCGTTTTGGCCTAATTCATAATATCATTTGATATAAATTAATAATATATATATTCGTTACAATCATAATTGTAATGAATTATTTATTTATTTTTAGAAACATGAATTTCAAATTTTAAATTTGTCTACACTATTAAAGATTGAACTTATAATAATTTAAATTCCAATAATATATATATTTGTTACAATCATAATTGTAATGAATTATTTATTTATTTTTAGAAACATGAATTTCAAATTTTAAATTTGTGTACACTATTAAAGATTGAACTTATAATAATTTAAATTCCAACATAGAGAAGAATTAAAAAAAGGTTCATAAATCCCAACACAAAGGTACCCAACTCAATGAACTCATACATGAAAAAAGGATGGAAATAAAAAATTTACAAAGCTTAAGTTAAATAAAAGATAAAAAGAAAGAAATGTTGTAAATTTAGGAGTTTTTAGTACAAATATCATAAATTAACCTAAAAAATTTAAGGGAGATAAATATATAAGAGATCAAGAAGTTTTTATAATTAATTTATAGACAATGAGAACCTAGTATATTGTTTATTTTAGAATAAATATCCTAAAACTAATATATATATATATATATATATATATATAATTGTAAAAAATGGAGTGGGGCCTGGGACCACACTGGTCCGTTAATGGCTCCGCCACTAGCCTATATCCATCCACAGACGAGCAATAACAAAGTTGTCAAGCAACCATCTAGACTGGGGCCACAAGTAGAGTTCAAGGTCTTCTCTTAATTTGAGCAGCCCTATTGGACCAAGGAGGAGGAAAATAACACGAAACCGACTTACTTTGTGGTTCTAGAGTAAAGTTGACAACAACCATCATTGATGTAGCAGTGAGAAGTAGACCACATAAATGAATTAATAATGTTGAACCATAGACGCAATAAGTAAATACAATTCTCTATTAATTAAGGTACAAAATAATCAGAGTTCAAATTTCCCTCCTATACGTCTAATTTAATAGTGAGAGTTCGCCTCTCAAGTTCAAGTCTCCCTTCCTGTATATTAGATTTATTTAAGAGTAATTTACACTATCGGGAAAAAAATCTGGAGAAGGATCAATAATATTCAAACACAGTTTTTGCTATAAAAGCCGAAGTTATTTTCATACAGAGGAACAAACAGAGAAATGGGTTCCTCAAGATTGCTAATTTTCTTCATTCTTCCTATACTCTTGGTCTTGGACCCTCTTGCTCCTGCCATAGTGGGCGACCATATCAGCGACGGTGTTTGCACGAGGATAGCAGACTACTGCTGGAGCTGCTCCAATACAAACAACACCTTCAACAATGGCAGCATCTACAAACAAAACCTCAACACCCTCCTCTCCTCTTTGCCTTCCAAAGCCCAAATCAATCCCAGATTTTACAATTCTTCTCTGGGACAAGCCCCCGACAAAGTGAACGCAATTGCCGTATGCAGAGGGGACGTTGCACTCAAAGATTGCCTCACCTGTTTCAACAACTCTGTTTCCATTCTCCTGCAGAACTGTACTAATAAGAAGGAAGCAATCATATGGGCAGAGCGCTGTACGGTTCGATACTCGAACATCTCCATTTTCGGTGTGCTTGAATATGAGCCTGTTAAGTTTGTGCCGAGCCCAAATAAGATATCAAACGCTGAACAGTACAAGCAGGTGCGCGACCCCTTATTTGGAAATTTAAGTGAGAAAGCTGCAGCAGGGGACTCTGTTTTAAAATTTGCAGCAGGGAATGCGCTGGTGCCTGTAACAAATCAAATTATATATGCAACTGTCCAGTGCAGCCCTGATTTGGACAAACAAAACTGCAGGGATTGCCTTAAAGAGTCCATCTTAGATATTCCACAGTGTTGTGGTGGTGTGGGCGGAGGAAGAGTTCTTAGACCCAGCTGTTATTTGAGGTTTGAGTCCAATCCTTTCTATGAGTCTGGAGCAGATACCCTAATAGTGGGCGGTGTTTGCACGATGAGAGCAGACTACTGCTGGAGCTGCTTCAATACTAAAAACACCAACAATGGCAACATCTACAATCAAAACCTCAACACCCTCCTCTCCTCTTTCCCTTCCAATCCCAAAATCAATCCCAGATTTTACAGTTCTTCTCTGGGACGAGCCCCCAACAAAGTGAACGCAATTGCCGTATGCAGAGGGGACGTTGCACTCGAAGATTGCCGCACCTGTTTCAAGGACTCTGTTTCCATTCTCCTGCAGAACTGTACTAATAAGAAGGAAGCAATCATATGGGCAGAGCGCTGTACGGTTCGATACTCGAACATCTCCATTTTCGGTGTGCTTGAATATGAGCCTGTTAAGTTTGTGCCGAGCCCAAATAAGATATCAAACGCTGAACAGTACAAGCAGGTGCGCGACCCCTTATTTGGAAATTTAAGTGAGAAAGCTGCAGCAGGGGACTCTGTTTTAAAATTTGCAGCAGGGAATGCGCTGGTGCCTGTAACAAATCAAATTATATATGCAACTGTCCAGTGCAGCCCTGATTTGGACAAACAAAACTGCAGCGATTGCCTTAAAGAGTCCATCTTAGATATTCCACAGTGTTGTGGTGGTGTGGGTGGAGGAAGAGTTCTTAGACCCAGCTGTTATTTGAGGTTTGAGTCCAATCCTTTCTATGAGTCTGGAGCAGATACCCTAATAGGGGGCGGTGTTTGCACGACGAGAGCAGACTACTGCTGGAGCTGCTTCAATACTAAAAACACCAACAATGGCAACATCTACAATCAAAACCTCAACACCCTCCTCTCCTCTTTCCCTTCCAACCCCAAAATCAATCCCAGATTTTACAGTTCTTCTCTGGGACGAGCCCCCAACAAAGTGAACGCAATTGCCGTATGCAGAGGGGACGTTGCACTCGAAGATTGCCGCACCTGTTTCAAGGACTCTGTTTCCATTCTCCTGCAGAACTGTACTAATCAGAAGGAAGCAATCATATGGGCAGAGCGCTGTACGGTTCGATACTCAAACATCTCGATTTTCGGTGTGCTTGAATATGAGCCTGTTAAGTTTGTGCCGAGCCCAAATAAGATATCAAATGCTGAACAGTACAAGCAGGTGCGCGACCCCTTATTTGGAAATTTAAGTGAGAAAGCTGCAGCAGGGAACTCTGTTTTAAAATTTGCAGCAGGGAATGCGTTGGTGCCTTTAACAAATCAAACTATATATGCAACTGTCCAGTGCAGCCCTGATTTGAACAAACAAAACTGCAGCGATTGCCTTAAAGAGTCCATCCCAAATATTACAGAGTGTTGTGGTGGTGTGGGTGGAGGAAGAGTTCTTAGACCCAGCTGTTATTTGAGGTTTGAGTCCAATCCTTTCTGAGTTTGGAGCAGATACCCTAATAAACCTTCCAAGGTATAATAATTTATTTTTGTTTGTTGCTTAATTTCTTGTTTGAGCCCCAATTAGTTAACACCACGTCGCTAACAAACAGAGCCTTGTGATTTTTGCAGGAAATAATACGAGTATCATTACAATAAAAGTGTCGCCACCGTCGTTCTGACAACTGGTATTGTCATTATGCTTGTGAGAGTCTGGAAGCGAAGAAGGGCAAGAAAGTTTATTCAATTTTGTTTTATTACAATTTTGAATTTAACAAGGGCACTCTTCGTTTGTTGGTCCTTGAATTTGTCAAGACCCATGTAATAGGGTTTTGCTTTGTAGTGCTCCTTTTCTGTTGTGTAAGATGTGCGGAATGGACAACTCCAAAAAGCCCAATTCAAAATGAATGGGCATGCCAATTTATAAAGGCCAATTAGATTAATTTATAATAATTTAAAATATCCCGAGCATAAATTAAAATAAAATAAAATAAAAGAGGGTGCATTGGCACCACACAAGTGGAATAAGCTGTCCTTGACGAGTCCGGTTTTTCTGTTACCGAAGTTTCTGTGCCCCCATGTTTCCGAGTAATTTTTGGGTGTTCCAAGTACATAATTATCACAAATTAATCGTTTAAAAGCTTCTTGTGCGATGGCTCCAACACCATCAACCAAAAAGGGGAAAAAAAAATTATGAAGTAGAGCCTAGCTTACCTCACAAACCAATGGTCAACGAGCGAAATATATGATGGGGGGTGAGTTTTGGTAATTATATACCCATTACGCAATTCATTTGATAATTAGATGAAGTGGCTGAGTTTTGCATACGATGCTCAAAACCAGCAATTAAAAAGCAGAAGAAAAAACATGAAGAGCATAGCGTGCTTACTTGATGAACTTGCAACTAACAAGCGAACTAGAAAAACAAACCATATGCACGGGCTGAGTTTTGTAGAGCGGCGAAGATAAAGTGGCTGAGTTTTGCAGTGCAGAGAAGATGTAAGGGTTGAAGTGTAGCGTAGAAGATGAAGCGGCCTGCAAAATGTTTTTGACAAACGTGTTTTCTAATATAATATATTTTAAGTGTTTTAATTAAAGAAAAAAAATGCTAAAAGAGTTAACGAAGTTAAACTCCTGTCAAGTTATGTACCATATGTCACAAAATTTGGGAGGAAACATGGGGCACAAGAACTTTGGTAACAGAAAACAAGACTCGTACTTGACTGCTTTTGTATTTATGTTTTCTTAAAATTGAAAACCATGTCATTGTCTTAGGCTTGCAAGCATTTACGGACTGAACCAATCAAGACCATTCTATATGTTGGTGGGGCGGTGCAATACGCATGGAGATGGCCGACAACCACCCATCGAAACCCACTACCAACTCCTCTCCGTCCCTCTTGTGCGCTCTCTGTTTTTTTTTTTAATAAATAATTTTGGCTATTTTTTTAATTTGCATTTTGGGATGAATTCTTATTTGGCTTTCTTTTTTGCAGCTTCCAATTTCTTAGCGTGGGTATCGGTTCATCACCTTGCTGGACCTTTCTGCTTCTTAGTCTGAAAGTGCAGACTTTAATGGACCACTTGTGTTCTTCTGAAGGTACAGGGACCACTTGTGTTCTTTATGAGAAGTTTAAAAATAAAAAATAAAAGAGAGGGAAAAAAACCAAAAGCAAACGTACGCAAAACGCATTCTTGTCTTTTAGTTTCAATCGTGTTCTAAACTTAACCAAATCCAAGAATGGTTTACCTTAACATGTAGAGCTCGTTCCTACGATCCTAATGGAGAAAACGGCACAAGAATTGGAGTTGTAGAATGGAAGTTATGGTAGAAAGAAGTTTGAAGTAGGAAGAAGGCTGGGCTCTCTCTCTCTCTTTTTCTCTCTTTGGAAACACCAACCCACACATGGGGAAAGAAGAGACCAACACGCGTCCTTTCAATCCTATTCCAGCGACACCTAATGCTAAGTTGGCCCAAGGATAGTCGCAGGATCAGATTACCAGTCGATGCCCAAAATTTAGCCACATCATTTCTTGATTTCCAATATTCCTATATCTCTAAAAATTGATTGAGCTTTGAAAAATACTACCAACCCATAAACACATGTACTTTCCGTTAATCACAACTGCAGCTCAAGTTAAATATTTTCTGTACACTAGCCCCTCACGCGTGTGCCAATTGGTTTTTTTTTAAAATTTTATTTTAATTTTAGAATTAAGAAAAAAATAATATAGGTAGTTATGTTCCATAAAAGTAGGACCTATTATCTGATTTTGTTTTTAATTTTAATTTTTTTAATATAAAAAAATATGAATTTACCATATTATCCTCATTTAATTAATAATTTTAATTTTTAATGTTTAAATTAACAAACGGCATTTTCTGGTATTATGAATGTTTCACCATTCTCTGCATTTTGCTTTATATATATAGATAAAGTAAAACCAATTGTCGTTTATTTGAGAGGCCAAATTAAACTAATTTGTTTTGTATCAATTTATCAAATGCCAAACTAATCCGGACTGGAAACAAGTTTTCAACAAAACCCAAATCCAATCAACCCAACACAAACCAATAAATTTCGGATTAATTTGGGTTGGTCTAATGGATTTAGGCCCATATTAAAATATTAAAATTAAAATAAATTTTTGCATCACATTTTCATCGGTGGACTGACGTGTCTGTCTGACGAATATACCTCGCAATTGCCTTGTGCTTTCTGGTTGGCTCGCATCATAGTCTTCCAATCCAACGATAAAGAGTGAAGAAAACATGTGATCTGGCTAATGTCAGAAGAAAATTCAAAGAGATGACTTGAGGTCTAATTAAGGGTCGGGAAGCCATCTAGACCTTGTATATTTTTAAGTCAAGAAACCATCTTGTCTTTCCTTTAAGACGAAGTGGTTGTTGCTTGTTGTGAGTTGAGCAAGAAAAATGGGTTCCTCAAGATCAATGCTTTTCTTCATTAATCTTGCTATTATTATCTTACACCTTGTCGCTCCCACCATAGCCCAAGATGATGGTACGTGCACAGAAAAAGGTGAGTACTGCTGGAAATGCTCTGATACTGGCACCTACACAGCAGGTGACGAGTACCAAGAGAACCTCAACAGCCTCCTCTCTTCCTTCTCCTCCAGCACCCAAAACAATTACGACGGGTTTTACAATTCATCCAGGGGACAAGACTCCAACAAGATCAATGCAATTGCATTATGCAGAGGAGATCTCTCACAGGACTCTTGTCAGACTTGTCTCAACACATCTACTTATAAACTCTTGCAAAATTGTTCAACTCAAAAGGAAGCAATCATATGGGCAGAGCGTTGTATGGTGAGATACTCATACAACTTGATATTTGGTATTGAACAAACGGACCCTTTTAAGCATTTGCCTAGCCCAAACTCTGCTAAAAATGCTCAACAGTTTGAGCTGGTGCTTACCCCCTTGTTGGGTATTTTAAGTGACAGAGCTGCGTCAGGGAATTCTCTTAAAAAATTTGCAGCAGGGCATGCAACTGTCCCTGGAGGTGAAACAATATACGCACTTGCTCAGTGCACTCCAGACATGGACAAGCAAAATTGCAGCCGTTGCCTTAACCAGTCCGTCACAGAAATTCCAACAGTTGGAATGAATGGAAGAAGAGTCCTTAAACCCAGTTGCAATTTGAGGTATGAGAATAATAGTTTCTTTTTGTCTGCGGTCGATTCGTTAGTAGATATTTCAGCTCCAGTTCCGCCAGCACCAGCACCTGAAGAAGGTATGTATGCTTATTATGGTTACCCTGCAAATCTTCAATTTGATCCATGTCTTACAATTGTGTGGTGTGGTTTTGGTTTTTGATAAGATATCCCATCTGATTTTCAGCAAAAAAGAAGAGTAACACAAAACAAACTGTCACCATCATCGTTGTGGTTTTGGTTGTTTTTGTCACTATTTTCAGCAGCATATGCTTTTTCTTCAGAGTAAGGAAACGAAGGGTAAAACTTGAACAAGGTAAGTTCAACTCTGTTTATTTATGTTATCTGAGGTTTTGGAACTCTGTTTGCTATCTAATTTTTCCCCTTTTCAGATGAGAATTCGGAAGACGTTAGTCTGATGGAATCATTGCAATATGATTTTGAAACTATAAGATCTGCAACAGATGACTTCTCTGATGCAAATAAGCTTGGACAAGGTGGGTTTGGAGCTGTTTACAAGGTAACACAACAATCACTTTCACAAAAAAAAAAGTATTAATCTAAGCATGGTTTCCTTATTTTTCTGTTTTAAACATTCAGGGTACGCTATTAAATGGGCAACCTATAGCCGTGAAAAGGCTCTCCAAAAATTCTGAACAAGGTGATCGTGAATTTAAGAATGAGGTCATGTTACTTGCTCAGCTTCAACACCGGAATTTAGTAAGGCTCCTAGGATTTTGCTTGAAAACAGACGAAAGGCTTCTCATTTACGAATACGTGCCTAACAAAAGTCTTGATCACTTCATTTTTGGTATATTTTCTCTGCCTCCAATTTCATATAATTTATAGTAATTTCTTAAAGATTAAAAAAGTTCATATTTCATTTAATGAAATTGTATTTAGACCCAAACAATCACGAGCATTTGGATGGGGAAACACGTTACAAGATCATAGGAGGCATTGCTCGAGGGATTCTTTACCTCCATGAAGATTCTCGGGTTCGAATTATTCATCGTGATCTCAAAGCCAGCAATATTTTGTTAGATGAAGATATGAACCCCAAAATTGCTGATTTTGGATTGGCAAAACTGTTTGTAATTGATCAAACTCAAGGAGATACAAAGACAGTTAGGGGAACCTAGTAAGTACTGTGATAATATGGCTAACTTACACTTTCATATTGTGCTCTCCTTACAACAGAAAGCTTCATTGAAAAACAAAAAAAACTTGCATGTCTAATAAATGGAATATATTTCATGCAGTGGATATATGGCTCCTGAGTATGTAATTCATGGTCGCTTTTCTGTCAAAACGGATGTCTTCAGTTTTGGGGTGTTAGTTCTTG
Source organism: Prunus avium (assembly GCF_965620075.1). NCBI lineage: Eukaryota > Viridiplantae > Streptophyta > Magnoliopsida > Rosales > Rosaceae > Prunus > Prunus avium. Next base: position 36,538,607 of record NC_142287.1, on the reverse strand, counting down.
AAATTGTAAGCGGTAAAAAGATTGGTAGTTTCCAATATGGCGAGAATGAAGAGAACCTGTTAACCTATGTGAGTATGAACACATTAAAGTCATTATATATTCTCTGTTTTGCCTTGGTAAAATTTCTTTTTGAATATATTGATGTACTTTTATAGGCCTGGAGAAATTGGAGGGAGGATACAATTCAAAACATCATAGATCCCGTGTTGAAGACAAGTTCACAAATCGAAACGATGAGATGCATCCACATTGGTTTACTGTGTGTGCAAGAGAATGTGGTGGACAGGCCAACCGTGGCTTCAGTTGTATCCATGCTCAACAGCCAGTCTGTCGTACTTCCAGTACCCTCACAACCAGCATTCTATATGCATCACAACACTAGATCAGACATATTTGCACTGGCTGAGTCAGACCAATCCAAAAGCCTCTCTGGCCATGTCACAGAAAATGAGCCTTCAAATATTACTGAACCATATCCTCGCTAATGGTCGAGTACCAACGATTCTGTAACAAATTTAGGCTTTAAGTTTTGGTTCATTTACTATGTTAGCACTAAAGTTTAGTTGGTGTCTTCTTGCTTCAAGTTGGTATGTTCATCGTTAATAAAATGGCTTCCCGTAGCTTCATTGTTATGCCTGTTTATCTTCTTGCAGTTCTCTGTTGATCAAGTGCATGTGTCAGGAATTAAGGACTCAAACATTACTGAACCACATGCTTGTTGTGAAAATGGACAAACACTTTCACTCACTCCCCTAATGATCTTGTTGTTGATGGACTTTGTGACACACACAAGGATGGATGAATCACACACACACACACTAGAGAAACCAACCAAGCACAAAGTGACACAAGTATTTTAGAGGTTCAGCAATTGCCTACATCCTCTTGGTGATCCTCTTGAGAAATTCACTAATGAAAGAATAAGTTACAACTTTGGTTTACAAAGAAACCCCCTTAGAACTCTATTCTCTCCCAAGCTCTCTTTTCTCTCTCACCCCTTGCTCAACACTTTGATACACTTGTGAACACTCTCACAACTCTTGGTGTTTCCCCCTTTTGGTGTCTAGACTACTCAAGACTCAACTCAGCTCTCTCTTGAACTGATTGCCCTCTCTCTCTTCCTCCCTTGGTGAGATAACCTCCCTTTGAACACAATAGCTCCCAGCTACTTGACAACTTTGAGATTAACCACACAACTTCTGTCTTGCTTCCTCTTCCCTTTAATACACAAGCCTTTGGACTTAGGAGAAGGCTCCATCTTTTCCTCCCACGTTCTCCCCTTGGTTTCCAGACTTGGACCACAACTTGGGCAGAACAAAGACTAGGCATTGACAGCTGCAACTTCAGCCACCCTATCTAGAGCCATAGGGTAGGTACTCCTTGAAGCAAGTCAACAAACATCCTTCAATGCTCCCTCAAACCTCCCAACTGATTGCCAACCTTCATTTAACTCAGAAGTGACCCCTAGGGTCCTTGGAAATCGGTGGGAGGCGATAGCCATTGAAAATAGAGTTGGAAACTCGAGGAACAAACAGAAACAACACCTCTGGGCGACCGGTCGCTAGCACTGGGCGACCGGTCGCTTTTACACAGAGTCTTCAGCATTTCAGATTTTCTTCCTGCGACCGGTCGCCAGCTCCTTGCGACCGGTCGCTCGTCGATTTTTCTAAAGGCTTCGAATCTGCTTCTAAACGACCGGTCGCTATTCCCTTGCGACCGGTCGCTTCCTGCGACACTTGCATTGTAAATGTGAGCCATTTTACAACAATGCTTGCTTGTGGGGCTGAGTATATATCAGCCATATTACAACGTTATGGCTTGCTGTGTTTTTTGCCTGGTCTTGTGGGAGTGTATGAGATCCTTGATATCTTTTAATAACTGCAGTTGAAGTTAAAAGTTTTCTCTACATAAAACCAGTTGTCATGTCATTTCTTTGAGAGGCCAAATTCAAATTAGAAGAACTTGTAGAATTATAGTTTGGGGACATGGTGGAGTCAATTCGTTTTGGTATCAAATGCCAAACTAAACTGATCAATCCGAACTGGAAACAAATTTTCAACAAAACCAAATCCAACCAAGCAATCTTTTGGGCAGAGCGTTGTATGGTGAGATACTCATACAACTTGATATATGGTATTGAAAAACAGTACCCTGTTAAGTATGTGCCTGGAGCTTAGTTTCTCAATAATCCTCAACCGTTTCACCCGGTGCTTGACCACTTATTGCATAATGTAAGTGACAGAGCTGCATCAGTGAATTCTCTTTAAAAAAATTCAGCATGGCATGCAACTGTCCAGGAGCTGAAACAATATCAATATATGCACTTGTTCAGTGCACTCCAGACATGGACAAGCAAAATTGCAACAATTGCCATAAAGAGTCCATCTCAGAAATTCAAACCTGTCGCGGTGGAAAGCAAGGAGGAAGAGTTCTTAAACCCAGCTGCAATTTAAGGTATGAGGTTAGTCTTTTCTTTGGGTCTACAGCCGATTCGTTAGTAGATGTTCCAGCTCCAGTTCCAGCAGCACCAGCACCTGAAGAAGGTACGTATGCGTAAAGAAACGAAGGGTAAAACTTGAACAAGGGAAGTTCAACTCTGTTTATTTATTGTTGACGCTAAAAAATGGTTCAGCACTCTTTAGCCCAACTTAGAGATGAGGTGTGATGATTGATGGGTGAAGGTGAGAACCTTCAGCATGTGTGTGAGGATTTGGGCAAGCGATAAACATACAGAAGACAAGATATACGTGGTTCACCCTTAATGAACGGGCTACGTCCACGGAGAAGTATATTCTCATTATTATAACAATGTGTATTTACATTTGTACAATGGGCTGGGCCCAAATATAAAGAGAAGAAAGTAGAGAAGCCCATGACTGAATACAAAGCCCAACCTAGGGGGGATCCCTTCCTAAGTGGAGAGTGGTCTCCTTTTATAGATGAGAGGGAGTCTTCCCTTCTTGCAATATTTCAATGTGGGACTCTTGGCCTTGCTTAGAATTGCTTCTAGTTGCTTGGTCAAATATGGTATAAACATTTATCTTATCTGAGGTTTTGGAACTCTGTTTGCTAATTCATCTAATCTCAAAAAGAAGAAAAACTTGCATGTCTAAATAAAGTATAATAATGCAGTGCATATATGGCTCTTGAATATGTAATTCATGGTCACTTTTCTGTCAAAACTGATGTCTTCAGTTTTGGGGTGTTAGTTCTTGAAATTGTTAGTGGTAAAAATATTTGTAGTTTCAGATATGGCGAGAATGAAGAGGACTTGTTAAGCTATGCGAGTATGAATGCAATCAAGTCGGTAGATTCCTTCCTTTGCCTTGGTTAAATTTGTTTTTTACTACATTTTGATGTACTTTTATAGGCCTGGAGAAATTGGAGGGAGGATACAGTTGAAAACATCATAGATCCGGTGTTGACGAGAAGTTCATGAATCGAAGCGATGAGATGCATCCACATTGGTTTACTATGTGTGCAAGAAAATGTGGTGGACTGACACAGACCAACCGTGGCTTCAGTTGTATCCATGCTTAACAGCCAGTCTCTGACACTTGCAGTACCCTCACAATCTGCATTTTATATATGAATCCACAACACTGGATCAGACAAATCGACGTTGACTGAGTCTGACCAATCCAAAAGCCTCTCTGTCTATACATCAAAATATGAGACTTGAAATTACTGAACCATTTTCCATCTCTCTCTACTACTGAATTGAAACCCTCCTTTTTCAAATGGTGCGGCAGCTTTCCTTTGAGAGCCAGGGAACAAAACCTCATCAATTTCCCAAATAGTTGGAAGGACAAGAGGCGGGTGGGCCCGTGATACAAAGTGATCCTAGAGCTTTCACGCCAATATCACTTGTTGACGCCAAAAAGTGGTTCTTTGACTTTGAGGGTCAACTTAGTAATTTTGTAGTTTTATACCTTCGGTATCCTTAGAGCCTCGGTAGGGAGCGTGATCTGCAAAATGAGAAAACGCACTGTAAGACCCAAGGCACCGGTGTGGTACCGGCCGAAGGCTCTCCGATGCTTAAGTAAGTTCGGGATTAGAAAGTTCAACTGACAGATCAATAGGCTCGTATGCCGTCAGTTCTGATTACCTCTATTTTTGGGGTGATTGGCCTCCTTTATAGGCCTTGGGAGGTGTGCACTTTGTTGATAATTTCGATGTGGGACTGTGGGCGTCGCTTGGGAGCATGCCACGTGTCCCAGAAGGAGGTGTTGCCCTAATGGAGCGATCGGTAGGCAGGGTGTCGAAGGCTTCCCTGACCAGGCTCGATTTCTTCCACGCGTCTTGTTCTCATTGGCTGTTCATTTTGGGTATAAACATCACTCATCAAATTAACTTAAGTTGGCTGCCACATACTTGGCAATAACACACTCCTGCATTTAAATGTAACGAGAAATTAAAACGGCAACTAACAAAATTGAAACCCAATAAAACCACTTGAGTTGGTAGAAATCAAGAAAATAAAATGCCTTTAAATTTTGGTTTATTTAGTTATCACCAAAGTTTAGTTGGTGTCTTCTTGCGTCAAATTTGGTATGCTTATCTCCATGCAGTTCTCTGTCTATTGTTCTCTGTTCTCACACCCAGCAGTAGTGAGATAGACGAGGGAGGAGAGGGAGAGGGAGCAAAAACCCTAAAATCTCTTCTTCTTTTTTTGTTTTCAATAATAGGGGTGTTTTTGAGTGTTTTATAGGTTTGAGTTTTTAAAAATTGGCCTACCAAATGGATTTTTTGGACTTTGGTCTTAAAATTTATTTTTGAGTTTATAAAATTGGATCAAATTAGGATACCAAAGGAGCCCTTGGGCTTTGAAATATACCGTTTCTATTGTTGTAAGGTATCGTTTAAGTTTACATTGATCTCAAAAAATGTGATCCACTTTCTTAATTATTTCTTGATTTTCCTATCACCTTTTGCACAAAAGAAATTGGATGAATTGTCTATGCTCTGTTTGTGTGGTGGTGATTACATTACTGTATGTTTTGATAGAGTAGATGAGAACAGAATCTGGCGTAATCGAAGGTTTGTTTTTATTTTCTTTGTTTGTTTCTAACAAAAGTTAAAAGAAAAGAAAAATAACAAAAACAGAGAGAGAGAGAGAGAATACGTATACCAAAGGCGAGGGACCTTTGAATTTCCTCTCTCTTGTCCTTCCTAAGATACAAAGTTACAAGATCTCTTCAAAGTCACGAAAAATATCGGTACAAAAGTCAAGAAAAAGCCCAAAAAATGCTAGCTAGTCTATTGAAGCTGTAAGTTAAAAGTTTTCTCTACATAAAACCAGTTGTCATGTCATTTCTTTGAGAGGCCAAATTAAAATTAGAAAAGAACTTGTAGAATTATAGTTTGGGGACATGGCGGAGTCAATTCGTTTTGGTATCAAATGCCAAACTAAACTGATCAATCCGAACTGGAAACAAATTTTCAACAAAACCAAACCAACCCAAATCCAACCAACCAATTACCAAATAACCAAGCCAACACAAGCCAATAAATTTTGGATTAATTTGGTACAGACCCGTGGAGGATACGGAAGGTACAAGGTAAAGTGTGGCTGATATCAGCCGACACTATAAGTGGAGACGACTCACATGGCCTCTTAAAAGTCATGAAAGGTGCAAAAAATTCTAGCTATTCTATTGAAGCTATAAGTGGAGACGAGTTGTTACTTGTGAATTGAGCAAGAAAAATGGGTTGCTCAAGATCATTGATTTTGTTCATTAATCTTGCTATTACCTTAAACCTTGTTGCTCTCATCAGAGCCCAAGATGATGATGCCTCATGCACAACAATAGCTGACTACTGCTGGAAATGCACTGATGGTGCCACCTACACACCAGGTGACATGTACCAAGTGAACCTCAAGAGCCTCCTCTCCTCCTTCTCCTCCAACAACCAAAACAACTATGGATTTTACAATTCATCAATGGGAAAACACCCCAACAAAGTCAATGCAATTGCATTATGCAGAGGAGACCTCTCACAGGACCGTTGTCAGGCTTGTCTCAACACGTCTATTGATAAGGTCCTGCAAACTTATTGTCCAACTCAGAAGGAAGCAATCTTTTGGGCAGAGCGTTGTATGGTGAGATACTCATACAACTTGATATATGGTATTGAGAAACAGTACCCTGTTAAGTATGTGCCTGGAGCAGAGTTTCTCAATAATCCTCAACCGTTTCAGCCGGTGCTTGACTACTTGTTGCATAATTTAAGTGACAGAGCTGCATCAGTGAATTCTCCTCAAAAATTTGCAGCAGGGCGTGCAACTGTCCCAGGAGCTGAAACTATATATGCACTTGTTGTTGACAATGACTTGAGACAAAGCTGGAAATATGGAAAAGCTTGTCTACCACCTAGAAACTCACTTCCATGTTTTAGGGGAACACAAGGGGAACACAACAAGCTGGAAACATGGAGACATAATTCATGCTTTGGAGATTGTAATATTGTAAATTGTGAATTGGGGTTGTAACCAACGGATGGCTATCTAGCTATGCCTATACTTGTAGATAAATATTCAATATGTAAAATGAGAAAAATAAGATTTGCATTCTCTGCAAAACCTCTCTATTTTCAGCTTCTATACTCTCTCAATTACACTATCTTTGGCATGGTATCAGAGCAATCGATTTTGGTTGCCTCTGCATAACCTTGTTCTTGTCTAATCTCTACCTATCCTTGCCCATAATTTGCTGTTATATCATTCCTATCTTATACTTTGCCTTGCCTTAAAATTGGTTGTGATCACAATCTTAATTTGTGCTCTTGTTTGCTGAAGTTCTAAGCTTGTTTTCTTAAGCCTTGTCTCTACTTAACCTTATCCTTGCATAATTCAACTTGTGTTCCTTTGGTTACTTGGTTCTGTTGTACCCTTGTTGTGTTCTTGAAATCTTCCGCTGCATTTACGTATCCATACTTTCACACAAGACCCGCAACATGGCATCCAAGACTGCTTATGTCATGACTACCGGTGAGTCTCCGTCTCCTGCCTTACTCTCCGACTCCAACCCCGACTCAGGTACACGCTCTACTACATGGATAATTGATACTGGTGCCACTGATCATATGACTTTTGACTCCACTGTTTTTTCCACCTTATCTCCTAAATCTCATTATCCTTACATCACTAGTGCCAATGGGGCTCCTTCTAATGTTGCTGGAGAAGGGACTATATCACTTTCCCCTAAATTGTCCTTACCTCATACACTATTTGTCCCCTCTATTAAATGCAATTTGTTGTCTGTTGGGAAATTCCTTGACTCACATAATTGTTATGCCACATTCTATCCTTCTCATTGTAAGTTTCAGGACCTTACGACTCACGAGACGATTGGGCATGGTAAACGGAGAGGGGGGTTGTATACCTTGATGGTCTCATCACCACCATGAGCTGTCCATGTTCAAAACTCACGTGCTCAACAACAGATTTGGCTATGGCATCGTCGCTTAGGACATCCATCGTTTGGCTATCTTCGACGATTGTTTCCATCACTATTCCAAGGCTTAGTTGATTCTCAGTTTAAGTGTGAAACATGTGTGTTGGCCAAGAGTCATCGCACTGTATTTCCCTCAAGTGATAGTAAAACAGAATTTCCTTTTGAGTTGATTCACTCCGATGTTTGGGGCCCTGCTAAAGCCTCTTCTACTGGCAAGAGGTGGTTTGTTACATTTATAGATGACTGTACCCGCATGACATGGGTATATTTGCTCGCCCATAAAAGTGATGTTACCACCACAGTTCGCGAATTTCATGCTATGATCACCACTCAGTTCCAAGCATCCATCAAAGTGTTTCGGTCTGACAATGGTGGGGAATATGTGAATGGTTCCTTGGCTCAATTCTTCAAGGACCAAGGCATCATCCATCAAACCTCCACACCCTTCACTCCACAACAAAATGGTGTCGCCGAACGAAAGAATCGCCAATTACTTGAAGTTGCCCGTGCCTATATGCTTGATAAGTCTGTTCCTCATCACTTATGGGGTCATGCTCTCCTCTCTGCAGTCTATGTGATTAATCGGGTGCCTAGTAGCGTTCTGAATTTCCAAACTCCACTAGATACCTTGGCTCATCACATCTCTCTTCCTACCATTCTCAAGTTGCCTCCTCGTGTGTTCGGTTGCGTTGTTTATGCTCATGTTCCTTCTCATCAACGGAGTAAGCTGGATCCATGTGCCCTCCGATGTGTGTTCATTGGATATGGCTTGAATCAAAAAGGATACAAGTGTTACCATCCTCCTACTCAAAAAATCTTTGTCACTATGGATACCATTTTTCATGAAGATTTGGCCTACTTTATGGTTTCCAAGACCCCTTCTCTTCAGGGGGAGAGGGGGAGTGAAGAGAAGGACTTGTCATTTGAAGAGAATATCGAAAAAAATGCTGAAGAAAACGGAGAAGTACCCCAAGCGACCGGTCGCCACCCTACTTGCGACCGGTCGTGTTTACACAGAGTTGAAGATTCTCATGAAGTGCCCCAGGCGACCGGTCGCGATCCATCGACGACCAGTCGCGAAGTGCCCCATGCGACCGGTCGCGACACATTTACGACCGGTCGTTTTGACACAGAGACGAATACAAATCAAATTCCCCTGGCGACCGGTCGTGAAGAACCCAGCGACCGGTTGCTTTTTCACAGAGTTGAAAATTCTGAAGAAAATTATGATCTGTCCAGTCCTGACCTCAGTGAAGACCTTGAGACTATGGAACCAGAAGGTGATCCAGATGCCCCTGATGATCAACTACAAAATACAACCCCTCCTGCCCTGCCATCGCATCATTCGTCTAGTGATGAAGAAGTACTTGAGGTAACTACTGAACCACCTAATGTTGCACCATATACACTTCCACCTAGATCCACTAGGGGAAAACCTAAACCTCAATATTGCCCTGACCTTAATGCTAAATCTAAATACCCCATCAATAACCATGTGTCCACTCATAGATTGTCAAAGTCATATGCATCATTTGTCAATCAATTATCTACTGTATGTGTTCCAAGTAAATGGCAGGATGCTGTGACAGATTCTAGATGGACTGAAGCAATGGCAATTGAAATGGAAGCTTTGAACAAGAATTCTACATGGGAAATGGTTCCTTTACCACATGGGAAGAAACCAGTTGGATGTCGATGGATATACACTATTAAATACAAAGCTGATGGATCCATAGACCGATACAAAGCTCGATTAGTGGCCAAGGGATATACACAAACATATGGAATTGACTACCAGGAGACGTTTGCACCAGTTGCCAAAATCAACACTGTACGTGTTCTCATATCCTTGGCTGCAAATCTTGACTGGCCACTACTGCAATATGATGTAAAAAATGATTTTCTTCATGGGGACTTACAAGAAGAAATATATATGGATCCACCACCAGGGATTCCTATGACATCCGGTCCGAATACTGTATGCAAGCTGAGAAAATCTCTGTATGGGCTAAAGCAATCACCCCGAGCCTGGTTTGGGAGATTTACTGATTCCATGAAACGATTTGGGTACACTCCGAGTAGCTCAGATCACACATTGTTCTTAAAGCGTCGTGGTGGAAAGCTTACGGCTCTGATCATCTATGTAGATGATATGGTGGTTACCGGTAATAACAATGAAGAAATGCAGAATTTACAGAAGCTCTTTGGAAGTGAATTTGAGATGAAGGAACTGGGTGAGTTACAATATTTTCTTGGCATTGAGGTTGCTAGATCTAAACATGGCATATTTTTATCCCAAAGAAAGTATGTGTTAGATTTGTTGACAGAAACAGGAATGCTGGATTGCAAGCCAGCTGACACACCTATTGAACAGAATCACAAATTGGGAATGTATCCAGATCAAGCTCCTACTGATAAAGAAAGGTATCAAAGGTTAGTTGGGCGATTGATTTATCTATCCCACACACGCCCTGACATAGCTTATGCTGTGAGTGTGGTAAGCCAATTCATGCATCAACCAAGTGAAGCACACATGAATGGAGTAATACGGATAATGCGATACTTAAAGACTGCCCCTGGAAAAGGATTGATGTTCTCCAAACATACACCTATGGATCCTGAAGGATACACTGATGCTGATTGGGCAGGGTGTATCACGGATAGACGCTCAACTTCTGGATATTTTACATTTGTGGGTGGCAATTTAGTTACTTGGAGGAGTAAGAAACAAAGAGTTGTAGCAAGATCCAGTGCTAAAGCTGAGTTTAGAGGAATGGCTCAAGGAGTATGTGAATTGCTTTGGTTGCGAAGATTGCTAAAGAATCTTGACATTAAACAAGTGAATGCCACAAACCTATATTGTGACAATAAAGCTGCCATCGAGATAGCACATAACCCAGTACAACATGACCGTACCAAACATGTGGAAGTCGATCGACACTTCATCAAAGAGAAACTAGAAAGTGGTATAATTAAGTTTCCATTTGTAAACTCGGAAAACCAACTTGCCGACATTCTGACAAAGGCCGTATCAAGTAAAGTCTTTCATGACTCAGTTGACAAGTTGGGCATGCGTGATATCTTTGCACCAACTTGAGGGGGAGTGTTGACAATGACTTGAGACAAAGCTGGAAACATGGAAAAGCTTGTCTACCACCTAGAAACTCACTTCCATGTTTTAGGGGAACACAACAAGCTGGAAACATGGAGACATAATTCATGCTTTGGAGATTGTAATATTGTAAATTGTGAATTGGGGTTGTAACCAACGGATGGCTATCTAGCTATGCCTATACTTGTAGATAAATATTCAATATGTAAAATGAGAAAAATAAGATTTGCATTCTCTGCAAAACCTCTCTATTTTCAGCTTCTATACTCTCTCAATTACACTATCTTTGGTACTTGTTCAGTGCACTCCAGACATAGACAAGGAAAATTGCAGCAATTGCCTTAAAGACTCCATCTTAGAGATTGAGGGATGTTGCGGTGGAAAAAAAGGAGGTTGAGTTCTTAAACCCAGCTGTAGTTTCAGGTATGAGATTAATCTTTTCTTTAGGTCTACAGCCAATTCGTTGGTAGATATTCCAGCTCCAGTTCCGGCAACACCAGCACCCAAAGAAGGTACATATGGTTACCTTGCATATCTTAAATTCGATCGATGTCTTACAATTGTGTGATATGGTTTTGGTTGTTAATAAAGGAATCCATGTGATTTTCAGAAAAGAAGAAGAGTAACATAAAACAAATTGTCATCACCCTCGTTGTGGTTTTGGTTGCTTTTGTCACTATTCTCAGCAGCATATGCATTTTCTTAAGACTAACGAAACGAAGGGTAAAACTTGATGAAGGTAAGTTCAACTCTGTTGAATTGTCACACAGTCTTTATTCTTCTTGTTAAATTTAATGCACACTTGTCTTGAAGAATTTAGAAAAAGTTGGCAAGATCAAGCTTTAAGACATAATTATTGTAGGCATGCTAGAAAAATCATAATAAAAATCTTGTAATAAGGTAATACTATTATATTGTAAACTAGTGGTCATGAGAAGAAAGCCAAGTCAGTGGACTTGGATAATGGCAGCAGCCTATACCTATAAATAGGTGTCGAACCCTCTTGTAAATAAGTTGTGCATTTAAGCGCAACACAATATTTGGACCGTTCTAATTATCTAACCGTTCAAGACATGATTCAAATATTGCAAAATTAGGTAAATGCACTACTTCTAAATATAGAGGCTAACAATCTAAGTTGTTCCTTTTCAGATGAGAATTCAGAAGAAATAAATTTGGTGGAATCATTGCAATATGATTTTGAAACTATAAGATCAGCAACAGATGACTTCTCTTATGCAAATAAGCTTGGACAAGGTGGATTTGGAGCTGTTTACAAGGTAACAAAACAATCACTTTCACAAGAAAAAAAAAACTATTAATCTAAGCATGGTTTCCTTATTTTTCTGTTTTAAACATTCAGGGTAGACTATTAAATGGGCAACCTATAGCTGTGAAAAGGCTCTCCAAAAATTCTGAGCAAGGTGATCGTGAATTTAAGAATGAGGTCATGTTACTTGCTCAGCTTCAACACCGGAATTTAGTAAGGCTCCTAGGATATTGCTTGACAACAGACGAAAGGCTTCTCATTTACGAATACGTGCCTAACACAAGTCTTGATCACTTCATTTTTGGTATATTTTCTCTGCCTCAAATTTCATATAATTTATAGTAATTTCTTAAAGATTAAAAAAGTTCATATTTCATTTAATGAAATTGTATTTAGACCCAAACAATCACGAGCATTTGGATTGGGAAACACGTTACAAGATCATAGGAGGCATTGCTCGAGGGATTCTTTACCTTCATGAAGATTCTCGGGTTCGAATTATTCATCGTGATCTCAAAGCCAGCAATATTTTGTTAGATGAAGATATGAACCCCAAAATTGCTGATTTTGGAATGGCAAGACTGTTTGTTATTTGATCAAACTCAAGGAAATACAAGGACAGTTAGGGGAACCTAGTAAGTACTGTGATAATATAGCAAGCTAACTTACACTTTCATTTTGTGCTCTCCTTGCAACAAAATTCAAAAAGCTTCATTGAAAAAAGAAGAAAAACTTACATGTCTACTAAATGGAATATAATCATGCCGTGGATATATGGCTCCCGGGTATGTAAATAATGGTCGCTTTTCTATCAAAATGGATGTCTTCAGTTTTGGGGTGTTAGTTCTTGAAATTGTAAGCGGTAAAAAGATTGGTAGTTTCCGATATGGCGAGAATGAAGAGGACCTGTTAACCTATGTGACTATGAATACATTAAAGTCATTATTTATTCTCTCTTTTGCCTTGGTAAAATTTCTTTTTGACTATATTGATCTACTTTTATAGGCCTGGAGAAATTGGAGGGAGGATACAATTGAAAACATCATAGATCCCGTGTTGACAGCAAGTTCACAAATCCAAACGATGAGATGCATCCATATTGGTTTACTGTGTGTGCAGGAAAATGTGGTGGACAAGCCAACCGTGGCTTCAGTTGTATCCATGCTTAACAACCAGTCTCTCGCACTTTCAGTACCGTCACAACCTGCATTCTATATTCATCACAAGACTGGATCAAACATTACTGAACCGTATCCTCGCTAGCCGTTGAGTGCCAATCATACTGTAACATACTTTAGCCTTTAAATTTTGGTTTGTTTTATTAGATAGCACCAAAGTTTAGTTGGTGTGAGTCTTCTTACTTCAAGCTGGTATTTTTATCGTTAATAAAATGGCTTCCCCTAGTTTATCTCCCTGCAGGTCTCTGTCTCTTGTTCTCTGTTTTTGAGAGACGATGGAAGGACTCAAAATTTTACTGAACCATATGGCTCGCTTTTGTGGGGCTGAGTATATATCAACCATATAACAACATATTTAGGTCCTTTTGGTTTACTTTTTGTTGGTACCGTGAATAACCGAGCAACAGGAGTCCCACATCGGAAAACTACAAGAGATGGAGACTCCCTCTCACCTATAAAAGAAGATTACTCTCCCCTTGGAAAAGGGGGCTCTCTCTTTAGGACTCTCCTGCTGGTCTGGTCTTCAAGTCCTGGGTCTCCGAACCTGGGGACTTGACCCCTGGGATTCAGATTCCTAGCTTTGTGCCTTAGGCCCTAGGCCTTCTTCCATTTATCTTTAGGTCTAATCCCCTTGTACAACTGTAAACAAACATTATCATAATGAGAACATCTTTTCTGTAGACGTAGCCCATTCATTAAGGGTGAACCACGTATATATTGTCTTTCGTATATTTATCGCTTGCCCAAGTCCTCACACACATACTGAAGGTCCTCACCTTCACCCATCATCCACAACACCTCATCACTAAGTTAGACTCAATCTTGGCTGAACCATTTTGAGCATCAACACTTTTGACACTTTTTTTTGGCTAGCTATTTTTAGCACAAGTTATGGCTTGATGTGTTTTTGGCTTTGTCTTGTGGAAGTGTATGAGATCCTTGATATCTTTTAGTAACGGCAGTTGAAGTTAAAAAGTTTTCTCTACATAAAACCAGTTGTTGTTTCTTTCAGAGGCCAAATTAAAGTTAGAAAAGAACTTGTAGAATTATAGTTAGAGAAGATAACAAACCAAACTGACCAACCCAAATCCAACGGTCCAATAAGCAAGGCAACACATCAAACCAATAAATTTCGGATTAATTTGGATTAGGTTAAATGGGTTGTGCGCATATTCAAAAGGGGAACAGAAAGAATACAAGAGTAAACCAAAGCACTTTTCTTCTGAATTTACCCAACATGACAAGCCCATGCACCAAAAGTCTTCAGCATTTGGAGGACTGACTTTGTTCTTTCTTTGTCCAAAAACAAAAAGAAAGACTTTGTTCTTTCTGGGTGGCCCACAAAAGTCTTCCGCATTCTAAGATTGTTTATATTTTCTTTTTTCTAAGAAAGTCACTTGGCTTGGACCCTAATTTCCATTAAAAAGAAAAACACTATCGACCAAAACAAATACACAAGAAAGTTTTAGGGCGACATTAGAAATGAAATGAGGCACACACCCAACCAATGAACCAATGACCAAGCACTAGAGACAACTGAAGGGAAGGGACCTTTGAATTTCCTCTGTCTAATCGGCAGTCTAAAACGTACAGCCACTTCTTTGACAAGAAGTGTCACTTGTCACTTGTCTTTATATTGGAAATGATGAAATATTGACAATTAATTGTATTTCTTTCTCAAAGTGTGGCTGATATCAGCCCGCATTACACAAGAGTCACAAGACCTCTTACAAGTCATGAAACTTATGATATGGGTAGAAAAGTGAACAAAAGGCCCGGTTCTATTGAATTTGAAACTGTTACTTGTGAATTGAGCAAGTAAAATGGGTTGCTTAAGATCGTTGATTTTGTTCATTAATCTTGCTGTTTCTATTATTATCATCTTAAACCTTGTTGCTCCCATCATAGCCCAATATGAAGATCCTATGTGCACAGAAAGAGCTGAGTACTGCTGGAAATGCTCTGATACTACTGGCACCTACAAGGCAGGTGACAAGTACCAAGATAACCTCAACAGCCTCCTCTTCTCCTTCCCCAACAACTCCGAAAACAATTACGGGTTTACAATTCATCAATGGGACAAGACTCCAACAAGGTCAATGCGATTGCCTTATGCAGAGGAGACCTCTCACAGGAACCTTGTCAGGCTTGTCTCGCCACGTCCATTCATAGTCTCTTGCGAAATTGTTCAAGTCAGAAGGAGGCGATCTTTTGGGCAGAAGATTGTATGGTGAGATACTCATACAACTTGATATTTGGTATTGAGAAACAGTCCCCTGTTAGGTATTTGCCTGGTCCAAATCCTGTAATTAATTCTCAACAGTTTTGGCTGGTGCTTAACTCCTTGTTGGGTAAGTTAAGCGACAGAGCTGCATCAGGGGATTCTCTTAAAAAATTTGCAGCAGGACATGCATTTGTCCCAGGAGCTCAAACAATATATGCACTTGTTCAGTGCACTCCAGACATAGACAAGCAAAATTGCAGCAATTGCCTTAAGGAGTCCATCTTAGATATTCCAACATGTTGCTTTGGAAGTCATGGAGGAAGAGTTCTTAAACCCAGCTGTACTTTAAGGTTTGAGGTTCATCTTTTCTTTAGGCCTACAGCCGATTCGTTAGTAGAGGTTTCAGCTCCAGTTCCAGCAGCACCAGCACCCAAAGATGGTACGTATATACGGTTATGGTAGTATGGTTACCCTGCATATCATTCAATCGATGTCTTATACAATTGTGTGGTGTGGTTTTGGCTGTTAATAAAAGAATCCATGTGTTTTCAGAAAAAAAGAAGAGTAACAAAAAACAAACTGTCATCATCATCGTTGTGGTTTTGGTTGCTTTTGTCACTATCCTCAGCAGCATATGCATTTTCTTAAGAGTAAGGAAACGAAGGGTAAAACTTGGTGAAGGTAAGTTCAACTTTGTTTAATTGTCACACAGTCTTTACTCTTTAAAATGCATTTATCTCATCTGAAGTTTTGGAACTCTATTTGCTAATTTAGTTCATCTCGGATTCTGAGGTTCTACATTTAGAGGTTGTGCATTTACTCACATTTACTCGTGATCTAAGTTGTTGCTTTTCAGATGAGAATTCGGAAGAAATAAATTTGGTGGAATCATTGCAATATGATTTTGAAACTATAAGATCTGCAACAGATGACTTCTCTGATGCAAATAAGCTTGGACGAGGTGGATTTGGAGCTGTTTACAAGGTAACAAAACAATCACTTCCAAAAGAAAAAAAAAATATTAATCTAAGCATGGTTTCCTTATTTTTCTGTTTTGAACATTCAGGGTAGACTATTAAATGGGCAACCTATAGCAGTGAAAAGGCTCTCCAAAAATTCTAGACAAGGTGATCGTGAATTTAAGAATGAGGTCATGTTACTTGCTCAGCTTCAACACCGGAATTTAGTCAGGCTCCTAGGATTTTGCTTGAAAACAGACGAAAGGCTTCTCATTTACGAATACGTGCCTAACAAAAGTCTTGATCACTTCATTTTTGGTATATTTTCTCTGCCTCAAATTTCATATAATTTATAATAATTTCTTAAAGATTAAAAAAGTTCATATTTCATTTAATGAAATTGAATTTAGACCCAAACAATCACAAGCATTTGGATTGGGAAACACGTTACAAGATCATAGGAGGCATTGCTCGAGGGATTCTGTACCTCCACGAAGATTCTCGGGTTCGAATTATTCATCGCGATCTCAAAGCCAGCAATATTTTGTTAGATGAAGATATGAACCCCAAAATTGCTGATTTTGGAATGGCAAGACTGTTTTTTATTGATCAAACTCAAGGAGATACAAGCACAGTTAGGGGAACCTAGTAAGTACTGTGATAATATAGCAAGCTAACTTACACTTTCATTTTGTGCTCTTCTTGCAACAAAATTCAAAAAGCTTCATCAAAAAAAGAAGAAAAACTTACATGTCTAATAAATGGAATATAATCATGCGGTGGATATATGGCTCCCGAGTATGCAGTTCATGGTCGCTTTTCTGTCAAAACGGATATCTTCAGTTTTGGGGTGTTAGTTCTTGAAATTGTAAGCGGTAAAAAGATTGGTAGTTTCCGATATGGCGAGAATGAAGAGAACTTGTTAACCTATGTGAGTATGAATACATTAAAGTCATTATATATTCTCTGTTTTGCCTTGGTAAAATTTCTTTTTGACTATATTGATCTACTTTTATAGGCCTGGAGAAATTGGAGGGAGGATACAATTCAAAACATCATAGATCCCGTGTTGACGACAAATTTACGAATTGAAACGATGAGATGCATCCACATTGGTTTACTGTGTGTGCAAGAGAATGTGGTGGACAGGCCAACCGTGGCTTCAGTTGTATCCATGCTTAACAGCCAGTCTCTCGGACTTCCAGTACCCTCACAACCTGCATTCTATATTCATCACAAGACTGGATCAGACATATCGACATTGAAAGAGTCAGACCAATCCAAAAGCCTCTCTGTCTATGTCTCAGAAAATGAGCCTTCAAATATTACTGAACCATAACCTCGGTAATGGTCGAGTACCAACCATTCTGTAACAAATTTAGGCTTTAAATGTTGTTTTATTTACTGTGTTAGCACTAAAGTTTAGTTGGTGTCTTCTTGCTTCAAGTTGACATATTTATTGCAATAAAATGGCTTCTTAAGTAGCATGTTCATCTCCTTGAACTTCTCTGTTTTTGAGCGGCAACAGAAGTTAATTGATCAAAAGACCTGTAATTACAGTTCAATTTTCAGAATGTAGCATTACTCAAAGACATGCTATTTAATTTCTAGACTGAGAATTGTCCGGCCGGCTTGGAGTCAGATAATCAAAATGAAATTAGTTTGAAGTCGTTTGGGTTGAGCTACGGTCCTCGCTTACCTTGCCCCTTGGACAAAGACGAAGAGGCACACAGAAAGCAGAGCATTTGCTTCCAATGAGAATGTATTGTTGACTTTTTCATCTGCACATACTTTCCATTTA
Organism: Prunus avium; assembly: GCF_965620075.1. Classification (NCBI taxonomy): domain Eukaryota; kingdom Viridiplantae; phylum Streptophyta; class Magnoliopsida; order Rosales; family Rosaceae; genus Prunus; species Prunus avium. The sequence goes on along the minus strand of NC_142287.1, from coordinate 36,520,606 downwards.
GGCTGGTATATCATATTATACTTATTTCAAGATTAATTAAGATCTTGGAATTCACAGCTCAAGCTAGACCAAATAGCCTAAACTATTCTAAATCAAGTGTGGTGGCCAATAAGCCAATAAGCTAAGGAGGTCAATTAGCATACACCAAGCTATGTACTATTCTCCTCCAATATAATAAAATCACTTTGTTTCAACTATTGTCCTATTGTTCTAAACCCCTTCACCACATAAACCAACAACAATATCAAAGCAACACACACAACACACCTCCTAAAATTCGAACATGGAGATATGCAGTGGTCATAAAAATAGTAGCTTTCACATTAACGGGAATGCAGAGGATCTTCTTAGCTATGTATGTATAAGTTATGTATGATGAATATTATTTGCTTCTGAACTATAGGACTCGACGACTGGCTAGTATTGTTGATATAAATTAAAACATTGTTGCAGGCGTGGATAAACTGGAGGGAAGAGACGGCCGGCTTTAAACCTCATAGATTCAAATTTGATGGCTACGGTTTCAAAAGCTGAAATATTGAGATGTATTCATACAGTAATGGGTTACTATGTGTTCAGGAGAATCTAGATGAGAGGACCAACCATGGCTTCAACTGTTCTTGTTAGCTTGTAATAGATTAATTACACAAAGTCCTAGTCCTTATTCTAGGGAACCTTGTTTTAGGGAACCTTGTTTTAGGGAGCTTTACTTTACTTTCTTGTCTTAGGGAAACTTTGTTTCCTTGTCTTAGGGATGCCTTGTCTTGGCTTGTAATTATAAATGTATTGTAAGTAATACAAACACAACATGTTGAAATCAGAAAATATGTTTCAGCTCCAATTCTCTCTACATTCTCCACTTCCTTCAATTAATCTTCTCTATATTTGACATGGTATCAGAGCAGCGATCTTGCTGACTCTAGTCTCGAATTGTTGCTGCTATCATGGGAGAAAACGATTTCTTTCCCACTGAAAGTAGCACTACCGATCCGGCTACTCCTTCTCAACCTACTTTCACAGAATTTGCTGCTCAAATGGCTAAGTTGATGAAGACACAAGCATCTACATCAACTACGACCCCGACTCCGACAATTACCTATGAAACCTCTTCTGCACAAATTGGCATTAAATTGGATGGCTCCAACTATGCCTTATGGTCTCAAGTTATTGAGATGTATGTTGCTGGCAAAGACAAGCTGGGATATCTCACTGGTGAACTCCCAACACCTTCTCAGACAGACTCGACATTCAACCGATGGCGAACAGAAAATGCAATTGTGAAAGGGTGGCTAATCAACTCCATGGAGCCAAGGTTAATTGGCAACTTCATTAGATTCCCGACGGCCAAAGGAGTTTGGGATGCAATAGCCACAACTTACTTTGATGGCACTGACACCTCCCAGGTGTATGATCTTAAAAGGCGAATCTCCCGTATGCGACAAGGGGGAGGTTCGATTGAAGCTTACTACAATGATCTCCAAGGCTTATGGCGAGAAATCGATTTTCGTCGTCCAAATGAGATGAAGTGCGAGCTGGATATTAAGAAATACTATGATATCATCCAAGAAGATCGAGTTTATATTTTCTTGGATGGTTTGGATGATCGGCTTGACAAAGCCCGAAGTGATGTGCTCCAAATGAGTCCGTTTCCTACAGTAGAGCAAGCCTATGCTCATGTTCGACGAGAGGATATCCGACAAGCTGTGATGTTAGGAGCTCCAACACCAACTGGAGCAGGATTGGCAACAAAAGGAACATACCGACCCTCTCGCCCGACTCCAACTCTCAATTCCCCAGTTACTGCTTCTCTCCAGCCACAAATTACTACCAACAAGACTACTCCACCTTCTCGACCTAAGGCTCCCACATATGGGAATGGTTGCACTCACTGCGGGAATCCAAAGCACACTCGAGAAACCTGTTTTAAATTACATGGCTATTCGGATTGGTGGGAGGCTCTCAAGGCTCGTAAACTTGCTGCTGGAGGAACGGGTCGTGCTGCCCTTGTCACCATGGATCCTCCGATAACATTAATTCCTCATGAAGAATCTACCTCAGTACCGGAAAAGAACTCTTCATCTTTCAGTGACTCAGGTAACTGTGGATATGTATTTCATACATCATATACAAGTGACTCCACATGTTGGATTATTGATTCAGGAGCCACAGATCATATGACGTTTGATTCAACCGATTTTCTAAGTACAACTACACCACAACGAACAAGTATTGCCAACGCGAATGGTGTTACTTCTCCTGTGGTCGGTGCTGGAACCATTGGCCTCTCTCCATCTCTTACTCTTCAAAATACTTTGCTTGTCCCATCGTTGTCTAATAAATTGATGTCTGTTGGCCAAGCTACTGAGCAACTAAATTGTTGTGTACTTATGTATCCCGATTTTTGTTTATTTCAAGATATTCTCACCAAGGAGATCATTGGTCGTGGTACTAAGAGAGGGGGGTTGTACTATGTGGATGATTTCAGTATGGGAAAGGCATATAGTGTGAAGCACTCATCGACTTGGAAGGATCGACAACTTTGGCTATGGCACCAACGTTTGGGGCATCCGTGCTTTGGCTATATGAGACATCTATTTCCAGATTTGTTTTCGAGTTCCTGTACCACTGATTTCCAATGTGATACTTGTATCTTAGCTAAGAGCCACAGAGTCTCTTATCCATTAAGTACAAATAAAAGTGTTACTCCATTTGCTTTGATACATTCTGATGTTTGGGGCCCTTCACCTATCTCTACAACTTCTGGCTTCCGGTGGTTTATCACCTTTGTAGATGATTGTACCCGCATGACTTGGCTCTTCATGATGAAAAATAAAACCGATGTGTTCCCTATATTTCAGTCATTTCACAAGCAAATTGAAACTCAATTCTCTACCAAGATTCAAGTCCTTCGTTCTGACAATGGGGGTGAATATATCAACCATGATTTTCAGACTTACTTCCAAAGAGACTACGTGTCCTCAAACTCCTCAACAGAATGGTGTTGCGGAACGAAAAAACCGACACCTCCTTGAAACAGCACGAGCCCTTTTAATTGGAGCTCATGTTCCTCGCCACCATTGGGATAATGCTATAGTTACCGCAGTCTACCTCATCAACCGAATGCCTTCCAAAGTTTTAGACTTCCGGACTCCATTACAAGCACTTGCCCAACATGGGCCCTTGCCCTCCGTTCAGATGCTTCCGCCCCGAGTCTTTGGTTGTGTGGCATTCGTCCATCTCCATAAAAATCAACGTGGCAAACTTGATCCATGTGCTCTCAGATGTGTTTTCGTAGGCTATGCTGCTCATCAGAAAGGATACCGGTGTTATCACCCCTCCAGCCGTCGTACGTATGTCACTTTGGATGTCACCTTTATGGAGTCCGAGATGTTCTTCCATGATCCGATGAACAAGGTGGCTCTGGATATTCAAGGACCTGAAGATTGGAGCAAAACAAACCAAAGCAATGAAGTTGAGATTCGGAACTGGAGCCAAGCGACCGGTCGCCATGAGCCCAGCGACCGGTCACCAGAAAATTCTGAAGCAGGATTTCGAACCTGTCCAAAAGCGACCGGTCGCCAGGAGCCCAGCGACCGGTCGCCAGCAAGTATTGAAGCTGTTTTTCGACTCTGTCCAAAAGCGACCGGTCGCCAGGAGCCCAGCGACCGGTCGTCAGCAAGTCCTGAAGCTAATTTTCGACTCTGTCCAAAAGCGACCGGTCGCCAGGAGCCCAACGACCGGTCGTCAGCAAGTCCTGAAGCTGATTTTCGACTCTGTCCAAAAGCGACCGATCGCCAGGAGCCTAGCGACCGGTCGTCAGAAAATTCTGAAGCTGGAGTTAGAGCCTGCCCAAAAGCGACCGGTCGCCAGGAACCCAGCGACCGGTCGTCATCCCGCCAAGAACACGATATTTCTTCATATTTTATCGACGAGACTGATGAAGACCCCCCTCACATCTCAGTACCCTATGATCAATCTCCTGAGAATACTCCTGAGGTAAGTGATTCTATTACATCTACTGTTTTAGCTGATGAAACTGTTAAATATCAATTACCTGTTAGACAGAACCGTGGAAAACCACCAATTCGGTACTCACCGGATGGTGGCAAGGCATCAAAATATCCAATTGCCAACTATGTGTCTACTGGAAAATTATCTGAATCTCTCCAGGGCTTTGTACATCAGTTATCCGCAATTCATATTCCAACAAAAGTAAGTGAAGCACTGAAGGATCCAAAATGGGTTCAAGCAATGAAGGAGGAGATGCAAGCTCTGGAGAAAAATCACACATGGACACTGGAGACCTTACCTCAAGGAAAGAGGACTGTGGGATGCAGATGAGTTTACACCTTGAAATATAATGCTGATGGGTCCATCGAACGTTACAAAGCAAGGCTTGTGGCAAAGGGATACACCCAAACATATGGTATTGACTACGAAGAAACATTTGCCCCAGTCGCAAAACTTAACACTGTTCGAGTGCTATTGTCCATTGCAGCAAATATTGATTGGCCTCTCCACCAATTTGATGTCAAAAATGCCTTCTTGCATGGAGAACTCTCAGAAGAAGTATACATGGATATCCCACCAGGATATGTTACATCCCCTCATGCTAATGTGGTGTGTCAATTACGAAAGGCATTATTGGATTGAAGCAGTCTCCTCGGGCATGGTTTGGGCGTTTTACCTTGGCTATGAAGACTTATGGTTTTACGCAGAGTAACTCTGACCATACTCTGTTCTTAAAACACCAAGGAGGGAAGGTAACGGCTCTAATCATTTATGTTGATGATATGATTATTACTGGGAATGATACGCAGGAAATCTCTCAACTACAAAAATGTTTGGCAAAGGAATTTAAAATGAAAAATCTTGGTGGACTCAAGTACTTCTTGGGCATTGAAGTTGCTCGTTCACAGCAAGGCATATTTCTTTCCCAGAGAAAGTACGTTCTAGATTTATTGGCAGAAACTGGGATGCTAGATTGCAAACCTGTCGACACTCCAATCGTTCAGAATCACCACCTTGGGGAATATCCCAATCAGATAACCACTAACAAAGAAAGATATCAAAGGTTAGTGGGGCGATTGATCTACTTGTCCCATACCCGACCCGACATCGCATATGCTGTAAGTGTTGCTAGTCAGTTTATGCATTGTCCAAGTGAAGATCATATGGATGCAGTTCTTCGAATCCTTAAATATCTGAAGTCCGCACCAGGTAAAGGACTTATGTTCTCTAGAAATGGTCATCTGAATATCAGTGGCTATACCAATGCGGATTGGGCGGGAAATGTCACTGATCGACGATCAACATCAGGTTACTTCACATTTGTGGGAGGTAACTTGGTTACTTGGAGAAGCAAGAAACAGAAAGTCGTTGCCTTGTCTAGTGCAGAGGCTGAATTTCGAGGAATGACCAAAGGAATTTGCGAACTCCTTTGGTTAAAGCAATTGATTACAGAGATTGGATTTGCACCTACATTAGGAATGCATCTACTGTGTGATAACAAGGCTGCCATATCCATTGCCCATAATCCAGTTCAGCATGATCGCACTAAACATGTTGAAGTGGATCGACACTTCATTAAAGAGAAACTTGAAAACAAAGAAATTCAGCTTCCGTTTGTCAAGTCCGAAGACCAGCTGGCTGATATATTGACAAAAGCAGTTTCTAGCAGAGTATTTCACAACTCACTGGTCAGGTTGGGCATTGGCGACATCTACGCACCAACTTGAGGGGGAGTGTTAGCTTGTAATAGATTAATTACACAAAGTCCTAGTCCTTATTCTAGGGAACCTTGTTTTAGGGAACCTTGTTTTAAGGAGCTTTACTTTACTTTCTTGTCTTAGGGAAACTTTGTTTCCTTGTCTTAGGGATGCCTTGTCTTGGCTTGTAATTATAAATGTATTGTAAGTAATACAAACACAACATGTTGAAATCAGAAAATATGTTTCAGCTCCAATTCTCTCTACATTCTCCACTTCCTTCAATTAATCTTCTCTATATTTGACAGTTCTCATGTTAAATAGCCACTCTCTCAATCTCCTAATACCCTCAGCACCAGCATTCTTCGCCCACAGCAGCATGGACAAGTACAATTCAGGGTTAAAATAATCGAGTGGATCTAGATCTGCTGAAATATCAGAAAATGAGGCTTCAATTACTGAGCTTTACGCTCGCTAGCTAATATGTTATGATCACTTACAACTGAGTTATTAATTGTCGATAATGTGTCATAATAGAATGTACAGATATGTTATCGATACATTGTGAATAATATCCATACAAAATTCGTCCACCACCAATACATTGTGAATAATACCCTTACAAAATCCGTCCACCGATACATTGTGGATAATATCTATAAATAAAAATTCATAAATTATAAAAATTTTGTATGAACTTGGATCCTATCCCTGCCTAATGGGTCAAGGTTTTATGTATCTCCTTGTTTAGTTATTTGTCGCTGTATCAAAACTCATGATTTCGGTGATCCCCCTCCATGTTTGAAGACTCGTCTTTCTCCGATTTAGACATTTCTCGAAGAACAATTTTGTTCTCTCTGACAAATTTTCCCCGGGATAAACCTTGCTGGAGCATTTTGTTCTTTTCCACACAAAAATTGCCTAGATAGACCTTTCCCAGTGAATTTTGTAATTTTCCGACAATTAGTCGTCTAGATAGACATCTCCTGGGGAATGTCTTTCTCCCAACAAATTTCCGTGGGGAAAGGTTGCTCTTTCCCGGCAAAATTACAATGGGGCAAATTTTGTTCTCTCTCAACAAATTTTGTCCGTGTAAACCTTTCCCGGCGAATTCATTATTTTGCCGACAAATTTTAGTCGGGATGGCTCTTTCCTGCCGAAAATTGTTCCTTCCAGACAAACTTTCACTTAGATAGACCTTTCTCAACGAAGATGTTCTCCCCACAAATTTTCGCCGCGTAAACCTTTCAAGGCGAATTGTGTTTTTTGCTGACAAATTTTGGTCGGCATAGATTTTTCCTAGTGAATTTTGTTCTTTCCCGCCAACTAATGCTTCCGGACAGAAGATAGACCTTTCCCTGCCAATTATGTCTTTCCTGACAAATGTTCCCTGCGAATTATGTCTTTCCAGACAAATGTGGGCGGGGATAGACCTTTCTCAACAAATGTCTCAATATGTATTAGTTAAAGCTAGCTCGTCAAGCACTTGAAACCCACAAATCATTTAAGTCATCCAGAGTTAGCGGCATATACTTTTATTCTTCATGAACATATTTCTGACCAAGGGAGGAGCCATGACTTTCCGAAAATCCCTTGACGTTTTTCAAACAACCCCCTAATACATAAAAATCATAGAGAGGAAAATGTTTACAGCCCTCCCAATAATTAATTACAGCCTAATTATTATGTTTTCTGAATTAGTCATAGAAACCATGCTGAATATGTCAACGCAAATTATTGAGAGCCTTTCAGGGATTGCCTCCTATCATAATTTAACGTCAAACTTGCAAACCTGCATGTCTTTTGCACCACTAATTCAACGAACTTTAACGATCGAGCAAAGAAAGATGTCTCACTACTTCTCGATCACTCAAAACCAACCTTAATTACTAATTATAATCCTTTTGCACCGCAAGTTTAAGAACTTTTAACGATTGGAATCGAACAAATTAAGATGTCAGTTTTACATGATCACGCCCTAACAATCGTCTCCCTTTCATTTATCGGCCTACTAAAACTGGTTTTTTGTTCCAATTCCATTAACTACATCCACCACTACTGCTCTTTAGAAGTTAACAAAACCGAAAACGCCGCTTTCCAAGACAACGTCGACCGCCTCCTCTCCGACCTCTCCTCCAAATCCTATGGCAACAGATTCTACAACTCCACATCCGGAGACAACGACAAAAAAGTTTACGGCTTATTCCTTTGTCGAGGTGACGTCTCCCCCGGAGTCTGCCGTGACTGCATCGACTCCTCCACCAAAAACCTCAAACAAAACTGCACCCACAACAAAGAGTCAATCGTTTGGTATGAGGAATGCATGCTGAGATATTCAAACCATTCCATCTTCGCCACAGAGGAGGAGATGCCGTGGCGGTATTGGTGCAGCGTGAACAAAGTTTCCAACATGGACCAGTTTAATCAGAGTTTGTCCACCTTGATGAATGGGCTTGTGGACAAGGCCGCGTTTGGCAATACCACTCCACCGTTTTTTGTGACTGGGGACGACAAGAAAGGCGGTGGCGGCATTTCGATATATTGTTTGATGCAATGCACGCCGGACATAAATGGGAGTGAGTGTCAAAGGTGTTTGAAGGCGGCTGTCGGCGGTTATCAGGAGACTTGTGAGGGGAGGACATGGTCTATGATATTTTCGCCTAGCTGTCAGGTGAGGTATGGGTCTGATCCTTTCTATGGGGAAGGAAAGCCAATCAAAAGTGGCGGTGGTAAGTATTATGAATATGATGATCAAGTTAATGAAGGGATTATAAGTTTTGGCTTAATTAATATTATTGTTGAGGACAGAATTAATTAATTAATTAATTGTATGTGTGTGTGCAGGAAGAGGGAAGAACAAATCATATGTGGCTGTTGCAGCGGTATTGTGCATGGTTCTGTCTGGCTTATTGGTTAATCTACGTGCATGATAGAAATGCTAAAGAAACATCCCCGAGGGGTAAGTCGTAAATTCAATAATTAATGCGAACATGGTCTAGGGTTTTATGCCTACGTTTTGAAAATGAGAAATGATAATGTAGCCATTTTTCTAAAACAACAGAAGATCTCATCCTCTGAACATATGAATTAAGAACAGATTGGATTATTATGGGTACGTACAAGAAGAAGCATTTAGTTAGAGCATCCATAGTGGGGGGGTGTATAACATATTTACACCTCATTTGACCGGAATCAACTGCAATGGAAGGGTGTATCCTGCTGCAAATTTACACAGCCACCGTGAGATGGAAAAATAGATGGAAGTTTACATCTATTTTTGGAAAATGCTAGGCTTACCACATTTTTCATACCACATTCATACCACCTCTCTAATAGAGGTGGGCCCCATTGTATTGGTGGGCTCCACCTCCATTAGAGAGGTGGTATGAATGTGATATGAAAAATGTGGTAAGCCTAGCATTACCCTCTATTTTTACATCCAAGAAGCGGGCTCCACGTCAAAGAAAGTAAGAGAGAGGAAAGAGAAATGCTACAATATTTCCCGACCTACTCTCTCCTCACCCGCAAGTGAACGCAACTCGCCACTTTTGTTTTTAAGAGTTGCAAGGCTGATGCCAGCACACTCAAAGTTGAGAGATTTTGTATATACAAAATGTCAAAAAATAGGACTTTTGCAAGGAAAGGCCAACAGCTTCAAATTCAATGGTGGAGATGGTTTTTCATTCAAAATGAAAGGCCACCAGTTTATACCCTATTTTGTCATAAAATCATATGTTCTCCAAATTTTAATTTTTTTAGGTCCATTTGTTTGGAAAAATAAACCTAACTTAACACACAGACAATTAATTTTAAAAAATTAAAACATAAAAAAAAATAACACAAAAATGAATTAATTCAAATAAATCGAATATACATATTTGGATTTACATCTTTCTCCACTTGAGCAAAAATTACATTTACAACCCCCAGATCTGTAAATGGGATGTAAAAGTGGCTTTACACCCCCAAAAATACACCCCCCTACTGTGGATGCTCTTATAAACCCAGATGTAATGCAACCAAATTGAAATTCTCCTCATGCATGCTCATGAAGTTGGTGAGTTACTCTTCGTTTTCCCATCCAGTCTCCACACCTGCATCTTCCAACAAAATATCTGTGAGTGCATACAAGTTGTGTGCGTAACCTTCCAGGCAATAGACAATTGAATTTGAGAATCGCGCAAGTGGATTGGACGAATCCACACCATTAAGTCAAATACTTTAGTTTGGTTTTAATTTAGAAACAGAGCAGCTTTCTTATTTATATTAATCTATATATCGTAAATTATATAAAATGGATGTGTTGAATTGAATGAACCAGTTATTCTTTATTCTTCTTTTCTTTTTTTCCTTAAATTTGTAGCACCAAGTAATTACTGATGTAATTGTTTGATTACTTGATTGGTAAGTAATTGTTAGCGAGATATCCCTATTCTATTAGGATATTATTTTATTTATTTCCTTTTGTATAGATATTATGTAATTAGGATACCACTTCTTTTCCTAGTTTAACCCTACTAGGGTTTACAACCTTGTATTATAAATACCTCTTTTCAGATAATGAAATATATCAGAAAATATTCTACCATATTATTTGACTTGGCATCAGAGTCGACTTTTTGGTGACCTGTGTGTGTTGTGCCCACCCGTGTTCTACTATGTGCCCTAATTTCTTTTAGGGTTCTTGTGCCTATGTCTTTGCTGTGTTCCGCTGTGTACCCTGTCGTGTTCGTGCCTCTACTGTGTACGTGCCTGTGCCTTTGTTGTGTTCCGCTGTGTACTGATCGGTTCATAATTGTATATCATTTTGTACCCTTCTAGCTTATGATTTGGTTATGTTTTTGAGTTAAACTTGTGCTTTTAATCCTTTTTGTGTTTATCTTTCAGTTCATTGAGCTTTAGGTAATAATGATGGCTTTGGATAGTAAATGATGCAATCCATGCATGTTAGGGCCTAATTTGGATGAATGGATGAAGAGCTTAAAGACAAACTCAATTTTGGCTACAGTCCCCTGCCAGCCCAGTTTCGTAGGTCATATTGCAAGCTTTGTTTCAGCAACCTAAATAGCTCGGATGAGGCCACATTCTTCATGAAAGTTGTTCCAATGGGTGTATACTATAACATATCCGAAATTCAGCCCCATTGGATAATTGTGGAGTCTGTTACCTAGCAAACACAGAGCCATGCTCAGGATGGATTTTATCAGCGCGCAAAATGAGTTAGCAATTTGTTTTGGCCTTAACTTCCTCCTCCGACCTTGGATTGGCCCAAATGATATATGGCTGGAAAGAAGACATTCTGAACTTCAAGTTTGAGTGCTTAAAGTCTTAATTTGCTTAAGGGAAGCCCAATTCGTAAGCCCTTGAAGTTGCTGGTCATGCTGACCTCAGGATGAGCTATTATTTATGGTTGGAAGCTTGGTCATGGTGACATGAAGATGAGCTAGGGCTGCTGGTGGGATTTATTATTGAAGTGCATTAACCAATTCAGATTTTATAATGCAAGTGTTGTATGCATTAGTGAAGTGCATCAACCATTTCAGATTTTATAAAACAAGTGTTGTATGCATTAGCCATACTTAATTCAGATTTTCAGCTTCCTTAGGCTTATATATAGTGAGGTTTCCCAAGCTTGTAAACACACCCCAAGGGGGGGAGCTCTCAAACACTTCTCTAGAGCTCCCTTCCCTTCTCTCCCTCAAATTCTCTTAGTTTCTCTTTCTAGTTTTCAATTGTTATAATGAGATCTTTGTGCTGAAATTTTCCTTTAAGTCTTTCCAAGTTCTACTTTAATTTTCATTGTTATGTAAATTCTTTTCTTTAGTTTCAAGTTTGATTAGTTTCCAAGTTTCAATTATGATTTTTGTTCTTATTCATTATGCTTATAAGTTAATATGCTAGTTTGAATGATTGATCACCATTTAGGCTTGCATGTTAGCTATCTTGGTTTGAATTAAGAGTAGACACCATACTTTAATTCGAATTGAACTATGAATAGGAAGAGTATGTATGGACATTCGACAACAAGGATTAGATACATGCTTGGTTGTTTAAATTGTTCTTCTATGCTTAATGGGTTCCTAATGCTTAATTTTAGGTTAGACAACAAATGATCAAATTAGGGAATTAGGAACACAAGGTTATGACCACACACCATGGCTTAATCATACATTAGCTAGAATCAATCCGTTAATCTAATTGAACTTGGGAACTTATCTGCTTGAGTTAGTTATTTTCTTTCTTCCTTGTTTTATTTATTTCCCTTCTTTTTCATTTCTGTTTTGTGTAGGGAAAATGAATTGAATCATTCAATCACCAATCCTCGTGGGATCGACCTCGCACTTACATACGCTATACTACTGAACGGCTCGTGCACTTGCGAGTATCACAAGTTGAGGATGCAGCTGTATCTACGCAACATGTACTCTGTCGTGTTCGTGCCTCTACTGTCTTCGTGCATCTGCCGTATTTGTGTCTGTGCTGTGTTCTGTTGTATACTCTGCGTGCTTTGTTGAGTTTCTGCTACAATCATGGGTGATAACTCCATTGTTGGTGCTGTTGCTGCTGCTTCTGCAAATTTGCGTGTTTCTGACTCTATTCCAGGTACTGGCTCCAATACTTTGATAATTGACATTGGTGCTTCTGATAATATGACTTATGATGCTAAATTTTTTGATGAGTTGTCTAGTAACACCCGTGACCCATACATAACTAGTGTTAATGGCTTGCCCTCTCCAATTACTGGCGAGGGCACAATCTCTCTCACTCCAACTCTGTCCTTGTCTCGTGCGTTATTAGTTCCCAATATCCATTGTAATTTGTTATCTGTTGGTCGATTACTTGATACACTTAATGCTTCTGCTATTTTCTATCCTACCTATTGCTCTTTTCAGGATTTCAAGACTCACGAGGTGATTGGGCATGGTAAACGGATAGGGGGGTTATATTATTTGACATTGCCTTCTGCACCAGTTCGTGATCGTGTCGTTAATACTATTCAAAGTTGCAGTGTCAAAGACAAACAACAAATTTGGTTATGGCATTGTCGCTTGGGACACCCGTCATTTGGCTATCTTAAGCGTCTGTTTTCATCTTTATTTCGCTCCTGTGATGAGTCCAGTTTTAAGTGTGAGACATGTATTTTGGCCAAGAGCCATCACACTGTGTTTCCTTTGAGTGACAGTAAAGCTGCAAAGCCTTTTGATTTAGTGCATTCTGATGTGTGGGGTCCGGCTCGTGTTACTTCGAACGAATTTCGTTGGTTCGTCACATTTATTGATGATTGTACCCGACTTACTTGGGTTTTCTTGCTGAAAAATAAACATGATGTTGCTTCCATCCTTCCAGAGTTTTGTACTATGGTGTCTACTCAGTTTCATGCTCGGGTCAAAGTATTCCGGACAGATAACAGAGGTGAATATGTGAATAATACTTTGGCGTCTTTCTTCCGTGCTCAAGGTATTATTCACCAAACGACAACCCCTTTTACTCCTCAACAAAATGGTGTGTCTGAAAGAAAGAACCGCCACTTGCTTGAAGTTGCCCGCTCACTCAAGTTGGATATGTCTGTTCCCCATCACCTTTGGGGGCATGCTGTTCTCATATTTGATTAATCGTACGCCTAGCCGGGTTCTTGATTTCAAGACTCCGCATGATGTGTTTGGTGACCATGTTTCCCCTGTCTCCGTCTCCAAGTTGCCACCTAAAGTTTTTGGATGTGTAGCTTATGTTCATGTATACTCTCATCAACGGAGTAAACTTGATCCTTGTGCTCTGCGATGTGTCTTTCTTGGTTATTCTTCTACTCAGAAGGGTTATAAATGCTATCATCCACCTACCCAGAAAGTGCTTGTTACTTTGGATGTCACCTTTCATGAAGAAGTTCCATATTATGTTTCTCCCTCCTCTTCAATTCAGGGGGAGAGGGGGAGTGAATTGAAGAGTTTCGGAGCTGACAATGTGGAAAAAGTTGGATTTGAAGAAAAAAAAATTGAGACACAGGAAGCGACTGGTCGCATGGAAGAAGTGACCGGTCGCCAACGAATCTGCCTGGAAGGAATTTTCGAGACACAGGAAGCGAACGGTCGCATGGAAGAAGCGAACGGTCGCATGGAAGAAGCGACCGATCGCCAACGAACCTGCCTGGAAGGAATTTTCGAGACACAGAAAGCGACCGGTCGCAAGGAAGTAAGCGACCGGTCGCCTTCCTCGACGAGCGACGATAGTGACAATGCAAGTGAAGCGACCGGTCGCCCTGAGTGCGACGACCGGTCGCCGAGTGAAATATGGAATTTTTTGAGTCTTCATTAGAGGGACGTAGTAGTGATACTAGCAACTCTCATACAGATGAAATTGATACAAGACCCCCCTCTGCCCCGCCACTGCCCCAATCAACTCTTGATAATGAGGTACTTTCTAGTGATGTGTCTAATTATTCTTTGCCTCCACGCACTACCCGTGGAAAACCTAAATTACAATATTCTCCTGATATACATGCCAAGTCCAAATATCTCATTAACCATTATATGTCAACTCATCGTTTATCTAAGTCATATGCATCATATTTGTGTCAATTATCTAGTGTATGTGTGCCAACTAAGTTGCAGGATGCTCTATCTGATCAAAATTGGGTAGATGCAATGCATATTGAGATGGAAGCCTCGAATAAGAATGCCACTTGGGAGTTTGTTCCTCTACCAAAAGGAAAAAAAGCAGTTGGGTGCAGATGGGTGTTTACTTTGAAGCACAAGGCTGATGGGTCTATTGACCGTTACAAGGCTAGATTGGTAGCAAAAGGGTATACTCAGACCTATGGAGTGGATTACACGGAGACTTTTGCTCCAGTAGCAAAGCTTAACACTGTGCGCGTGCTCTTGTCCTTAGCTGCTAACCATGATTGGCCGCTGTTACAATTTGATGTCAAAAATGCATTCCTCCATGGTGACCTCAAGGAAGAAATATACATGGATCTTCCGCCGGGTATCCATGTGACTTCTAAGGAGGGTGTGGTGTGCAAGCTACGGAAATCTTTTTATGGATTAAAGCAGTCTCCAAGAGCGTGGTTTGGAAGATTTGCTGCATCCATGAAAAAGTTTGGGTATGTGCAAAGTAACTCTGATCATACTTTGTTTCTGAAGCATCATAAAGGTAAATTGACGGCTTTAATTATTTATGTGGATGATATGATTGTGACTGGAGATGATCATGTAGAAATACAGAGTCTTCAGAAGTATCTGGCTTCCGATGAAATCATTGGGTGATTTAAAGTACTTTCTTGGGATTGAAGTTGCCAGGTCTAAACATGGTATTTTTCTATCCCAAAGAAAGTACGTTTTGGATTTACTTTCAGAAACTGGAATGTTGGATTGTAAACCGATTGATACCCCTAGTGAGCAGAATCATAAGTTAGGGTTATATCCCGATCAAGTTCCGACTGATAAAGAACGTTATCAAAGGCTTGTAGGGAAGTTGATTTATTTATCTCATACCCGTCCGGACATTGCATATGTTGTAAGTATGGTGAGTCAGTTTATGCACTCTCCTAGTGTAGATCATATGGGGGCTGTGACTCGTATTCTGAGGTATCTGAAAGTAACTCCTGGAAAGGGGTTAATTTTCTCCAAGTATGGTCATACGGATGTGGAAGGATACACAGATGCTGATTGGGCAGGTTCAGCTACAGATAGGCGTTCGACATCTGGGTATTTTATGTTTGTTGGCGGTAATCTTGTTACGTGGAGGAGCAAGAAACAAAAGGTGGTGTCTCGATCTAGTGCTGAGGCCGAGTATCGGGGAATGGCCCATGGTGTATCTGAGTTACTATGGTTGAGAAGATTGTTGAGAGACTTTGGTTTTGGGCCTAATAAACCCATGGATTTATATTGTGACAATACGGCTGCGATTGCAATTGCTCATAACCCTGTACAACATGACCGTACAAAGCATGTGGAGGTTGATCGAAATTTCATTAAAGAAAAGTTGGATGCGGAGATTGTTTCCTTCCCCTTTATCCGTTCTGAGTATCAGTTAGCCGATGTTCTTACGAAAGCTGTTTCTACAAGTATCTTTCTCAACTCGCTTGACAAGTTGGGCATGCGTGACGTCTTTGCTCCAACTTGAGGGGGAGTGTTAGTGAGATATCCCTATTCTATTAGGATATTATTTTATTTATTTCCTTTTGTATAGATATTATGTAATTAGGATACCACTTCTTTTCCTAGTTTAACCCTACTAGGGTTTACAACCTTGTATTATAAATACCTCTTTTCAGAGAATGAAATATATCAGAAAATATTCTACCATATTATTTGACTCTAATTAACTCGTTAAAACAAATTAACAGTTGTTCTTGAATCTTGGTCATGTCCGCGTGTTTAGAGGAGTGTCCAGACACCACACCACCACAGGCCTACACAAAAGAGTCTGTCTACAGGCCAGGTCTTCTCTTTGAAATATCTAAGGAGAAACAAAGAAAAAAAACCAAAAGCAAACGTACGCAAAACGCATTCTTGACTTTTGCTACTCCCTTTTGTCTATTGGCTTTACTTCCCTATATCCATCCACAGACAAGACCAATAACAAAGCAGTCAAGCAACCCTCTAGACCGGGGCAACAAGTAGAGTCAAGGTCTTCTCTTAGGGGTCGTTTGGTACGGCGGAATGTCATGGACTGGACTAAATCCTGGGACTATCTTGGATTGGCTTGGATTGGACTAAGCTGGATTAAGTACTGACCTACGTTTGGTGCTGCGTCGGACTAAGAAGCTGGATTGTAAAAATAGTGAAGACCTATGTTTGGTGTTATGTCGGACTAAAAAATAAATATTGTAATATTTAAATTTAATTAGGGATTCTAATTTTTTTTTTTAAAGGCTTTCTAATATACTTTTTTAGAATTATAATATATAAGCTATTTTCAAGTGTATTTTTGTTAATTTATGTTCTAAAAAATAATAAAATTTCTATTTAAAAAAACTAGATAATAACATCATAATTGATATAAACAATTAATAAATAAAATTTAAGCTAAAATAATTAATTAACTATAAACTAAGAGAGAACCACAAATATCTTCTCTTCTTCCTCTTCCCGTCACCTCACCACCTACAATCCCCCTCAAACCCATTTGCCTACCTCCCCAAACCACACAGCTTAGGCCATGCTTTCCACAAACACAACCATGCCTCTTTTCTTCCCTATCACCCCACTTTGCCCCTAATTAAGGCCATCATATTCTTACCCACATTAACAAAACGAACAAGATGGGGATGATTATGATGATGATGGGGTCCTATTGGATTGCTCACAGTTGGAAGAGGCGATGAAAGAGGGAAACGCAACAGCCTATTAATTGGGGAAGAAACATTTCCAAAGGTTACAGACCCACCATTAATCTTCTTCTATTTTCAAGAATCCAAATTCTTCATCCCTTGATTTTTTTTTTCCCAAAATATGTCACTCTTTGGTTTTTAATTTTTTCAAATGGAATTATTGGCTCTGTGGAAATCGGTTGTGCAAGGGATGTTGTGGTTGTGCAGGGGAGGTGGAGACGCCAAGGTTCTGGGTTATGCAATGGGTTGGGTGGTGATGGGTGTTTAATTGGGTATGGTTTATGGTATGATACGGTTTACAGAAAATCTAGTTCCAAATGAAGAAGAATGAGAAATTGGTGTAGTTCGGACTCGCATGTTTTATTTAGCGAGTTCGCTATTTTGTGAACCACTTTTCGACTTTGCTATATTAGAGCAGCGAGTGAAGGGTTTTGATCACTGTTGTGCTATTTAGTCTCATTTAAGTTAGTCCCCTCTTTGACCAAACATGGGTTTCCAGTATTATTTATGCCAGTCCAGTCCAGTGAGGGGTACCAAACACAGCCTTAATGTCCTATATATGTCTAATTTGGCAACCCTATTAGACTAAGGAGGAAAATAACCCTATTAGTCAAGGTCTTGTAATAAGGTAACACTATTATATTGTAAACTAGTGGCTATGATTATGAGAAGAAAGCCAACTCAGTGAACTTGGACAATAGCAGCAGCCTATACCTATAAATACGTGTTGAGTCCTCTATACAAGAGAACTAAGAGAGAAGAGGCCAATAAGCCAGTCAAAAGAAGGAGGTCAAGTGTTGTATTAATAATTGGCACAAATTAATGTGATAATCATCCAATTAAAAATACCCGCAAGTGCATGAATCTATTGGGGTATAGATTTGTAAGTACGAGGTCGATCCCATAAATAACTGTTGGTTTACTAAAAGTTCTAGCTTGAGTACGTAAAGAACACTTATTTAACACAACACAAATGTAAGATACAAATTGGACACTAGGAATGAGTAAAGAAAAGTAAAAGAAATGAAACAAAACAAGAAACTAAAGATAAACACAATCAAGAATTTCTATCACCCCTTTATCACCTGTTTATCACCTAATGAATAGTGCGCGACCGGTCACATGAATAGCGACATCCGATCATTCTGAAGTACATTGTGACCTAAAAAACAAAATGGAAGGCGACTGGTCGCATGAACAGTCAATAGACAATTGGACTTGAGAATCATGCAAGTGGATCGAACAAATCCACACCATTAAGTGCCCGTTTGGCATTGCTTATTCGGGATGATAAGTGATTTTTTAAAAATTTTGGAAAACCCAGCCCGTTTGGTAAATTGTGAGAAAATCACTTATTGTTAAAAATTATTGTGAGAGAAAGCTATAAGGGAGAGAAGCTAATGAGGTGCTTTCATTTTCTTACTATGCAGGAATTAGTTTCGAAGAGGTACTGAGTTTAATGATTTTACAGGAATCATTTTCTGATTATGCGGGAATCAACACCAACAACACTTTTAACAAAAAGTTTACCGAACGCCAAACTGCTTTCTCTTACAGCTGATTTCTCTCATAGCAAATTTGACAGTGATTATTTTCATAGCTTAGCAATGCCAAACTGATCTTAAGTCAAATACTTTAATTTGGTTTTAGTTTAGAAATAGAGCAACTTTCTGATTTATATTAATATATATATATATATATATATATATATATATTGTAAATTATATAAAATGGATGTGCTGAATTGAATGAACCAGTTATTCTTTAATTCTTCTTTTCTTTTTTTCCTTAAATTTGTAGCACCAAGTAATTACTGGTGTCATTG
Source organism: Prunus avium (assembly GCF_965620075.1). NCBI lineage: Eukaryota > Viridiplantae > Streptophyta > Magnoliopsida > Rosales > Rosaceae > Prunus > Prunus avium. Next base: position 36,501,744 of record NC_142287.1, on the reverse strand, counting down.
TTTGATTACTTGATTGGTAAGTACTAATTAACTGGTTAAAACAAATTAACAGTTGTTCTTGAATCTTGGTCGTCCGCGTGTTTAAGGGGACAAACCCGATAACAGTGAGTGTCCAGACACCACAGGCCTACACAAAAAAAGAATCTAAGTCCACAGGTCAGGTCTTCTCTGTACAAAGAAAAAAACCAAAAGCAAACGTACGCAAAACGCACTCTTGTCTTTTGGTACTCCCCTCTTATCTATTGCCTTTACTTCCCTGCTATTTCCATCCACAGACCGTCTAGACCGGGACCAATAACAAATTTGTCAAGCAACCATCTAGACCGGGGCCACAAGTAGAGTCAAGTTCTTCTCTTAATGTCCTATCCTATACGTCTAATTTGAGCAGACCAAGAAGGAAGAAAATAACACAAAAGAACCGACTTACTTTGTGGTGAGGCCAGTTGGTCGCGAGTCCTCTCCCCCCCCCCCCCCCCCCCCCCCAAAGTTCAAGTCTCCCTCTCGTATATTAGAAGAGTAATTTACACTCTCGCTTTATCGGGAAAAAAAATTCTACAAAAGGATCAATAATATTCAAACACAGTTTTTGCTATAAAAGCTGAAGTTATTTTCATTCAGAGGAACAAACAGAGAAATGGGTTCCTCAAGATTGCTAATTTTCTTCGTTCTTCCTATACTCTTGGTCTTGGACCCTCTTGCTCCTACCATAGCGGACGACCATATCGACAAAGGTGTTTGCACGAAGACAGCAGACTACTGCTGGAGCTGCTTCAATACTAACAACACCAACAATGGCAGCATCTACAATCAAAACCTCAACACCCTCCTCTCCTCTTTCCCTTCCGACCCCCAAATCAATCCCAGATTTTACAATTCTTCTCTGGGACAAGGCCCCGACAAAGTGAACGCAATTGCCGTATGCAGAGGGGACGTTGCATCCGAAGATTGCCGCACCTGTTTCAAAGACTCTGTTTCCATTCTCCTGCAGAACTGTACTAATCAGAAGGAAGCAATCATATGGGCACAGCGCTGTACGGTTCGATACTCGAACATCTCGATTTTCGGTGTGCTTGAATATGAGCCTGTTAAGTTTGTGCCGAGCCCAAATAAGATATCAAACGCTGAACAGTACAAGCAGGTGCGCGACCCCTTATTTGGAAATTTAAGTGAGAAAGCTGCAGCAGGGGACTCTGTTTTAAAATTTGCAGCAGGGAATGCGTCGGTGCCTGTAACAAATCAAACTATATATGCAACTGTCCAGTGCAGCCCTGATTTGGACAAACAAAACTGCAGCGATTGCCTTAAAGAGTCCATCTCAGATATTCCACAGCATTTTGGTGGTGTGGATGGAGGAAGAGTTCTTAGACCCAGCTGTAATTTGAGGTTTGAGTCCAAGCCTTTCTATGAGTCTGGAGCAGATACCCTAATAAACCTTCCAGGCGAACAAGGTATAATAATTTATTTTTGTTTGTTGCTTAATTTCTTGTTTGAGCCCCAATTAGTTAACACCACGTTGCTAACAAACAGAGCCTTGTGATTTTTGCAGGAAATAATACGAGTGAAAATAAGACGACTGGAAATAATACGAGTAACATTACAACAAAAGTGTCGCCACCGTCGTTCTTCCGATTAGCATTGTCATTGTGCTTATTAATATTATCAGCATTTGCGTTCTTGTGAGAGTTTGGAAGCGAAGAAGGGCAAGAAAGTTTATTCAATTTTGTTTTATTACAAATTGGAATTTAACAAGGGCACTCTTTGTTTGTAAGTGCTTGAATTTGTCAAGGCCCATGTAATAAGGATTACTCCTTTTTTTTCTTTTTTTTTAAATAATAAGAATAAGGATTATTCTATGGTGTACGAGTTCTTACGCAAAGGGCAGACACTGTATGGTATAATCTTAATTTTGCTTTTGTGATGTCTAAGTGTATATTTGTGCCAAATCTAAAGGTCTTAGCAAGATTTTGGTTGAAGGAGATTCTAAGCTCCTAATTGATTGTGTTAACAAAGTTTGTGAAGTCCCCTGGCGTCTCTACACCTTGGTTAAGAATATTCATTTCTTGGCTTGTTTTGAGGAAATCTGCTTTCAGCGTGTCCCATGTGAGGCAATTTTTTCTGCAGACGATTTGGCTTCGGCTGATCATTTGTACATGTCTCCCCATGTTTGGATTCACTCTCTCCCTCCTGCTGCTAAATATGATTGTTTGCTCGATTTAGTTGGTCAGGCAGGGTTGTAGGCTGTAGCAGTGGTTTTGCTTTGTAGTGTTCCCTTTCTGCGGACTGGACAACTCCAAAAAGCCCAATTCAAAATGAATGCGCATGCCACTCTTTTCTGCTCCAAAAAGCCCAATTCAAAATGAATGGCATGAGCTGTCCTTGACTGCTTTTGTATTTATGTCATTGTCTTAGGCTTGCAAGTTGCAAGCATTTACGGACTGAACCAATCAAGACCATTCTATATGTTGGTGGGGCGGTGCAATACGCATGGAGATGGCCGACAACCACCCATCGAAACCCACAACCAACTCCTCTCCGTCCCTCTTGTGTGCTCTCTGTGTTTTTAATAAATAATTTTGGCTACTTTTTAAATTTGCGTTTTGGGATGAATTCTTATTTGGCTTTCTTTTTTGCAGGTTCCAATTTCTTAGTGAGGGTATCGGTTCATCACCTTGCTGCACCTCTCTGCTTCTTAGTCTGAAAGTGCAGACTTTAATGGACCACTTGTGTTCTTACAAGGACATAGGCCCGTTTGGTTTATGGAAAAGGAGACTTGATGATGGGAAATTAATTACTTTCCCATGTTTGGTAAGTTCATGCATGGGAATTGCCTAGTCAATAAAAAATAGGAGGGAAAGTGAAGCTCATGAGAAAGTTTGGAAAAATAAGCCAATATTAAATAAACATTTTTCATGACTATTTTGTCCCCATTAACAATTTAGAATTACAATATATCATTAAATGTATTTTTTTTTATTTAATTTAATATGAGTATAATTAAAAATTTATACAAACTTTGTTTTCCATTTTTAGTCAAAATAAACATGAGAAATGAAATAAATAGTTATTTTCCCAATATTACCAAACGTGGGAAATGAATCTTTTATTTCTCATCCCTTGGGAAATAATTTTTCTTCAAATTCGTTCCGTGAATCAAACAAGGCCTTAAAAAAAATTTAATGAGAAGTTTAAAAATAAAAAGTAAAAGAGATGGAATTTGGTTAGGTAAACTAACGTCGCTAACAGACAGGAGTCCTTTAATACTGCTATGCCAGGTGTCAATTTATCATTAGTTTGTAGTACCACCTGTCATTGTCATGTGGTACTACAATATCTCAATGTGGTGGAGCACCAAATACCAATAATTTCAATTCAATAGAAAATTCAATCAAATAACTCAATGTGTTTGATTCGTTTGACTTGTCGCCAACTACTAGCCCTACTTACCATCTGTATCGACTTTTTCTTTCATTTATTTCATCACAGACTTCATATACCATAATGGAACCCTAGCTACGCTATACCATATCATAATATTTAAATACAATATCCTCATACAGATCCCAAAGGGAAATGCAATTGATGCCTGCAATGGTTTCCTCAAGATTTCTATTTCTCCTTTTTCCCATTCTTTTACTCATCGCTACTCATCAAGCCTTTGCTCAAGAAAACTGGCTAGCTTATCAAAGCCACTTGTGTTCAAACAACGAAGGCAACTACACCACCAATAGTACCTACCACAGAAACCTCAACACCCTTCTCTCCTCCCTTCCCTCCAACAACACCGGTAACGGCTATGGCTTTTACAATTCATCCTACGGCCAGAGCTCCGACAACAACCAAGTTTATGCAATTGCACTTTGCTATATGGTCAATATTGACGACCCTGGTTGCCGCAATTGCCTTAATGTCTCTAGGTACGCTCTCATTGAGCTCTGTCCTAATCAGAAGGAAGCTATGTTTTTCAACCACGGTTGTATGTTACGCTACTCAAACCGTTTGATATATGGCACCATGGAAACTACGCCTTCTCTCTGTATGTCCAACCCACAAGACGCACCGTCTTCCACCGTCAACGAATTCTTTGAAAAGCTTAGGGAGTTGTTAGAGAGCTTAAGAAGTGAAACTGCAGCTGCTGGTTCTCTTCGTAAGTTTGCATATGGAAACAAAAGCGGTGAAAATATCCAAACAATATACGGTCTTACGCAGTGCACGCCAGACTTGTCCGAGCAAGAGTGCAATGATTGCTTAATTGGTGCTATTGGAGGTTTGTACGTGTGTAGTAATGGGAAAATAGGTGGGAGAGTTATTAGACCCAGCTGTTACTTTCTGTATGAGGTTTACCCCTACATTAACATTTCAGCTGTCAAGCCACTGCCATCTCTACCAAGCCCACCATTATCATCACCACCAATATCTCCTCCTCCGCCTTCAACAACCAGGAATTCAGAAGGTTTCTGATTCTCTGAATTTTTGCAGTGCATATATGTATATATATATACAGAATGTTTTTATTATAGAAGATTTTGTGATTTTTGCAGGATCCAACAGATCTCGGAATGTCGTGATTATTGTTGTGTCAATCGTTGTTTCTCTGCTACTAATTATATCCATCTGCATTTGTTTGAGAGTGAGGAAGACAAAGGGAAAGCTTGAAATACTTCCAGGTACTGGAACAAAGTGAACTCTAGTGAACATCAAAATTCCATTTGATTTGCTGAAGCTTATTGTTGTTAAAATATAATCATTTTGGATGCTCCTTAAACAAAGAACCTATTTAATTTTTCTGAAATTGTTCCTCAGCCGAAGATGTAGATGAAATTGGAAATGCAGAATCCTTGCAAATGGACTTTGGCACCATTAGATTAGCCACAGATGACTTTTCTGAAGTTAATAAACTCGGACAAGGCGGATTTGGTTCTGTTTACAAGGTAATAACACATCATTATATATCAATTACATGCAAAGTAACAATAAGTTTAGCTTCCTTGAATACAACTCATTTGTTCTTATATTCTTTCAGGGTAGGCTATTTAATGGAGAAGATATTGCTGTGAAAAGACTTTCTACAAATTCTGGACAAGGAGATTTGGAGTTTAAAAATGAGGTCATGTTGGTGGCCAGGCTCCAACACCGAAATTTAGTTACGCTTTTGGGTTTCTGCTTGGAAGGAATTGAAAGGCTTCTTATTTATGAGTTTGTACCTAATTCCAGTCTCGATCACATCATATTTGGTATATATATATGCTTCAATGATCTTTCATTCTTTCTTTTCACTTCAAAGATTTTCTTTTCACTGGTGTGACATCCAACAAACATGAAAGAATCGTTTTCATGAATATGCAGACCCAATCAAGCGCACACAACTAGATTGGGATCGCCGCTACAAAATCATAGTAGGCATTACCCGAGGGATCATTTATCTTCATGAAGATTCTCGACTTAGAATCATCCATCGTGATCTCAAAGCTAGTAATATCTTGGTAGATGCAGAAATGAACCCCAAAATATCAGATTTTGGCATGGCAAAGTTATTTGTGCTTGATCAAACACAAGGCAATACCAGTCGAATTGTGGGGACATAGTAAGTACTTGACTAGGCTACATAGCTTATTATATTATGATTGTGATGGTTTGCTATATCACTAATCCAAAATTTTCGTTCATGTTAATGATAATATGGACATTTTTATTGATATGCAGTGGATATATGGCTCCAGAATATGCAATGCATGGACACTTTTCTGTTAAATCAGATGTCTATAGTTTTGGTGTGTTAGTTTTGGAGATAGTAAGTGGGCAGAAAAATAATTGCTTTCGCCGTGGAGAGAATGTGGAGGATTTGCTAAGCTATGTAAGTAGATGTGTACATATATATCTAGTAGTTTATGTGCGTTTGCAATTGAATTGAATGGAACCAAGAAAAGAATTTATGTCTAACTCTATTATTTTTACAAATCAATGGTTGCAGGCATGGAAAACTTGGAGGGAAGGGACAGCTTCAAATGTAATAGATCCGACATTGAGGACTGGTTCAAGAGCTGAAATAATGAGATGCATCCACATTGGGTTATTATGCGTGCAAGAAAATATAGCTGATAGGCCAACCATGGCATCTATTGTTCTAATGCTAAATAGTTACTCTGTCACTCTTCCAGTACCCTCACAACCAGCATTTTTCAGGCATAGTAGGGTTGGATCTGACATGTCTTCTTCGGGATGGACGAACAATTCAGGGTTGACAGCCGGGTCAGATCGATCCAAGAGCAACTCTGTTGTTAAAGCACCAGAAGATGAGGTTTCAATGATCACAGAAGTGTATCCTCGATAGCCTGAAGATGCATACATGGAAACTTACATTTGTTAAATTTTTTTAATGTAATTTAGCATTTCCTTTGATTAGGTGCGGAATAAGACTTGTCAATGCATGTGCAGAAGTTCCGATTAGGTGGTTTAGCAATCACAATAGAAGAAAAGGCAATCAATCAAACGACGACTTTGACTAATTTGGCTTGTTTTGTTGCCCACGACTCCCATCTCTGTCAAGTTTTTTATTTTTCTCTCGGACCAGTCTTCGTCACGACTCACATGCCTTGCTCAGAATGAGATGTTCATTGACTTCATTAAAAGTATAATCTACCCTTAATCACACGACATTTATCAAAACTTGTTGTGTTTAGTTTACCCAACTCACACCAGCTGCTGCTTGTAAACTGACAAGGTTTTTTTCAGTTTTCTTGCGAAATTGGCAAGTAAGTTGCCTAGAAAAGATAACGACATGTCGTGGGGGTTGGAATGGGTTTGGAGCTTATAGGCTTTCTTTTCTCGTTCGATCGACTAGCTTACCAGGGTCAACTGAAAAATGTACTATGAAAGAAACAAGAAATCTATAATTGCGCTCTCTTTGTCTGGATCATGATCATGCATGGAACACAGACAGAGAGGCTTCAAAATAAAAAATAAAAAGTACAAGCACTATAATTACAATATGTTGGAAAGTCTTCGTCTTCCACTAAGGTAAACCATGTTCTACTTTGGCGGCGATGAATATCCAGACTAGCATCAACTTTTGCCTTTAGCTCTTTTCACCTTACCTTTTTATAAAGTTGTTTTTCCATCATTCATTAATATATATATATAGGCTTAAATGTTAAAATGGTCCCTGTGTTTTAGCTCATAAGCCAATTTAGTTCATGTGTTATCAATTTGGCCAATTTAGTCCATGTGTTATCAATTTGTTAGTCAATGTGGTCCATTCCCTTAAAAATATAAAATATAAAATATAAAATATTTAAAATTAATTTAAAAAACTGTAATTGATTATAAAATTTTAAATTCAATCTGAAAATGGAATATATTTTTTTAAATTTTCACCTTCCCCAATTTCACGCACACACCTCAACCACCTCCCAAACCCATCTACTCTCACCACCACCACTCCAACCCCAAACCCATAGCCACCCTCACCACCATTCCAACCCCACTTGAACCACAACAACTCTCTCTCTCTCTCTCTCTCTCTCTCTCTCTCGGCTTCCTCTCTGACAAATCACGAAGATCTTCATAGTCGCTCACCGTAACCTTGATGGCTCTACTGTCAATTGATCATCCTCGCTGTAGCAAAAGTCTACGACATTCAGGCCAATAGATCGAAGAGGAGAGAGAGATGAAGGGCTAGTATGAGAAAATCTAAAACATAAGAGAGAAGAAAAATTGCAGCAAGAAAAAAGTAGGCATCAATTCGACTAAGAACCTTTTTTTTTCCTACAGGAATCGAGACCATTGGAGGTTGAAGTTGTGTGCGTTTTAATCATTGTAGCATTATTATTATTATTTGAGTTTAAATCTTTATAATTAATTACAGATTTTTAAATTAATTTTAAATGTCTTTTTTTAGGTTTTAACATAATTTTGACGGAAAGGATCAAATTTGTTAACAAATACAAACACAAAGATTAAATTGGCCAAATTAATAACACGGGGACTAAATTGACCGATAAGATAAAACACAGGGACCATTATGACATTTAAGCCATATATATATATATATATATATATATCAACACCCCTTTACAAATATTCCAACAAGAACAAGAGATCTTTTCTGATGTTGATAACAAGCAGGGACGGATCCAGGAATTTTTCTTCCAGGGGTCAACGTCTAAAAAGTTAAAAAAATTCTATACAAAATACACCCATAAATTTTTTTATATTAAAAAACCCTTAATTTATTCAACTAACAGTAACTAACCAAAATAAAACCTCCTTGGTAAAAAATTAAAAAACAAACCTCAACAACTAATCAAGAAAAACATCAATATTCATCCCATAAAAATAAAACGATAAATTATCATTCATATATAAATCATTGAGAAAACAACATTACAAAACACCTATTAAATCAATCCACCATATTTTTATTAACTATATTAACCAATCCACAAAAGCAAAAACCTTATATTAAAATGCACAAAGATTCAACACTAAAGTAACAAACTTTAAACCTATCAACCTACTAAGAAATATTATAAACATTGCAGGACAGTCAACAATGTAATTTATCTCGGTTACAACTATATCGATGTATTGTGTATTAAAATGCACAAAAACAAATTATAAAATAGAATGAGCTAAAATTATGTAATAAAGAAAAATACATGGAAAGGAAAAAAATGTAAAATAAAAAGTAAACACAAAGTAAAGAGCAAAAGGAACAAAGACAAAAATATATACAAAAAGAAAAAACTGAAATGAAAAAGAGGAGAAAAAGCAAGATTGGGAAAGAGAAAAAAACAAATTGGAAACAATATGTTTAATATAAATATAAATATAAATAAAAAGAGAAAAACAAATTGGAAACAGTACTGCGTTTGAAATGTCTACTGTATTGGGGATTGTGGGCTTTATCGGGTAGCAGCCCCATTGCTTGCTGTTGCCCTGTTTATTTTAATATGTTTAATATAAATATATATATATATCATTAAATGAAACGGCGTCGTTTCTCCGTGAATCAAAAGACTAAAAAAGGAAGCCCTCTTCGTGCAATGCTGCTTGCTGCGCTGAAGTTGAAGTTGCTGCAACCCTTTGAGGCATTTTCTCGAACAGATGGCGGGCATGAATTGCCCAGCCATCTAGCCGTTGCAGGGGTCAATTTTTCTTCCTCTAGAGGCGGATTCAGGAGTTGCAAGGGTCACTTGACCACCCTTGCTCCTCTGTGGATCCGTCCCTGATAACAAGAGATCTTTTCTGAAATTGCATACAAATATATCAACATCAGAAAAGATCTCGTCCTTGTTGGAATATTTGTAAATTAATAGAGGGAATGCTTCTAGTTAAACCAAACCTTATCCGATTCCATTGTTCTACAGGCTTCTAATAAGCGCTTTTAGCAATTTGACAACAACAGAAATAAGCGCTTTTATCAAGCATTGATCCGTTTAACAAACATGCAATATTAATTGGAAGCATCGATTTAACTTGGTGGTGTGTTCACCAGCACCACTCAGAGGTCAGAGCTCTACTTTCTGAGAATAAAAAGCTCTGGCCGAAGCTTTTATATATTCTTATTGCTTATTTCTTATTTGAGAAGCATTCACATTTCTATGAAGTTCAAATACGTACAAATATATATATATACAATATATATGTGATCTTATCTTTAAATTAATTGATTTACTGATAAAAAATAAAAAATAAAAAGAATGCTCCCATTACAACGACCTGTTCCTACTTTTTCTGCACTGCTCATCATGAGATCCTTAACCTTATCATATATACCTCTGCAGGTTTCACCTTGTACAATGAGCCAAAACAAGATGTCTCAACTTCTATCTTCATTTTCAAGATTAATGAAATTTATAAAGAAAGAACCCTAATTGCCAATTGGACATGGTGTTCAAGTGGGCAGGCAAGGAACAACCGAGCCGACCGGTAAAAATTGACCACTCAGTCTCCGCGTGCACGATGACATATACATATTTTACTGCAGGGTACTCAGATTTGATCCATCTTAGTATCTTACATTTCAAGTTGTATTCGTTTGGAATTCGTTTTTCGGTGATACAAAGCATTCAAGATCAGAATGATGGATTTTCTTACTAATTTTTTTTTGGGAGCTGATTTTCCCACTCCCCTTTTCTCCACTTACACTCCCTTTTGTTTTTTAATATTTTTTAATCACTTTTGTTCTTTCTCTTTCCTATTCTACCCCTATCTTACTTCACTTTTATATTATTTCTTTTTCTTTATATTTAATTTTCCTACTTACACTTCATTTTCAATAATTTTTTTTTCAATGGATATAGAATTCTTTAAAATTAATATATTACAAAACAAAAACAAAATATTTTCCCCAGCCCCAATAACCCCCTCCTCCTCCCATCTCTGCACTCCAGCCCCACCATCCTACTACCACCCCTAAACCCAAAAACAAAATATTTTCCCCAGCCCCAATAACCCCCTCTCTTCGTCAACCCCCTCCTCCTCCCATCTCTGCACTCCAGCCCCACCGTCCTACTACCACCCACACCATCCACCACTGCATTGCCCCCCAACCCCAACAACATCAATGGCTCGCTCTCCCTCGACTCCTTTTCTCTACCCCTCTCTCTGCAAATTAAAAAACAACATCAGTCAAAATCATGCTTTATTCCCACCAAATTCTCAAAAGTCTCTGACTTATTGTCCTTCCTTGTAACATTTTTGCTAAGTGCGAACAAAGAGAAATTTCTAATGCTCGGGTCTGAAGCTTTTTGCTTCAAGTAAGTAGCTTTACACTCTGTGATTCAGCTCAACCAATTAAAGTTTTTTTCAACCTACCCCCATGCCGCACCCCACACAGCCACCCACCCACGGATAGAAATCGTTGCCGCAACGCAGCCACCCACAAACGATCTTACCGCCCCACTGATAGCCACACTCAAACCCCAAAACTTTAAAAAAAACGTGGATGGTTGTTGAAGAAAGAGGGGGAGAGAGAAGAATTGGGGCTGGGGAAAATATTTTGTTTTTGTTTTGTAATATATTAATTTTAAAGAATTCTATATCCATTGAAAAAAAATTTATTGAAAATGAAGTGTAAGTAGGAAAATTAAATATAAAGAAAAAAAAAATATAAAAGTGAAGTAAGATAAGGGTAGAATAGGAAAGAGAAAGAACAAAAGTGATTAAAAAATATTAAAAAATAAAAGGGAGCGTAAGTGGAGAAAAGGGGAGTGGGAAAATCAGCTCCCTTTTTTTTTCTCTGCTTTTCAAGACAAACACACGTGGCACAATATTACTATAGGATGGCTACCGATCCACAGTATCAACATGAGCATGACATAAAGAATATCTTCCACTTTTTGCCGATCCAACACTGCCACAATTAATTCTTATTATTATCCTGGATTTGAGAAAAGCATCTACATGGAAAGCAACTTAAAACAAAAAGCACTGCCTGTCAATTTTTTTTTTTTTAAAAAAAAAAACTTGGACCAACCAATATCAACATGCACTGTGCATAGTACTGGGAGTGAGTGGTAGAGACTGTAGCATTGTAATGCCCGTTTTGGAAAAGGCCAGGCCAAGCCAGGTGCCGGTCCTTTCTAACAAAAACTGTCAAATAGTCTGAGTGACTATACATGTCTGTCTGCTGTCTTGACCATATCAACGTCTTGCCAGCATTGCCCACCACCAGCTAACTTAACACCACCCCAAACAGTATTAGTCCATAGAAAATATGATGATTAAATCGTAGAAACTACCAGAAATTTCCCAATAATTTGAAAGGTCTTAATCATATTGTCCAAGACTTTCTTTGTAAACACACAAGAAAAAACCAATTTGGCTGATTCAATTAACAAGTTAATTTTCCTAATTAATAAGTTGATAAAAAGGTCATCATACGAGTGCTCAGGGAGCCATATCCATCGGGGATGGATTCTTTAATTCCGAGTTAAAATACGGATCGTTGCTTGTGCGAATTTTAATGGTGCTTTTCTTTTAGCTAGCATCTTTTTACGTTGTGGTTCAAAAATCACAAGAGAAGATGGATGAGGAGGGTGACCTGCAAAACAGCAGTACACGATTATGTCAAAGCAAAGCCTACAAACAGAGAAACTAGGGCAAAGCACTTGAGTTATCTTTTTATATATATGAAGAATCAAGGATGCTATTATAATTTTATAGTTGTCAAGACTCTAAAAGTCCTTTAAAAAAATGTTATCATAAGTTGATTCTATTTACTAATAATATATTTTCAATTCATGAATATTAATCATGTTTTTTATTCACATTATAATATGTGGATTATTACCCACGGTTGGCCAATGATTATTTGCCAACTTGAGCGCTTGTGCTTGCTCCACAGATCATGAGTTCAATTCCCCGCGAAATCAAACCAAAATTTAAGTGTGGCGCCGTGGAAATGGGTTGTTGCGCTAGTCTCCCCGGGGTTACAAAGTCTTATCAAACTTTGTAATTTTCCATGTAGTGGAAGAGTTCTAATCACTTTGAAATTTTTGGGAGCGCAACCAGACTTGTATATACACATAAGTGATAACACAGACATCCTCAGATATTATATATACCCAAAGGGGGCTGATATATTTGCATAAAAAAGAAAAGAACAAGAAGCCCTGATGGAAAGCAAACTTTCCACGGTTCCTATATACTGCTCACATTATCTATGGTGCAGCTTGGCAGTTTTCTGCCCGTTAGGAACACGTGACTGCTGCAACCTACCTGCTATGTCGTGTGCTTGCAGCTTGCTTGTCTCGGAATGGAAAGACTCTACATGTTTTGATTGAGAGATTAATTGTTTGTCTATTGGTATTCAGTAAATGTTCAATTGGAATTTAAGCCCTGGTTACCAACTTACCATGCTCCCTTTATATCTCTCATCACACTTGTGTTGTATACTCGTCTTTTTCTTTATTTCTCTCGTCGTATATGATTAATTGATTAACCTTGATTATGTGATGAGAAAGATAAACTGAATATAACATATTACATAGGAGTTTCTATCGAAATGGTGGTGAAGTCCCCTGGCGTCTCTACACCTTGGTTAAGAATATTCATTTCTTGGCTTGTTTTGAGGAAATCTCCTTTCAGCGTGTCCCGCGTGAGGCAAATGTTGGATAAATTGGTTTATGGATGCTACTTTTCCTGCAAAACATTATATGAAATAATTATTAGAAAATTGTAATTTACATTGATAGAGTAGATTAAATAAAATCAATGAAAATTACAGTAAAATACTTATCTTTTGGGATGTAGAAGTTGGTCTCCATTGATACTTAATAGTTTTAGGTTGAGGCGTGTAGTCACTGTCCTTAAGAGTAGATTTCGCCCCTCGGAGACAATGTCTCGGTGTAGCAAGGTTGTATGGCGCCCTACTCTCCAGGATACAACAACCTATGACCCTCATAAGCGTACACTCACAATACTTGGGTCAGATGAACACTTGAATCTTTCCCTTGATAAAAGAAAACAAATTGGAACACAAACTCAAGAACGCAGAGAAGAAAATAATGAAGAAATATGTCAATCTGATTTCTTTTTTTTTTTTTTTAACACATAGCTCGAATGGTTTATTATATAGGAGATTACCAACTCCAAGTGAACGTTGGGTTTTTAACTAAGCAATTAAACCACATAAAACACTTGCACGTTAAGAACAAAATTTGATCCCAACTAAGCAATTAACTCACGCAATAAAGATTGGAATCAAAACCTTCACCAACTATTGTAAACCAAATACATTTAACTTATTTAAATGATAAAATAAATTGATATAAAAAGTAACGGTAATAACTCAATTAAAACCAAAGAGGAGATATCAAAACCGACAACGCTAACAATTAATATAAAAGTATCATGTCATAGATTTTATAAATATAGAAAATAATAGCAGTTTTAAAGAAGTAATCAAACCACTCAAAAATCTGGAAATATAAGTTCAACATAAAATAAGTAATAAAATAATTTTGTATTTTGAAATACTTACAAAAATTCCAACAGCAAATGTTTCTGCAGACGCTTTGGCTTCGGCTGATCATTTGTACATGTCTCCCCATGTTTGGATTCACTCTCTCCCTCCTGCTGCTAAATATGATTTTTTGCTCGATTTAGTTGGTCAGGCAGGGTTGTAGGCTGTAGCAGTGGTTTTGCTTTGTAGTGTTCCTTTTCTGCGGACTGGACAACTCCAAAATGCCCAATTCAAAATGAATGCGCATGCCAATTTATAAAGCCCAATTAGATTAATTTATAATAATTTAGAATATCCCCGAGCATAAACTAAAATAGAAGAGGGTGCATTTGCACCACGCAAGTGGCACGAGCTGTCCTTGACTGCTTTTGTATTTATGTCATTGTCTTAGGCTTGCAAGCATTTACGGACTGAACCAATCAAGACTATTCTATATGTTGGTGGGGCGGTGCAATACGCATGGAGATGACCGACAACCACCCATCGAAACCCACAACCAACTCCTCTCCGTCCCTCTTGTGTGCTCTCTGTTTTTTTAATAAATAATTTTGGCTACTTTTTAAATTTGCGTTTTGGGATGAATTCTTATTTGGCTTTCTTTTTTGCAGGTTCCAATTTCTTAGTGAGGGTATCGGTTCATCACCTTGCTGCACCTTTCTGCTTCTTAGTCTGAAAGTGCAGACTTTAATGGACCACTTGTGTTCTTCTGAAGGTACAGGGACATAGGCCCGTTTGGTTTTTGGGAAAGGAGACTTGAGGATGGGAAATTAATTACTTTCCCATGTTTGGTAAGTCCATACATGGGAAATTATTGCCTGGCTCATAAAAAATAGGAGGGAAATTGAAGCCATCCCCCCAACTTGGGTTTTGTTTTCCCTCATTATGAGAAAGTTTGGAAAAATAAGTCAATAGTAAATAAACATTTTTCATGACTATTTTGTCCCCATTAACAATTTAGAATTACAATATATCATTAAATGTATTTTTTTTATTTGATTTAATATGGGTATAATTGAAAATTTATACCAACTTTGTTTTCCATTCTTAGTCAAAACAAACATGGGAAATGAAATAAATAGTTACTTTCCCAATATTACCAAAAGTGGGAAATGAATATTTTATTTCTCATCCCTTGGGAAATAATTATTCTTCAAATTTGTTCCGTAAATCAAACAAGGCCTTAAAAAAAAATTATGAGAAGTTTAAAAATAAAAAATAAAAGAGAGGGAATTTGGTTAAGTAAACTAGACCCAGCAATATCGTCCACGACCCGTTAACACGACACGAATTCGCACGAAAATAACAGTATTTGGGTTTAGCTTAATGGGTCGGGTTGAAAACGGATGGACCTGTTAGCCACCCGTTAAGCTAACGGGTCGTGTCAGTATTTTTCGCAAATCACCCGTTACTGTTAAGAGCAAGGGTATTTTTGTAATTTTTGTTCTAAAACTTGAGATTAATTTGAAACTCATATTGTCTAAGAGTTTTTTTGTTTGCCAATGTTTAATGTGGAAAACTTATTTAAGAATTTCAGCTTTATTTGTATTATATCTCTAATTTGAGATGTTTTCATTTAATAATTTGTTAAAAAATATTGTTTATTTTTTAAATGGGTGAAACGGGTTTAGCGGGTGAAACGGGTGAAAAATGACCCATTAACCATAACGAGTCGTGTCGTGTTATTCGCGAATTTGTGCGGATCGTGTTTGGGTCTAGTATTTCTGACCCGTTAGCTTAACGGGTCGTGTTCGTGTCAACCCGTTAAAAAAACGGGTTGATCCGTTAATGACCCGAAACCCGCAAAAACGACTCGTTTGCCAGCTCTAAAGTAAACTAACGTCGCTAACATACAGGAGCTGACGTCCTTTAATACTACTATACCAGGTGTCAATTTATCATTAGTTTGTAGTACCACCTGTCATTGTCATGTGGTACTACAATATCTCAATGTGGTGGAGCACCAAATGCCAATAATTTCAATTCAATAGAAAATTCAGTCAAATAACGTGTTTGATTCGTTTGACTTGTCGCCAACTACTAGCCCTACCATCTGTATCGACTTTTTCTTTCATTTATTTCATCACAGACTTCATATACCATAATATAGCCACATATCATAATATTTAAATACAATATCCTCATACAGATCCTAAAGGGGAATGCAATATGGTTTCCTCAAGATTTCTCTCTCTCCTTTTTCCCCTTCTTTTACTCATCGCTACTCGTCAAGCCTTTGCTCAAGAAGACTGGCTAGCTTATCAAAGCCACTTGTGTTCAAACAACGAAGGCAACTACACCACCAATAGTACCTACCACAGAAACCTCAACACCCTTCTCTCCTCCCTTCCCTCCAACAACACCGGTAACGGCTATGGCTTTTACAATTCATCCTACGGCCAGAGCTCCGACAACAACCAAGTTTATGCAATTGCACTTTGCTATATGGTCAATATTGACGACCCTGGTTGCCGCAATTGCCTTAATGTCTCTAGGTACGCTCTCATTGAGCTCTGTCCTAATCAGAAGGAAGCTATGTTTTTCAACCACGGTTGTATGTTACGCTACTCAAATCGTTTGATATATGGCACCATGGAAACTACGCCTTCTCTCTGTATGTCGAACACACAAGACGTACCGCCTTCCACCGTCAACGAATTCTTTCAAAAGCTTAGAGAGTTGTTAGTGAGCTTAAGAAGTGAAACTGCAGCTGCTGGTTCTCTTCGTAAGTTTGCATATGGAAACACAAGCGGTGAAAATATCCAAACAATATACGGTCTTACGCAGTGCACGCCAGACTTGTCCGAGCAAGAGTGCAATGATTGCTTAATTGGTGCTGTTGGAAATTTGTGTAGTAATGGGAAAATAGGTGGGAGAGTTATTAGACCCAGCTGTTACTTTCTGTATGAGGTTTACCCCTACATTAACGTTTCAGCTGTCAAGCCACTGCCATCTCTACCAAGCCCACCGTTATCATCACCACCAATATCTCCTCCTCCGCCTTCAACAACCAGGAATTCAGAAGGTTTCTGATTCTCTGAATTTTTGCAGTGCATATATGTATATATATGCAGAATGTTTTGATTATAGAAGATTTGGTGATTTTTGCAGGATCCAACAGATCTCGGAATGTCGTGATTATTGTTGTGTCAATCGTTGTTTCTCTGCTACTAATTATATCCATCTGCATTTGTTTGAGAGTGAGGAAGACAAAGGGAAAGCTTGAAATACTTCCAGGTACTGGAACAAAGTGAACTCTAGTGAACATCAAAATTCCATTTGATTTGCTGAAGCTTATTGTTGTTATAATATAATCATTTTGGATGCTCCTTAAACAAAGAATCTATTTAATTTTTCTGAAATTGTTCCTCAGCCGAAGATGTAGATGAAATTGGAAATGCAGAATCCTTTCAAATGGACTTTGGCACCATTAGATTAGCCACAGATGACTTTTCTGAAGTTAATAAACTCGGACAAGGCGGATTTGGCTCTGTTTACAAGGTAATTAATTAATTTCCTGCTAGAATTAATGATACATCACAGTCATATGGATATCAACTACAATATCAATTATTTGTCAACGTTTATATCCTTACATGAACACATATTATTTTCTTTGTTATATATTTGTCTATTTTGTCCTGATATTTTTCAGGGTAGACTTTTCAATGGAGAAAATATAGCAGTGAAAAGACTTTGTATGAATTCTGGACAAGGAGATAAAGAATTTCAAAATGAGGTCTTGTTAGTGGCCAGGCTTCAACATCGAAATTTAGTTAGGCTCTTAGGTTTCTGCTTGGAAGGACAAGAGAGGCTTCTTGTCTACGAATTTGTCTCTAATGCAAGTCTCGATCGTATCATATTTGGTATGGATATAGTTCTATATTCTATTTGTATGACATTCAACAAACAGTACTATACTTAACATAATCTTCTATTTGGATGAATGCGCAGACCCAATCAAGCGTGCAGAGTTGGATTGGGACAGACGATACAAAATTATAGTAGGCATTACTCGGGGGCTCCTTTATCTTCATGAAGATTCTCGTCTTAGAATTATTCATCGTGATCTCAAAGTTAGTAACATCTTGATAGATGGTGAAATGAACCCCAAAATTGCAGACTTTGGCATGGCAAGATTGTTCGTGCCTGATCAAACCCAGGCCAATACCAATCGAGTTGTGGGGACCTAGTAAGTACTAGACCAGCTGGCTATAGAACTTATACATAACTGAGTGATGCTATTTATCAATAATGTCCATCCATATAGTTAAATTTGATGACCATTTTGCTGATTTACAGCGGATACATGGCTCCAGAGTATGCAATGCACGGGCACTTTTCAGTTAAGTCTGATGTCTATAGTTTTGGTGTGTTAACTTTGGAGATAATAAGTGGACAGAAAATTAGTGATTTTCAGCATGGAGAGAACGTGGAGGATCTTATAAGCTATGTAAGTGAAAAAAAATGTTGTTTGGCGCATTACGCTAAATGAATGCAATGAGAAAGAGAACATTTGTATTTCTGATTATGTTTCTCTCACGTTAACAAATCATTGTAGGCATGGAAGAATTGGGTTAAAGGGACAGCTTCAAATCTAATAGATCCCACACTGAGGATTGGTTCAAGAAGTGAAATGATGAGATGCATCCACATTGGATTATTATGTGTGCAAGAAAATGCAGCTGATAGGCCAACCATGGCTTCAATTATTGTCATGCTGAATAGCTACTCTCTCGTTCTTCCAGTGCCCTCACCGCCATCGTTTGTTATGCACAGCAACACTGAATTCAAAACTTCTTTAGGGGCATTGGACTCTAATTCAGATGATCAATCACAAACCAACTCTACGAAAGTGTCGGTGAATGAGACTTCTATTAGTGACCTATACCCTCGCTAGCAAGTGTTAGCTTGTGTGTGAAAGCTTGGAGGTGTGAAAGCAGGAAATATTGACTTGACTTGTGGAGAATTGTGGAGACTTGTGGAGACTGCAGCTGCAAGTTCCAGGCTTTGGAAACCAAATATGATTAATGGCACCAGCGGCCTTCCTACTTTACAAGGCAATAACAAATAAATAAATGAACTTTCAAATTCCTTGACTTAAAGTCACTGTTTTGTTCTATATTCTTTCAGGGTAGGTTATTTAATGGATAATATATAGCAGTGAAAAGGCTCTCTGTCAATTCTGGACAAGGAGATTTAGAATTTAAAAATGAAGTCTTGTTGGTGGCCAAGCTTCAACACCGAAATTTAGTTAGGCTCTTGGGTTTTTGCTTGGAAAGAATTGAAAGGCTTCTAATTTATGAGTTTGTCCCTAATGCAAGCCTTGATCAAATCATATTTGGTATTTATGCTTCAATGGGTTTCTTGTTTACTTTTAACCTAAACGATTTATCATAAAATTAATTTCATACATGTCATATATATGCAACAAACATCATAACCAAACAGTGGCGGATCCAGGATTCAAAAGTCAGGTAGGTGAAATTTACCTTAAAAACTCGACGGTACGAGTGAATTGCTTTTCAGAGGAAATTATCAAAAACTTCAACGAAACTGTCCGGAATTGCACAGTCAAAAGCTATTTGGCTGCTTATAAGTTGTGTTCCCTCTTTTTTTAAAGTTTGACTGGGCCATCCCATAACACAAGAGTGTGGGCTGGTAAAAATTGTTTCCTTTTTTTTTTTTTTTTAAAGTTTGAATGGGCTATAACACATGTGGGTAGTTTTACATGGGCTGGGTAGGCAAAGGTTTACACTATCACATGTGATGGCTAGAAATAACCTTGTTTATATATAGGTTTTTTTTAGAGTGGTGATTTCCCCACTCCAATTTTGTCCACTTACACTCCATTTTATAACTGAAAAAGGAGTGTAAGTGGTCAAAATGGGAGTGGGGAAATCATTACCCTTTTTTTAAGTGAAAAAAATTGGGGTAGGCAGCTGCCTACCCTGCCCTGGCTGTAGAACCGCCACTGTAACCAAAGGAGGAAAGACTTGTGAGAATGAATATTGGCTTGTTGACTTGAGACAGAGTATATAACTTATAAGAAGCGTCAATCAAGCTAGAGATGCTGGTAACTAAGAAGCGTCAATCAAGCTAGAGATGCAAACTTTTAAGCGTGGAATAAAGTGTCGTGGATGACTTTAATTTACTTTCAGATAATCAAAGTCTCCTCATTAAAAATCAAACCATCTTAGTTTCAACAGTGTTTGAAACCTCACGGTGGTCAAATTAGAAGAACCAAGTGATAGGGCTTGATCCGTGAAAAAAAGAAAAAAATCTCAAACAAGAAGCTTATTTAATTAATTATTAGCTAGAGAGAGCTAAAAACTAGAAGCATTCTGCATATTTCGAAGTCTAGCTATAGCTTTCCATCAAAATCATAATCAATCCCCTTTACAGAGACCAATCATGCCAGCTCCAATGGTCTCCTCAAGATTTCTATTTTCCATTGCCATTCTGTTATTAATCATGATCACTCAAGCCTTTGCTCAGCCAGCCCACTTCTGTATAAACAACAGAGGAAACTACACCACCAATAGCACCTATCACACAAACCTCAATACCCTTCTCTCCTCCCTGACCTATAATAAAAACGGTAACGGCTATGGCTTTTACCATTCCACGTTTGGCCAAAACTCAGACGACCAAGTTTACGCAATCGGACTCTGCAGAGGAGATGTCAAGTCGGAGGATTGCCGGTGTTGACGCCAAAAAGTGGTTCTTTGACTTAGAGGGTCAACTTAGTAATTTATACCTTCGGTATCCTTGATGCCTCGGTAGTCTACGCGATCTGCAATACGAGCAAACGCACGGTAAGACCTAGGGCACCGGTGTGGTACCGGCCGAAGGATCTTCGATGCTTAAGTAAGTTCGGGAATAGAAAGTTCAACTGACAGATCAATAGGCTTGTATGCCGTAAGTTCTGATTACCTCTATTTTGGGATTGTTGGCCTCCTTTTATAGGTCTTGGGAGGTGTGCATCTTGTTGATTATTTCGATGTGGGACTGTGGGCGTCGTTTGGGAGCGCGCCATGTGTCCCAGGAGAGGGCATTGCCCTAATGGAGAGATCGGTAGGTAGGGTGCCGAGGGCGCCTCTGACCAAGCCCAGTTTCCTCCACGTGTCTTGCCCTTATTGGCTGTTTATTTCGGGTGTAAACAGGAGTCCCCCAAGTTCTCAAGCGAGATTTCTCGGTCGGGGACTTGTATGTCCTTCGGTAGCCGCTCGGTTAATTTACCGTTCGGTAGTCTGTCAGGGAGGCGCGCTGGGGCCTTGTCCTGGTGCCGATTGACTTCAAAGACTTGCCCGGAAACTCAAGAGTCGCCACTTCGAGTGTTACCGTTCGGCAGGTCTTAGCATGTTTAAGGGGTCCGAGAGATGCTTGCCGATGCCCTGTTAACTTGGGCGAGTTTAATATTTTCTCATGCGACCTCGCGCACAGTGAGGGGTAGTGATGGGACAGAATGACGCTTCGTCTTCTGCACCCAGCGTGCTGTCAGAGATTCCACTCAGCGCTCGACACGTGGCGTGTCTTATCACGCGAAGCGGCGCTATTAATGCGCCGTTTGGTATTTCGAGGCGTACCGTTGCAACTTTCGCCCTATAAATAGAGGGAGTCTCTGAGGCAAAACTCACTTTGCATTTGTGAGTGAGGCGAGAGCTCTGTCCAAGCGATTTCTGACGAGGGCGAACGGTAACATAGGCGATTTCCGGCGAGAGAAAACGGCAACACAGGCGATTTCCGGTGACAGCAAACGGTACTAGAAGCGATTTTAGCCCTTTCACTTCCAATATACACAAGGTACCGTTCGGTAACTTTGCAATTTTCATTTCTTCTTTCATTGTGCATACGTCCTTCCATGGTTTGAACTAGACTAGAACTTTATGCAAGTGGGATGTGGTTCGATAGTCTAGTTACCATAGGTAGAGATGTTAAGCTCATAATTTCATACATATACATGCCCTATTTACTTACTTCTTTTGCTTAGTTTCTTAGATTTCTAAGTTATTTGCCTCCCTTTGTGTGTTTTGTAGGCAAATAGAGCAAGAGAGCATAATTCATGCAATTCAAGCATGTTAAGGCCTAATTTGGATGAATGGATGAAGAGCTTAAAAGACAAACTCATTTTGGCTACAGCCCCCTGCCAGTCCAGTTCCGTAGGTCATATTGCAAGCTTTGTTTCAGCAACCTACACAGCTCGGATGAGGCAGCATTCTTCATGAAAGTTGTTCCAATGGGTGTGTACTATAACATATCCAAAATTCAGCCCCATTGGATAAATATGGAGTCTGTTACCTAGCAAACACAGAGCCATGCTCAGGCTGGATTTTATCAGCGCGCAAAATGAGTTAGCAATTTGTTTTGGCCTTAACTTCCTCCTCCGACCTTGGATTGGCCCAAATGATATATGGCTGGAAAGAAGACATTCTGAACTTCAAGTTTGAGTGCTTAAAGTCTTAATTTGCTTAAGGGAAGCCCAATTCGTAAGCCCTTGAAGTTGCTGGTCATGCTGACCTCAGGATGAGCTATTATTTCTGGTTGGAAGCTTGGTCATGGTGACATGAAGATGAGCTAGGGCTGCTGGTGGGATTTATTAGTGAAGTGCATCAACCATTTCAGATTTTATAATGCAAGTGTTGTATGCATTAGTGAAGTGCATCAACCATTTCAGATTTTATAAAACAAGTGTTGTATGCATTAGCCATACTTAATTCAGATTTTCAGCTTCCTTAGGCCTATATATAGTGAGGTTTCCCAAGCTTGTAAACACACCCCAAGGGGGGGAGCTCTCAAACACTTCTCTAGAGCTCCCCTCCCTTCTCTCCCTCAAATTCTCTTAGTTTTGCTTTCTAGTTCTCAATTCTAGCTTTCTTTAATGTTTTCTTAGTTGTAATTTATTTTTCTTGTAATGTACATTCTTTCTTAAGTATTCAAGTTTAATTAGTTTCCAAGTTTCAATTATGGTTTTTGTTCTTATTCATTATGCTTATAAGTTAATATGCTAGTTTGAATGATTGATCACCATTTAGGCTTGCATGTTAGCTATCTTGGTTTGAATTAAGAGTATACACCATGCTTTAATTCGAATTGAACTATGAATAGGAAGAGTATGTATGGACATTCGACAACAAGGATTAGATACATACTTGGTTGTTTAAAATGTTCTTCTATGCTTAATGGGTTCCTAATGCTTAATTTTAGGTTAGACAACAAATGATCAAATTAGGGAATTAGGAACACAAGGTTATGACCACACACCATGGCTTAATCATACTTTAGCTAGAATCAATCCATTAATCTAAATTGAACTTGGGAACTTATTTGCTTGAGTTACTTATTTCTTTCTTCCTTGTTTTATGTTCTTTGTTTTTGTTTCTATTTTGTGTAGGGAAACTAAATTGGATCATTCAATCACCAATCCCTGTGGAATCGACCTCGCACTTACATATGCTATACTACCAACGGTTCGTGCACTTGCGAGTATCACAAGTTGAGGATGCAGCTTAATCCATTTTGGTGGAGCTAAATCTACACAACAAGAGACGTAGGCATCGGTAGGATAGTTCCATGCATGGCCCTTAGTTTCCTTCCGTTGCTTTTGTAAATGTCTGATAGCGAGTCGGGATTCGAGAGTGAGCCCAACGCTTTTGAGGAGGAGTCTCTAGATAGGGGAAAGACTACCGATAGTGAAGAGTCAGCCCAGGATACCGATAGCGATAGTGGTTCTGAGGTGGAAGTTGTTGGCGAGAGGTTCAGGCCTGCGCCTACTCATGGGATCGGTAAGGGGCTTATGACTAGTCAGCCCCTACCGTTGGCGGTCGTGTATGGCGGCGGTCGGGAGGTTGGCTTGGGCCCGCATTCCGAGCCTGAAGAGAACGTTCGGATGCCGGAGGCATCTTCAAGTCACCGTCCGGAGGCTTCCACTTCAGGCCGTGGAGAGCCTTCCGAGTCACCTCCTATGCCGAGGGTGACGATAGTAAACAGCGGTAACCCAAGGGTACCGATGGGGGTAGCGAGAGAGCAGCTCTTTGATGTAGACTACCTGCCGCCCAACAAGCTGACCTACCGAGAGCTGGCGAGGATCAGGGAGGAGTTCAAGATTCCCCAATCGGTAGGGATGAGGATCCCAGGCCCTACCAAATCCCTGAGCAACCCCCAGGACGGTGAGGTTGCGTTCTTCATCGACGTCCTTCAGCAGGGCGTTAGGCTACCGTTGCAGCCTCCAGTTCAGCGAATCTTGGCCCAGATTGGATATGCCCCTGGGCAGTTCAATCCGAACTTCTGGGCCGTTCTGATGGGGGTAGTTACGGCATTCGGGCTTGCCGATGAGGAGGGGCCTTCCTATGAACAGTTCTCCTATCTGTGCAGCATCACCAAATCGAAGAGCATCGATCATGGTGGCTGGGTTCAGGCGAACTGTCTCAGGGCTTCCGAAAGGGGCCATTTTCTTACGGCAGTGCCAACCTCCCAGAAGTCCTGGAGGAATCGGCGGGTTCTCCTCTCTGGCGGGTTCTCCTCAGGAGTTCCCGTTCGCTTCCACATCCCAAATACTTTTCAGATTGCCGGTAGGTTGCCACCATGCCGATCAGTAAATCAGTTTTTTGTTTTCAATGGATTAACCTCTTTCGTTATTTTTGTAGGCAAACTGAAGCAACCAACGGCAACCCAATCAGAGCTTCGGCAGATTGATACGGTGAGGCTAAGAGTTCCTGCCGGTGACAGGGAATACCCACAGTTCCTCTTCACCGAGAACCTCGTCAGAGCCGGTCTTGCGAACCCTGCCGAGAGTAAGTTCACTTCAAACTTTTCTTTCTTTTTTTTTTTTTTTTGTTGCTAACTTCATCGTTCCTGCAGTGTCAGAGGCCAGGAAGACTGCCGAGGCTAAGAAGATGTCGGAGACCTCGAAGCGGCGCCTCGGGGTGATTGCAAAGGGGAAGAAGCAGAAACGGCATCCCGAGGCTTCGGCAGAGAGGGTCTCGGAGGCAGTCCCTGAGGAGCGGCCCCTTGCTGAACGGCACAGGCAACGCCATGCCGAGCCCGTGAGCAGAAGGGCGCCTGTCAACGAGCCGGCACCCACTCCGAGCCAGGGTGCCGATGCCAACCCGTCTAAGGCGTCCGGGAAACGGCCTTTGACGGTGGACCTGGATGCCGCTTCGACCCCCAAGCGGGTGCGACTTGCCGATTCCCAGAGGGCCATCTTCGCGGTCGAGGACGAGGAGGGCCCTACCGAAGCGGTAACAGTTGCCTATCCATCCAAGACAGTTCAGTTCGCGAACCACATGATCGTGGGTTCGCAGATGGACCTGTCTGAAATCGACGAGCTGCCGAAGAGGGCTCTTCGGGAAGAGGCGGGGCGCGCCTTCCGCCTCCAGGCCACGGTAACCTTCTGACCCCCATTGTGTATTTGTTTTTGTTATCTTTCGTTCGGTACTAACTTGCGGCTTCATTTTTCAGGCGTCGATGGACATGTGGCTGTGTATGAAGAGGGCTATCACGGCTGCCGAGCGCGCCAAGAGGCTGTATGAGGACGGTTGCTCCAAGGTTGCCGATGCTGCGAAGGCTCTCCAGGACCACGCCCATCTCGTGGAGGATATGCATGCTGCCGAACGGCAGATCCGGGTGCACGAGGCGAAGCTTGCTGAGATGCGCGAGGCTCTGGATGGCGCAGAGCAGGCGGCTAGGGATGCCGAGGGAGCCAGGGCGGCGGCGCAGGCGGCACTGGAGGCCTCCGAGCGGACTAAAGCGGTAGAGGTCGAGGCTGCCGTTGGTGAAGCGGTTAGGAACTACCGTTCCTTCACTGAGTTCACTTCTCTGGTGGACAATGAAGTAGCTGCTGAGATGGCGGACCTCATCTACCGTTTCAAACGGTTTAACCCAGGCCAGAAGCTGAACCTGGATTTCGCTGCCGATCCCCCTCCTCTACCGGAAGGCATTACAGAAGAGATGATCGAGGAGTATGAGGGGGAGGATGCTCCCGAAGATGCCGATGGTCCTGATGCCAAGGGTGCCCCTGATGCCGAGGTTGACGCCGTAGTGGAGACTGCCCATGACCAGGAAGATCGGAATGCCGAGGCCTGAGCTACTCGACATTTTGTAATTTTATTTTGTCTGATTGCCGTTGGCAAAATTTCTGGACGCCTTAATGCCGAGGGCATTTTTTTATTCAAGTTATTACTATTATTTATTATATTTGAATTTTACCCATATTTGTTATTGCCATAGGCTGATAACTGTGTTTAGGATAATTACCGATTGGGCCGTTGGCCACTTTAGGAATTTGTTTGCTTTGGATTTAGCCTAAGTGTCTCCACTATCGGTAGACAAAACCCCGAACAAGGCCCCATTAGCCTTTCGTCCATAGAGATGCCGTAGGCAAGTCTAGGGCACCGTACTAAGTTTCGGTGGTTTGTGTGATGAGAACACGGTACTGCCGTTAGCTCGTACCTATTAGTCGAAACTCAAGTATTGCAGGCATCGGTAGGGACAAGGTCCCAATACCCTTTCGTCCATAGAGATGCCGTGGGCAAGTCTAGGGTACCGTATAGCTTTGTAGTCCATGCGCGATGAGAATACCGTAAGTAATTCTGGGGCATTGTACTGCCGTAGGCTCGTACCTACGGTTTTAACTTGGAATAAAAATTGACAAGCTAAGTTGGAATCGGCAGTAAGCATGTAGCGGTGTAGCTTTTAATTGCCGTAGGCAATGTTACAGTGGCTCATTTTGGTGAGCTCTACCGAAACAATTTTTTGAACTAATACCGCTAGGATATGTCGTTCTGAATACGTGGAACTGGATAATCTCGTTTTATTTATATATGCCGTAGGCAAAAATACAAATTCCTCCCTGCCGTTGGCTAGGGGGCTTTATTTAAAATAACTCTTGAGATGGTCCACATTCCATGGGTGACCGAGGGTCTTCCCATCTGTGCCTCGGAGCCTGTAAGTACCGGAACGAAGGATGCCGATGACTTCGTAGGGTCCTTCCCAGGAAGATCCGAGGGTTCCTTCCGTTGGGTTTTTGGTTGCAAGCGAAACCTTGCGCATAACCCAGTCCCCGATTCTGAAATAACGTGGTTTGACCCTTGAGTCGTTGTTGCATTCCTAAGAGGACACAAATTAATGTGCAAACAACCAATTAAAAATACCCGCAAGTGCACGAATCTATTGAAGTATAGATTATGTAAGTACGGGGTCGATCCCACGAAGAACTTGTCGGCTTCCTATAAGTTCTAATTTGAGTACGTAAAGAACACTTAATTGACACACCACAAATGCACAAATGCAAAATGGAAACTAAAAATGAGTAAAGAAGTGTAAAAGAAATGAAACAACACAAGAAAACTAAACAAAAACACAAACAGCATTTTCTATCGCCATTTTATCACCTATTTATCACCTGTGAACAGTGCTGTGAATAGTATCGTGAACAGTGAAAATGAACAGTGATGACCGGTCGCATGAACAGTGACGACCGGTCGTTTTTGGCAGAGTCGAAACTCAAATTTGGACGTGATGAGCGACCGGTCGTTAGGTGAAAGCGACCGGTCGTTTTGCACAGAGTCGAAATTCTCTGCTTTTCAGTTTCGACCTCTGTCCAGTGTTTTGCCTATAACTTTCCAACCGTTTGTCCAAAATTCACGTTCTTTATACGGTTGGATTCAGCACAGAAAATTCAAGAACACAACGCGGACCAAAAGTCCAAAACGATTACAGAAACAAATAAAATTCAGTAACAAAGACACATAACGTGTCGAACACACAACTCACACACACATTGGGGGGGGGGGGGGTTTGGTTTGGTTCAAGTGACCTATTTCTATTGCATGAAAGTAAATGAACTTTGAATTTAAATGAGAATAGCAGAGATGAATTATCACAATGTGAAATAAAAATGTAACAAACACTAGGGTTTCGGAATCCACCCTAAACAATTCTACCCAAGTTCATGAATACTCAAGTGATGAACTCTAAACGTGTTGATGAAGATGTTCGCAATCAAGACCAGTACGAGTGGCTCAAGACGCATTGATTCTCTCTAATGTACGTAAAGTGCAGTACGAGTGCTACAATACTTGTGCCTTCCCTATAATCGAATCTAGGTGTGCTTAGTACTTTGATTCAATTACAAGAAAAACCCATTAAGTTCAAAGAGAATATGAACATCACAAGAATCCTAATAGCATGGTGTTTACATTAGGTATTCAAGAAACCAATTCACATGGATGATTCTTACTTCATCCATTTATTGCTTAGGATAACATGAAGATACACATAATCCCAACAATCTCAAGAAGCATGCTTTCAAAGGTGATCAATCAAAGAAGAACATACATCAAGGATAGATTAATTTGGTGAATTGGAATTCATCAACAATATCTAGAAATTCATACACTCAAGCATCAAAACAATAAGGTAATCATGTTTAGGGCCTCAACCTAATCCCTAGCTATGGAGTTTAGTTCCTCATACTTATTTCAAATACAAACTCAAAACAAAACTAGAAAGAAGTTACAGATTTTGTGAACATGGGAGCTCAAGGTCTTCAATGGTGGAAATCTCTTCCACTTCTTGCTTTGTTGCCCTTGTCTTCCTCCTTGAGCTCCCTAGCTCCAAGCTTCATCTCCAGCTCCAAAATCTCTGCAAATTGTGGAATAATGTGTAGAATAGTCCAATGAAACTAATCCCCCACGTTCTATATTGTAGAATGAAGGAATTGTCATCAGCTTTGCAGATTGCACATTCATCTTCCTTTAGCCCATGATTTCCAGCTCACTTTTAATATATAAAACTCCACCTTTTGTTAAAGCTTCAAACTTTGTCCCCTTGCCATGATGAAGCTTTGTCATTGAAAATATGCTCTTTGCCTCTGAAAATATCTCTTAACCAAGGTAATTTCTTGGTACCAAGTGTTATGGTAACAAGAAGAATCAAGATAACAATATGGAGGTAAAAGCTGGAGCACTTCGGATTTCCAGAGCTGTGGTAACATGCTGGATTGGTTGGATAGGCAATACTTGTCCAATGAAGCTCAAATTTGGATATGTTGTAGTTAACATCCATTGGAACAAGTTTCATGAAGATCTTCACCCCATCCGAGCACCAGAGCATGTTGATCCCAGGCCAAGAAGTTGACCTACGAAAATGAACAAAATCAGAATTTATAACCAATAATGCACTTTTAGCTCATTTTCATTCTAACCAAGGTAAAATCTAAGAAAACACAAAAAGGAAGTAAAAAGCTATAAAATGTCAAGAACTAACCTCAAAATAATAGGTGAATAACATGAAAAATCATGTGTAAAAATGAACCGAACAGTCGTAGTACCGAGAGACGCGCTGTTTGTAAGCTTCATTCCGAAGGTTGGCTACCGTTCGTCATTCCTTGATTAAATCCAGGCTCAACGCGAGTGCTGCCTCGTTCGCCTTCGGCTGGAAGCTTTCCGTTCGGTATGAAGACTCACCGATCTCAACGGGGACAACGGCTTCTGAGCCGAATGCAAGGCTGAAGGGAGTTTCCCCTATGGAGGTTCGGTAGGATGTTCGTATGGCCCACAGAGCTTAGGGAAGCTTCTCCGGCCAAGCACCCTTGGCACTGTTGAGTTGCCGTTTCAACAGTTTCTTAATGATTTTATTTACGGCCTCTACCTGGCCGTTCGATTGTGGGTGAGCTAGCGAGGCGAAGAACAGGTTGATTTTGAGGCGAGTGCAGAACTGCCTGAAGAGCTCCGAATCGAACTGTCTGCCATTATCAGTGATGATGGCGTAGGGGATGCCGAAGCGGCAACAGATATTGGTCCAGACAAACTCTTCGACCCTCGCTGCCGTTATGGTGGCTAGGGCTTCAGCCTCAACCCATTTCGTGAAGTAGTCCACGGCAACAATTGCATACTTAACCTGTCCCTTGCCCTGTGGCATTGGACCGATCAGGTCAAGCCCCCATTGGGCGAACGGCCATGGACTTACGATCGGTGTGAGGGGTTCGGCAGGCAGGTGGGGAATATTGCCGAACCATTGGCATTTATCGCATTTCTTCACCATTGCTATTGCATCCCGATGCATTGACGGCCAATAGTATCCCTGTCGGAAGGCCTTGTGGGCCAGGGATTTAGAGCCGGAATGATCGCCGCAGACACCACTGTGGATCTCCCGAAGGACATATTCGCCCTGCTCTTCGGTGATACATTTCATGTAGGGGGTCGAGTAGCCACGTTTGTACAGAATGTCGTTGATGACAATGTACCTTGTCGATCGGTAACGCATCTGTCTGTCCTTGGCCTTGTCTGCAGGGAGGGTGCCGTTCGTTAGGTAAGCATGAATAGGCAACATCCATGTGTTGTTGTACTCTATAGCGCAGATCTCGGCGATGGCTGTGCTCGGAAGTGTCAGTATCTCGACGGGGATCTTTTGACCCACCTTGTCGTTGATTGCCGAAGCTAGTCTAGCGAGGGCATCGGCATGACTATTCTCGTTTCTTGGTATCTGCCGAATTTCATACGCCTGGAATTTGTTTAGCAGCTGGTGTGCTGCCGTGAGGTATGCCGTCATTGACGCGTCCTTTGCTGCGAAATCGGCAGTTACCTGGTTCACTATTAGCTGCGAGTCGCTGTAGATGCTGATCTGAATTGCCCCCATGCTTCTGGCGAGCCGTAGGCCGGCCAGGAGCGCCTCGTATTCGGCCTCGTTGTTGGACGCTCGGAAGCCGAACCTGATGGCATATTCAATTTTGGCTCCATCGGGAGCGGTGAGTACCAGACCAGCTCCGCATCCTTGTTGGTTTGCCGAACCGTCAACGTGTAGGATCCAGAAAGGAGTTGACTGGTCGAGACGACTACCGTTCGGTAGGCCTTCCTGTGGAGCGGTTTTTTCAGGTTCTGAAGCCTCCGAAGGTGTCAGTTCAGCGATGAAGTCTACTCCGGCTTATCCCTTTTCGGCATGCCTGGGTTTGAACTGCACGTCGAATTCTCCTAGCTCGATTGCCCATTTCACCAGCCTTCCGGATGTTTCTGGTTTTTGAAAAACTTGCCGAAGGGGCTGGTTGGTCAGAACGATGATGGTGTGGGCCTGAAAATAGGGCCTCAATCGCCGGGCAGAAACGACAAGAGCTAACGCCAGCTGCTCGAGTGGGGGGTACCGAGACTCTGCCCCCTGAAGGGCCTTACTGACGTAGAAGATCGGCAGCTCTGCCTTCTCTGGGATCCGTATCAGTACTGAGCTGACGGCAGTGCTGGATACCGATAGATATAGAGAGAGTGTTTCTCCAGGGAGGGGTTTTGACAGTAGCGGTGCTCGGCCCATATAGTCCTTCAAGTCTTGAAACGCCTTATCGCATTCGGCAGTCCACTCTATATGGTGTTTGCCCCCTTTCAAGGCTTTGAAGAACGGTGCACACTTGTCTGTGGCTTTGGAGATGAAGTGAGTGAGGGCTGCCACTCGTCCGGTAAGGCTCTGGATGTCCTTCTGTGTCTTCGGTACCTCCATGTCGATTATGGCCTTGATTTTATCGGGGTTTGCCTCAATACCCCTCTGGCTGATCATGAAACCGAGGAATCTTCCGAAAGATACGCCGAAGGCGCACTTCGTCGGGTTAAGTCGCATTCGGTAATCCTTCAAGATGCCGAACATGAGCGATAGGTTTTTCAGATGCTCTCCTGTCGTTCGGCTCTTTACTAGCATGTCATCCACGTAGACCTCCATGGTGCTGCCGATCTGCTCAGCGAAGATTCGGTTGACCAGTCTCTAATAGGTTGCCCCCGCATTCTTCAAGCCGAACGGCATGACGTTATAGCAATACAGGCCTTTGTCGGTAATGAACGTCGTGTGTTCGCTGTCGGCAGGGTGCATGAAGATCTGGTTATATCCAGAGTATGCGTCCATGAAGCTGAGCAGCTCATGACCGGCAGTGGCGTCAACCAGCTGATCGATGCGTGGCAACGGGAAGCTATCCTTCGGACAGGCCTTATTGAGGTCGGTATAGTCCTGGCACATTCGCCATCCGCCCTTTGCCTTCCGAACCATGACTGAGTTCGCCAGCCATTCTGGGTATATGGCCTCCCGTATGAAGCCAATGGCATGAGTTTGTCCACTTCGTTCTTCATGGCCTCATACCGTTCGGCATCATAGGATCGGCGCTTTTGCCTGATAGGTTTGAATGCTGGCGAGATGCTCAGTTTGTGGCTGATGATGTCAAGGGATATGCCCGGCATGTCGTTGTAGGACCAAACAAAGACTTCTGAGTTCTGCCGAAGGAACTAGATGAATTCGGCACGGAGGGTGGCGTTCAGCATGGTACCGATTCTTACACACCGGTCCGGTTGGCGCTCGTCCAGCGCCACCGTTTTGATATCTTCGGCAGGTTGCGCCACCGGGGTGGGCGTTTCCTCCCTTGGATCGTCCACTGGTTCATTGCCGTTCGGCAAGTCTGCGACCGTGAAGGTTTCCTTTTGCTTGTGCGGAGCTGCCGATTTCAACGTTGTGGCGTAGCAGTTCCGAGCGCTCAATTGATCGCCCCTGATTACCCCCGTGCCGTAGCAGGTTGGGAACTTCATGAGTAGCATGTTGGGGGACAAGTGGGCCTTTATTGCCGTGAGCGCCGTCCGGCCGACAATAACGTTGTACGCCGTAGGACAGTCTACCACAAGGAACTTGTCGTAGACCATGGTCCTTCGTGGGGCTGTGCCGAAGGCGATTGGCAAGCTGACACTGCCGATTGGCTGGACCAGGTCTCCTGAAAAGCTAAGGAGAGGCGAGAGTTGCCGATTGACTTGGCTGTCATCTATTCCGAGCTCTTTGAATGCATCGGCGAAGATGACGTTTACCGAACTCCCATTGTCGATCAGGATTCGTCCGACATCGAACTCGGCAATATCGGCCCGGATGATCATAGGGTCGTTATGTGGGTAGATGATCCCTTCCTCTTCTTCTTCGGAGAAGGTGATGGGTTCCCACCTGACCTTCGGCATCTTTGTGTGCCGACTGCTTTCAATGCCGAGGACTTGGGGGTACTGTGCCGCCCTGACATACTGCTTTATCGACCGGTTAGATGCTCCGACAAGGGTTAGGCCTTCGCTGATCGTGCTGATCATGTTGATCTGCCGATTAGCGTTCGGGATTGGCGCCTGTTGGGGCTTGGCTATGTATTGATCCAGTTTGCCTTCCCGAATTAACCGCTCAACGATTTTTCTCAAACTTATGCAGTCCTCGGTATTATGGCTATTTTGTTGATGGTATCGGCAGAATTTCCCTGTATCCCTGCCGTCCTGCCGATTAGGCTTTCTAAACGATGGCTTCGGGATTATCTCATTTTCGTTCAGCAGTACTGCCTCGTAGGAGGTGTTGAGCAGGGTGAACACCTCTGTCCCCTGGTTATGTGCCGTTAGTGGGGCTCGGTAGTTGTCCATGCCGTATCTGCTCTTGTTTTTCTTGGAATGCCCCCTTTTGGGAGCTTCCGGCATCTTTGCGTTTGTGACTTTCAGAGTACGCAGCAGTTTGGGTTGCTGGTGCGAACGGCGATGCCTGTGCCGTGGAGGGACGCTGTACGGGTTCGCTCTGCCGAGCCGTGGGCTCGGCCCTCGAGTTGAAGTATTCAGCCTTGGCGTGGATTGCCGCTTGCTTCATGAGTTCGTCATACGTACGCCAATTGCTGCTGTGTACCAGATACCGAAAGTGTGAGGACCGTAGGCCACTCTTGAAGGCGTCGTAGGCTGCCCTGTCATCGGTATCCGGACATCTCGAGTATTCATGGCTGAATCGTGCGGCATACTCACGCAATGGTTCGTCGTCTCTCTGCCGGATGGTATACAGGTCATCGGCAGAGTACGGTCTGTCCGTCTGAATCATGAAGTGGTTCAGGAAGATTTGCTTCAGCTCGTCGAAGGAATCGACCGTCCCTGGTTCCAAACTGTAGAACCAATTTTAGAGCTGCTTCCGTAAGTGAGGATGGGAACAGAAGGCAAAGGCCTTTGTCGCTTAGCCCTCGGCATCCCACTGCCGATTGGAAAGAATGAAGGTGCGTCAGTGGATCCTCCACCCCTGTTTAAGGGGTTATGCGTAGGGGTTGTACGTCCCTATCCTGCCGTGAGTGCCTTATGCGCTCGGTGAAGGGTCCTGGCCGGAGCCTTCCCCAGTCCGGCTCCTGAGAGCGAGTTCGATCATCCTCCATCTTCTGTACCCTTTGAAGGAGGAGGCGGATGACAGGGTCCCTGTCCGGTATCTCCTCCACAGTTTGATGCACCGATCGCTGCTGGGACCTAACAGGATTGACCTCAGAGAACTTCGTCGGGGTTGCCGAACGGTAGGACGATGACCGGTTTGCGGAAGGGACGTACTCTTGGTCAGACTCTGCCGTGGATTCCAGGACCGGTATCCTCCGTATCGGAGACTTCCTCCCCATGTTCCTCAGTCGGGGATCGTCCAGGCGGGCGTTAATCCTGATCGGCGATTCCTGCCGTTCGGTGTGTCGTTCGGATTCCCGTTCCAACAACCTATGGCGGCAATCAGAATAAACCTTCTTCGGCACATGGGGCTTATTTTTGGGTGCCGGGACCACCAATTGTCTAGATGGCGCTGGCGTTGGCGCAGGCATTGCCTTTGCCGCTTTCTTGCCCTTCTTCTGTCGGCGGGGGGTCTGTAGGCTTTCGGACGATCGATCTGTCGGCATGTTCTGCGTTTGCTGCTGGTTCAACAGCAGTTGTGTTTCTTCCACTCTGGTCGAGAGGAGATTATTGTGTTTCTTCCACTCTAGCCATGTCCTGCCGAAGGGACACAACTTGGGCTAAAAGCTCCGCGTTTTCGGCGGATTGGATCACAGGGGGATTAGTTGCCGGTGTGTAGGGGGCTGGCGCAGGGCTAACCCCGCTTGGCATGCCGAACGGCATCCCCTCTCATGGTACGAACGTATTTTTTTCAGTGGTCCCCATATGTTCGGGATAAAGGGTCAATTTTATCGAGTTCCCACATACGGCGCCAAACTGTTGACGCCAAAAAGTGATTCTTTGACTTAGAGGGTCAACTTAGTAATTTATACCTTCGGTATCCTTGATGCCTCGGTAGTCTACGCGATCTGCAATACGAGCAAACGCACGGTAAGACCTAGGGCACCGGTGTGGTACCGGCCGAAGGATCTCCGATGCTTAAGTAAGTTCGGGAATAGAAAGTTCAACTGACAGATCAATAGGCTTGTATGCCGTAAGTTCTGATTACCTCTATTTTGGGATTGTTGGCCTCCTTTTATAGGTCTTGGGAGGTGTGCATCTTGTTGATTATTTCGATGTGGGACTGTGGGCGTCGCTTGGGAGCGCTCCATGTGTCCCAGGAGAGGGCGTTGCCCTAATGGAGAGATCGGTAGGTAGGGTGCCGAGGGCGCGTCTGGCCAAGCCCAATTTCCTCCACGTGTCTTGCCCTTATTGGCTGTTTATTTCGGGTGTAAACAGCCGGAGTTGCCTCAACAACTCCAGATATGCTCTCACGCAGCGTTATTGTCCAAATCAGAAGGAAGCAATTGGTTGGTATAGCAATTGTATGCTACGCTACTCAAACCGCTCCATGTACGGCGTCATGGAAACTTAGCCTTCTTTCGACATCCGCAACCCACAAAACGTATCATCGTCTGGCGTGGATGGATTCAACCAAGAGCTGAGGAAGTTACTGGAGAGCGTAAGAAGCAAAGCTGCAGCAGGCGGTTCTCTTCGCAAGTTTGCGTACGGGAACGCAACCGCTCCAACTTTCCAAACAATATTTGCTATTGCGCAGTGCACGCCAGAATTATCAGAGCAAGCCTGCAGTGACAGCTTGGTTGGTGCTTTTGGAGAAATCCCCCAATGTTGCATTGAAAAAGTAGGAGGGAGAGTTTCTAGACCCAGCTGTAACTTCAGATTCGAGGTTTACCGCTTCATTGAGCCTAAAACGATTCTGCAACTGCCATCGCCGCCGCCAATATTATTTCCTCCTCCGCCATCAACCAATATTACCATAGTTTCAGGAGGTACGTTTATGTTCGTTCCGTTATTTCGATATATAGATCGCTTAATATATCATCCGCAAGTATTATATTTGTTCACTTTTTTGACCTAAATTGGTACCCATAATAGCTGGGCTTTAATGACTCACGTGAGCCCATGTGTTTGTAGTCCCTTTTTTTTTTTTTTTTAACTATTGGGGGGTAGGGATTTCTTACACGCACAGAACAATGATGTCGTGGGGATTCTGTCAAACAAAGTAGGGTAAATATTTAGTTATGCTCAGATACGCTCATATTATTATTCTTCTCCAATATGGAGGTATTTATACAAGTATAAAGATGTGTTAACCCCAAATAAAATAGGAAATATATCTAAATTACAATAGGAAGTAAATCTCTATTACAATAGGACTAAATAATAATTGGTAAGTAACCAAAATTCTAATGAAATAATGAACCAAAATCCTAACTAAGTAAGGACTCGCCAACACTCCCCCTCAAGTTGGGCAAAGATATTTTGCACGCCCAACTTGACAAGCGAGTCACAGAACTCCATACTTGAGAAGCACCAATTGTAGAGAAGGTCTTTTCATCAACCACGAGTGAAACAAGTGACAAACTAAAGCAAAGTTCGCAGCGAAAACACAAGAGCAAACCCTAAAAAATAGGGCACATAGCAGAACACAGAAACCCTGTGAGCACGGCAGCAGATAAGGCAGAACACAGAAGCCCTGTGAGCACGGCAATAGGTAAGGCAAAACACAGAAACCCTGTGAGCACGACAATAGATAAGGCAGAACACAGAAGCCCTGTGAACACGGCAAAAGCAAAGGCAACCAAACCCTAAAAATAGGGTAAGGCAAGGTAAGACAAATAAAGGCCAAGCAAAGGCAAGGTGGCAAGGCATGGCAAAGAAAGCCTAGATAGGGCAACAAAACCCTAAAAATAGGGTAAGGCAATGTTGGTTTTAAAACATTTTTAAGAAGTTCATTTGAATATTAAACATGCATTTAATCAAATTAATCGCAGCGGAAGAATATGGTGGTTGTTTAAATTCAAAAACAAAACTTCTTCCAAGTATCTTAAGCCATGAACATTGATATGTTTTTCATAAATGAAAATTCAAGAGAAAGGATAAGATTTAATTACCCTTGAAGCAATTATATGAACCAAGTTGTGTTTTGGTCTTCTCTTGATGATTTTCCTTTGTTGATCTCCTCTTGATCTTTCTCCTCCTTGTGAGCCACAAAAGTATATGGCCTCTAAGTCTCCACACCAATGGAACCTTGAGATGAGAAGAGGTATCTTGAGAATACAAGGATGCTAGTACAAGATTCTCAAGATTAGTTTCAATCTAAACCACTTTGAAAGAAGATTGTGTTTCACTCTTGAAAACTCACAACTATCTCTCTTTGATCTCCCAAACCTCTTTGGTTGATGTTGGATTGTGTTTGTTGTCTTAATGAGCTTATGGAAACAATTCCCATACACATGCACTTAACCATTTTCGGCCAAACCCCATTGGGCTTCCAAAATTGGGCCTTATGACACTTAAACCATAATATTTAGGTGTCTTAAGCCCTTGGGCTTGATACCCAACCATTTGGGCTTCCCTCTAACTATTATCGAGGCCCAAATATATTTTTACACGTAGTAAATCATCCACATCAAATCAATCAAATTGATTTCCTCATTCTCATTTGTATTACTCAAAGTTAACCATTTAAGGTGTGCGATCCATTAGGTTCTAATTTAGCAAGGCAGTGGGAAAACATTAGAACTCTTTCTAACCAACTGGAATTAAAACCCCTTTTTAATTCTTCCTTTATTTGGATCGATCACAATCAATCCTAGGACTTCCACAAGCCAAGAGTGACATCTAGCAATATATCATGGCTACCCAAGCTAATTAGAATAGATGAAGAACCTATTCAGTTGGAATTGCAATGCAATACGGTCCTTCTCTTATACAATGTTTCCAATCATATTGTTAGGGTACGGATTGATAATGTCAAACCCCTAATATGATTAAACTCATATGATTCAATAGAACACAATTAAAAACCACTTTCTAAATCATGTTCAAGTACTTCGGCCGAAGATTCACTGAATCATATCTTGAAACATTCTCCTTTCTTTATCAAGGTAGAGATTCCTTATTGTACATTCACATGCCTCTATGATGAATTAAGAGATCCCAATAACACATAAGGAAAATCTTTTACGACTTGCCTTTGTGAGCTATCAAAGATCAATAACGCATCACAAGACAACCATGATGCCTCAGGTCTAAGGACTAATTTGCATTATTGCAACTATGAGTTCTCGTTTGACATATAGATAAATACTCCATACGAGAACTCCGGTTGATCGCGTTCAGTGTACTCATTCACTAATGAGCACCCACATACTTGTATTAGTGTCAACTACACAAATGGTTTGAGACCAACCATCCTCATCATTGAGCATACATAGTATGTGCCAATCTTGACGGTTTATCAATGCCCATTTGATAACCTTATGATTAGGAACATTTTGGGATACTACAGTTAGAGATTAAAGGTCTCCCGAATCTAAACTTCTTTAGATTACTTTATCTCTTATTTAGTACACCCTGGACTTTTGTTTCTTTACACGACATAAAAGATAACAAAATAATATTGCCCTTTATTTATCATATACGAAATGTATTCTAAGGAGATTACATCAAATGTATTGGCTCTTAGGGCACATTTCTAACAGGCAAGGCATGGCAAGGCAAAGCCAAACCCTAACAAATAGGGTAAGGCAAGGCAAAGAAAGTCAAGAGCAAAGGCAAGGTCAACAAGTATGACCACAGCGGAAACACACCAGCAAAGGCATGAGCAACAATACTAGCACCATAACAGGCAGGAGCAACAAGGCAGAGACATAACAAGCATCATCAAGAGCGACAATAGCGGCAACGGTAACATCAATTGTGGTAGTAGAGGCAACGGCAACGGCAACGGCAACAGTTCTTCCATATCAACTTTAGCTAATTCACGTAAACACAACTTCTCTTCACTCCTCCTCTCCCCCTGAAGAGAAGAGGTCGTCGGAGTCAAGAAATAAGCAACATCTTCATGGGAATATGTCAAGCTAATGGGGATACGTCAATAAACATATCGTTTTCACTCCCCCCCCCCCCCTTTAAAGAGGAGGGGAGGAGAGCACTTAAATTGTAAGGAGAACGCAAACACAGGTCACAAGAAAACCTGGCTCTGATACCATGTCAAATTTTCCAGGTTAACGAGCCGAGGGCCCACTCCAACAACACCGATACTATCCCCACTTTACCACTTGCACAATCCTCAGGTGTGGGATTTTATCACAAAAGGCCTCGGTGTTATTTAAAGAGGGGTATTTCTATTTAAACTACTTTCTCTTTGGCCCTGGGCCTGTAGTAGTTTTATCTCTCTGTAATATATAGCTCTCTTTTGGGTCTCTTCTCTGTGAGCAAGAATCTGAGACTTTTTCTTGGCTCATCTCTATCTGTGAGTGTGAGGCTTTGGATTGTGAGTTGAGCTATGTAATTCCTAGTACGGTGTGAGTGTGAACTCCTATGTAATCTTCTGTATTTGTCATATTTTGCCATTGTTGTGTTAGGTTTCATATTTGGTCATCTTTTGAAATCCGCTTATGCCGAGCACAACAATATTTTTTGTTTTAATTTGTAGGACTAAAGAGTAACACATCTCGGACTGTCATCATTATTGTCATGCCAATCGTTGTTTCTTTGGTACTAATTATATCCATCGGGATTTGGCTAAGAGTGCGGCAGACAAAAAAAAAGCTTCAAAGTACATTATTTCCAGGTACCTCAAACAAAATGAACACGGTGAACTTTAAGTTACATTTGCTTTGGGGAACCTTATAAAGCATATCGATTTAATTATGTTACAACTAGCTCCTTCACAGACGAAATTAGAAGTGCAGAGTCGTTGCAATTCGATTTTGACACCATTAGAGTTGCCACATATGACTTTTCTGAAGCCAATAAACTAGGACAGGGCGGATTTGGTTCTGTTTACAAGGTAATAATACATCATTATATATATGAATTATGGCCAAAGTAACAATAAGTTTAGCTTCATACATATCTCATGTCCTGTTAAATACAACCTTACATATTCCTTGAATTAATGACAGTCTATTTGTTCTATATTCTCTCAGGGAAGGTTATTTAGTGGAGAAGATATAGCTGTGAAAAGACTCTCTGTAAATTCTGAACAAGGAGATTTAGAATTTCAAAATGAAGTTTTGTTAGTGGCCAAGCTTCAACACCGAAACTTAGTTAGGCTCTTGGGTTTTTGCTTGGAAGGAATTGAACGGCTTCTTATTTATGAGTTTGTCCCTAATGCAAGCCTCGATCGCACCTTATTTGGTATATATGCTTCACAAATTTTAATGTTTATTTGGTATTGGGAATTTTAACCTAAAAATATTAATAATGAAATTTCATTCATGTAACCTTGTTTTTTCATCGATACATAGACCCAATCAAGCGCACAATATTGGATTGGGATAGACGCTACAAAATTATAGAAGGCATTTCTCGAGGGCTCATTTACCTTCACACAGATTCTAGGCTTAGAATTATTCATCGTGATCTTAAAGCAAGTAATATCTTGATCGATGGGGAAATGAACCCCAAGATATCAGATTTTGGCATGGCAAAATTGTTCCCCCTTGATCAAACACAAGGCAGAGCCCACTATTACAAAAAGTGAAAAAGACGACCAAAAAAAGACGACGGTAGAAGAAAAAACCGTCGTTGTATTTAAAAAGACGACGGTAACAAAAAAACCGTCGTGGATAAGTGACTTAAACAACTAAAAAACGGAGGTACTATTGAATATTTTTTTATAACGACGCACACAAATAAAAAAGCGTCGTCTTATTAAAAAGGTTTTCTTCAAAGTTCAAATCTGACCAAAAAACGACGACAGTAGATATGACAAGCGTCGTCTTTTAAAAATC
This sequence comes from Prunus avium, assembly GCF_965620075.1. Lineage (NCBI taxonomy): Eukaryota > Viridiplantae > Streptophyta > Magnoliopsida > Rosales > Rosaceae > Prunus > Prunus avium. The sequence continues at coordinate 36,460,819 of NC_142287.1, read as the reverse complement.
AAGTGTCCTTTTTTTGGTAAAGACATGGTTGTTTTGAAAAAACTGTCATCTATTATATGTAAAGATGACGGTTTTTTTTTAAAAAGGGTCGTCTATTATATGTAAAGATGACGCTTTTTTGTAAAAAAGGGTCGTCTATTGTGAAGAAAAGATGACGGTTTTTTTGAAAAAAAGGGTCGTCTATTATATGTAAAGATGACGTTTTTTTTATAAAAAAGGGTCGTCTATTGTGAAGTAAAGGTGACGGTTTTTTAAAAAAAAGGGTCGTCTATTATATGTAAAGATGACGCTTTTTTGTAAAAAATGGTCGTCTATTGTGAAGTAAAGATGACGGTTTTTTTTTAAAAAAAGGGTCTTCTATTATATGTAAAGATGACGCTTTTTATAAAAAAAACCGTCGTCTATTATATGTAAAGACGATGGTTTTTTTTAAAAAGGGTCGTCTATTATATGTAAAGATGACGGTTTGTTTTTTAAAAGCGTCGTCTTTTAAAACACACTAAAAAATGGCCGCTTAAGTGAATTCGCGCTCGACAAATTTTCAGATTTTCCCCTGTCTCTGAAAACCTTGTCTCTCATTAACAAGCGTCGTCTTTTAAAACACGCTAAAAAAAGGCTACTTAAGTGAATTCGCGCTCGACAAATTTTCAGATTTTCCCCCGTCTCTGAAAACCTTGTCTCTCCCTCCTTGAAACCCTCCTGCACTCTCTAAAACACCCTCATGAAACTCTCTACAAAATCATCAAAAAATCGATATCAATGAAAGAGTTGAGAGATTTTCGCAGATCCATAAGATGTAGAGGGAGGTTCTGTATTTGAGAATCAAAGCTGGTTGAAAGGTTTGATTTGAAAGTCACCTAATCTCTCAATACCCTTCTATATCTTGCTAGTGAATTTTGGATTAGTCTCTTTGCGTTTCTAGTATGTTCTTTGTCTCCCTGATTTCAGATTTTCTGTCTCTCTTGATTTGTCTGGTTTGTTTACATTTTTTTTTTTATATTTCTGGTTTCTTTTTAGATTTTCTGATTTGATTATCAGGAGATGAGGAGGAAGCTTGCAGATTTATAACTTTTTCTTTTGCAGGTTTTCTATGTGAGTCGTATGTTTTTTTGTTGTTGAAAATTTGTTACCTTCTCGTTTCACTATCATTTTATTTATATATTTTTCCTTTTGCAGGTTCTCGATGGTCTTTTTTATGCTCATTTTACAAGTTTTCTATGGAAATATGGCCCAATGGTAAAATTTCTCTTCCACCTAATTTTTTATGTTTATAATCTTAGTTTTTTTTTCTCTCTTTGTCATTTTGATTTATTTACAGAGATGATGGAGGAGACTTCAGTTGTGCATCATTTGTATGTTTGGATGAGGAAAGCTTGGATTAGGAGTACGTAGGTCTTGTTAGGAATTATGTTTGTTGTAGAATAAAGATTGGTTAACTATGTAATAACTATTGAATCTTCAAGTTTTATGAAAGAAACTATTTTTGAGTGTATATATTCATTAATAAAGCATTATGGTTGGTTTTCTAGTTAAAATCGTTGTATAGCCTCATAGGAAATCAAAAAGAACTAAAATGTAGCAATTTGGGAACTTATTAGACGACGGTTTTTATAATAAATCATGATCTTTACAGATAATTAACGACGGTTTTTATAAAAAGGGTCGTCTATTATAGGTAAAGATGACGTTTTTTTTTAAAAGGGTCGTCTATTATATGTAAAGATGACGGTTTTTTTAAAAAATGGTCATCTATTATATGTAAAGATGACGGTTTTTTTTAAAAAGGGTCGTCTATTGTGAAGTAAAGATGACTGTATTTTTTTAAAAAGGGTCGTCTATTGTATGTAAAGATGACAGTTTTCATAAGAAACCGTCATCTTTACATACAATACAAAACCGTCGTCTTTCATCCTATAATTAACGATCTTTACCTCTAAACAACGACGATTTTCTTTAAAAACCGTCGTCTTTACAAATAAACAACGACGGTGAAAAGCCGTCGTAGTTTGACACCCAAATAGATGGCGGTCGATTTAACGACGGTTTTCAAAGCATTACAACGATGGTGGATCCCCGTCGTCTATTTCGTTTTTTGTAGTAGTGGCCAGTTGAATTGTGGGGACCTAGTAAGTATTTGGCGAGGCAACATGGCTTATATATGATAATTGCGTACATTAATCTATATCAATAATCCAAAATTTCTGTCCATGTTACTATTATTAATAAAATTAACCTTCTTGTTATTAATATTTATGCAGTGGATATATGACTCCAGAGTATGTGATGTATGGACATTTATCTATTAAATTAGATGTCTATAGTTTTGGTGTCTTAGTTTTGGAGATAGTAATTGGACAGAAAAATAGTTGCTTTCGTCAGGGAGAGGATGTGGAACATCTTCTAAGCTATGAAAGTAAAAAGGAATATATATAGTAGTTTGGTGTATTACTACAACTGAACGCAATCAAGAAAAGAATTTATATATCTCTGATTATATGTCTACAAATTGACAAATAAACCGTTGTTGCAGGCATGGAAAAGTTGGAGGGAAGGGACAGCTTCAAATCTAATAGATCCAACATTGAGGACTGGTTCAAGAAGTGAAATAATGAGATGCCTCCATATTGGGTTATTATGTGTGCAGGAAAATATAGCTGATAGGCCAACCATGGCTTCTATTGTCCTAATGCTTAATAGTTATTCTCTCACCCTTCTAGTACCCTCACAACCAGCTTTCTTTATGCATACTAGTGATGGATCTAACGTGTGCGTCACAACCGGGTCGGATCGATCCAAGACCAACTCACTTTTTACAGCACCAGAAGATGAGGTTTCATTGTTCCTCGTCGATAGTGAAGAGAGAAGTCTCCTGAACAAAGAAAACACCACGAAGTCTTCTCCTATAATTCTGCCATCACCAGATATTTCTTCATCTATCAAGGGAGATTGCTCTTGACAGAAGCAATCTCATATTCTTTCCTATATGTAGACCACTGTATTTATTCTAGAGATATTTACTTACTGTTATTAGCTTTGTACAAAGTCAACTCTTGTAATTATAAATTTGTGATGAATACAGAACAAACTCTAACGGGGTCTTTCTTCAATCTAGTCTTCCTCTCAATCCTATCTTATTTTCTACAGATAGTGCCTGAAGATGCATGGAAACATCTATGAAATTAATTATAATGTAATTTTGCATTCCTTTGATTCAACTTTCTTCTAAAAAATGTAGTAATTTACCAAGTCTAATATCACTTCTAAATTCTAATTGTACTCAGTCTTCCAAGCAGGTGGTAATTAACTAAGAAGCCACAATCAGTAAGCGTGGAATTAATTAAAAATGTTAAAGAAAGTATAGTAGATGAGTTCAATATACTTCGAGATAATCAAAAATCAAACCACCGACCAGTCCCGTCTTTATCAGCACATATCTTAATGATTAATTACAACCGTGTTTGAAACCCCACACTGGTGGTCAAATTAGAACCAAGTCTCGATAGGGCTTTGATCAACCCATAAAAAAAATTCTCAAACATGAAGCTTCCTTAATGAACTAGCTGGAGTCTAGAGAGATGTAAAAACTACAAATATATATACCAGCATTCTGCAGAGACCAATTACGCCATGCCAGCAATGGTTTCCGCAAGATTTCTATTCTTCCTGATTTATGCTATTCTGTTACTAATCATGATCACTCAAGCCTTTGCTCAGCCTGCTTTTCTGTACCACTTCTGCATAAACAACAGTGGAAACTACACCACCAATAGTACCTATCACAAAAACCTCAACACCCTTCTCCCCTCCCTGCCCTCTAATGAAAACGGTAACGGCTATGGCTTTTACAATTCCTCGTATGGCCAGAACTCAGACGACCAAGTTTACGCAATTGGACTCTGCAGAGGAGATGTCAAGGCGGAGGATTGCCGCAGTTGCCTCAACAACTCCAGATATGCTCTCACGCAGCTTTGTCCAAATCAGAAGGAAGCCATTGGTTGGTACGACAATTGTATGTTGCGCTACTCCAACAGCTCCATGTACGGAGTCATGGAAACTATGCCTTCTTTCTACATGCGCAACCCACAAAATGTATCTTCGTCGGGTGTGGACGGGTTCAACCAAGAGCTGAGGAAGTTACTGGAGAGCTTAAGAAGCGAAGCTGCAGCAGGCGGTTCTCTTCGCAAGTTTGCGTACGGGAACGCAACCGCTCCAACTTTCCAAACAATATTTGCTATTGCGCAGTGCACGCCAGAAATATCAGAGCAAGCCTGCAGTGACTGCTTGGTTGGTGCTTTTGGAGATATCCCCCAATGTTGCCTTGAAAAAGTAGGAGGAAGAGTTGTTGGACCCAGCTGTAACTTCAGATTTGAGGTTTACCGCTTCATTGAGCCTACAACGATTCTGCAACTGCCATCGCCGCCGGCCCCACCGCCAATATTATCTCCTCCTCCACCATCAACCAATATTACCACAGTTTCAGGAGGTACCTATATGTTGGTTATAGATCGCTTAATATATAATCCACAAGTATTATATTTTTTGTTTTAATTTGTAGGATCGAAGAGTAACACATCTCGGACTGTCATCATTATTGTCGTGCCAATCGTTGTTTGTTTGGTACTAATTATATCCATCGGCATTTGGGTAAGAGTGCGGACGACGAAGAAGAAGCTTCCAATACTTCCAGGTAGCAGATCGATTTAATTATGTTACGAGTTACAACTACTCCTTCACTATAAACCTTGAACTTAATCAATTTTTGTTGAATTTTCAGCAGGCGAAGATGCAGACGAAATTAGAAGTGCAGAGTCGTTGCAATTCGATTTTGATACCATTAGAGTTGCCACAGATGACTTTTCTGAAGCCAATAAACTAGGACAAGGCGGATTTGGTTCTGTTTACAAGGTAATAATACATCATTATATGTATCAATTACATGCCAAGTAACAATAAGTTTAGCTTCCTTGAATACAACTCATTTGTTCATATATTCTTTCAGGGTAGGCTATTTAATGGAGAAGATATTGCTGTGAAAAGACTTTCTACAAATTCTGGACAAGGAGATTTGGAGTTTAAAAATGAGGTCTTGCTGGTGGCCAGGCTCCAACACCGAAATTTAGTTAGGCTCTTGGGGTTCTGCTTGGAAGGAATTGAAAGGCTTCTTATTTATGAGTTTGTTCCTAATTCCAGTCTCGACCACATCATATTTGGTATATATGTGCTTCAATGATCTTTCATTCTTTCTTTTCACTGGTGTGACATCCAACAAACATTAAAGATCTTTTTCATGAATATGCAGACCCAATCAAGTGCACACAACTGGATTGGGATAGCCGCTACAAAATCATAGTAGGCATTACCCGTGGGATCATTTATCTTCATGAAGATTCTCGACTTAGAATCATCCATCGTGATCTCAAGGCTAGTAATATCTTGGTAGATGCAGAAATGAACCCCAAAATATCAGATTTTGGCATGGCAAAGTTATTTGTGCTTGATCAAACACAAGGCAATACCAGTCGAATTGTGGGGACATAGTAAGTACTTGACTAGGCTACATATAGCTTATTATTAACTAATTGTGATGGTTTGCTATATCACTAATCCAAAATTTTCATCCATGTTAATGATAATATGGACATTTTTATTGATATGCAGTGGATATATGGCTCCAGAATATGCAATGCATGGACACTTTTCTGTTAAATCAGATGTCTATAGTTTTGGTGTGTTAGTTTTGGAGATAGTAAGTGGGCAGAAAAATAATTGCTTTCGCCATGGAGACAATGTGGAGGATTTGCTAAGCTATGTAAGCAAATGTGTATATATATATATATATATATATATAGTAGTTTATGTGCGTTTGTAATTGAATTGAATGGAACCAAGAAAAGATAGAATTTATGTCTAACTCTATTATTTCTACAAATTAATGGTTGCAGGCATGGAAAAGTTGGAGGGAAGGGACAGCTTCAAATGTAATAGATCCGACATTGAGGACTGGTTCAAGAGCTGAAATAATGAGATGCATCCACATTGGGTTATTATGCGTGCAAGAAAATATAGCTGATAGGCCAACCATGGCATCTATTGTTCTAATGCTAAATAGTTACTCTGTCACTCTTCCAGTACCCTCACAACCAGCATTTTTCAGGCATAGTAGGGTTGGATCTGACATGTCTTCTTCGGGATGGACGAACAATTCAGGGTTGACAGCCGGGTCAGATCGATCCAAGAGCAACTCTGCTGGTAAAGCACCAGAAGATGAGGTTTCAATGATCACAGAAGTATATCCTCGATAGCCTGAAGATGCATACATGGAAACTTACATTTGTTAAATTTTTTTAATGTAATTTAGCATTTCCTTTGATTAGGTGCGGAATAAGACTTGTCAATGCATCTGTCCGTTGAATTGTTAGGCTCACCTTGTGCAGAAGTTTCGATTAGGTGGTTTAGCAATCACAATAGAAGAAAAGGCAATCAATCAAACGACGACTTTGACTCATTTGGCTTGTTTTGTTGCCCACGACTCCCATCTCTGTCAAGTTTTTTATTTTTCTCTCGGACCAGTCTTCGTCACGACTCACATGCCTTGCTTAGAATGAGATGTTCATTGACTGCATTAAAAGTATAATTTACCCTTAATTACACGACATTTATCAAAACTTGTTGTGTTTAGTTTACCCAACTCACACCAGCTGCTGCTTGTAAACTGACAAGGTTTTTTTCAGTTTTCTTGCGAAATTGGCAAGTAAGTTGCCTAGAAAAGATAACGACATGTCGTGGGGATGGGTTTGGAGTTTATGGGCTTTCTTTCCTCGTTCGATCGACTAGCTTACCAGGGTCAACTGAAAAATGTGCTGTGAAAGAAACAAGAAATCTATAATTGCGCTCTCTTTGTCTGGATCATGATCATGCATGGAACAGAGACAGAGAGGATTCAAAATAAAAAATAAAAAGTACAAGCACTATAATTACAATATGTTGGAGAGTCTTCGTCTTCCACTAAGGTAAACCATGTTCTACTTTGGCGGCGATGAATATCCAGACTAGCATCAACTTTTGCCTTTAGCTCTTTTCACCTGACCTTTTTATAAAGTTGTTTTTCCATCATTCATTAATATATATATATATATATATAGGTTTAAATGTTAAAATGGTCCCTGTGTTTTATCTCATATGCCAATTTAGTCCATGTGTTATCAATTTGGCCAATTTGGTCCTTGTGTTTGTATATGTTAGTCAATGTGGTCCATTCCCTTAAAAATATAAAATATAAAATATTTAAAATTAATTTTAAAAACTATAATTGATTATAAAATTTTAAATTCAATATGAAAACGGAATATATTTTGTTTTAATTTCACCTTCCCCAATTTCACGGACACACCTCAACCACCTCCCAAACCCAGCCACCCTCACCACCACCACTCCAACCCCAAACCCATAGCCACCCTCACCACCATTCCAACCCCACCTGAACCACAACACATCTCTCTCTCTCTCTCTCTCTCTCTCTCTCTCTCTCTCTCTCTCTCTCTCTCTCTCTCTCTCTCTCTCTCTCTCTCTCTCTCTCTCTCGGCTTCCTCTTTGACGGAAAGGATCAAATTTATTAACAAATACAAACACAGAGACTAAATTGGCCAAATTAATAACACGGGGACTAAATTGGCCGATAAGGTAAAACACAGGGACCATTATGACATTTAAGCCATATATATATATCAACACCCCTTTACAAATATTCTAACAAGAACAAGAGATCTTTTCTGAAATTGCATACAAATATATCAACATCAGAAAAGATCTCGTCCTTGTTGGAATATTTGTAAATTAATAGTGGGAATGCTTCTAGTTAAACCAAACCTTATCCGATTCCATTGTTCTACAGGCTTCTAATAAGCGCTTTTAGCAATTTGACAACAACAGAAATAAGCGCTTTTATCAAGCATTGATCCGTTTAACAAACATGCAATATTAATTGGAAGCATCGATTTAACTTGGTGGTGTGTTCACCAGCACCACTCAGAGGTCAGAGCTCTACTTTCTGAGAATAAAAAGCTCTGGCCGAAGCTTTTATATATTCTTATTTCTTATATTCTTATTTGAGAAGCATTCACATTTCTATGAAGTTCAAATACGTACAAATATATATAATATATGTGATCTTATCTTTAAATTAATTGATTTACTGATAAAAAAGAAAAAAGAATGCTCCCATTACAACGACCTGTTCCAACTTTTTCTGCACTGCTCATCATGAGATCCTTAACCTTATCATATATACCTCTGCAGGTTTCACCTTGTACAATGAGCCAAAACAAGATGTCTCAACTTCTATCTTCATTTTCAAGATTATTGAAATTTAGAAAGAAAGAACCCTAATTGCCAAATGGACATGGTGGTTCAAGTGGGCAGGCAAGGAACAACCGAGCCGACCAGTAAAAATTGACCACTCAGTCTCCGCGTGCACGATGACATATACATATTTTACTGCAGGGTACTCACATTACAAGTTCTATTCGTTTGGAATTCATTTTTAAATATGAATCGGTGATACAAAGCATTCAAGATCAGAATGATGGATTTTCTTGCTATTTTTTTTTTTCCTGTGCTTTTCAAGACAAACACACGTGGCACAATATTACTATAGGATGGTTACCGATCCACTGTATCAACATAAGCATGACATAAAGAATTAATATTGTATCAACTTAATCTATCTGGATCTTCCACTTTTTCCCGATCCAACACTGCCACAATTAATTCTTATTATTATCACAAAAAGCAACTTAACACCACCACAAACATTATTATAATATCAAACAGTATTAGTCCATAGAAAATATGATAATTAAATGGTAGAAACTACCAGAAATTTCCCAATAATTTGAAAGGTCTTAATCATATTGTCCAAGACTTTCTTTGTAAACACACAAGAAAAAACCAAATTGGCTGATTCAATTAACAAGTTAATTTTCCTAATTAATAAGCTGATAAAACGGTGATCATACGAGTGCTCAGGGAGCCATATCCAACGGGGATGGATTCTTTAATTCCGAGTTAAAATACGGATTGTTGCTGGTGCGAATTTTAATGGTGCTTTTCTTTTAGCTAGCATCTTTTTACGTTGTGGTTCAAAAATCACAAGAGAAGATGGATGAGGAGGGTGACCTGCAAAACAGCAGTACACGATTATGTCAAAGCAAAGCCTACAAACAGAGAAACTAGGGCAAAGCACTTGAGTTATCTTTTTATATATATGAAGAATCAAGGATGCTATTATAATTTTATAGTTGTCAAGACTCTAAAAGTCCTTTAAAAAAATGTTATCATAAGTTGATTCTATTTACTAATAATATATTTTCAATTCATGAATATTAATCATGTTTTTTATTCACATTATAATATGTGGATTATTACCCACGGTTGGCCAATGATTATTGCGAACTTGAGCGCTTATGCTTGCTCCACAGATCATGAGTTCAATTCCCCGCGAAATCAAACCAAAATTTAAGTGTGGCGCCGTGGAAATGGGTTGTTGCGCTAGTCTCCCCGGGGTTACAAAGTCTTATCAAACTTTGTAATTTTCCATGTAGTGGAAGAGTTCTAATCACTTTGAAATTTTTGGGAGCGCAACCAGACTTGTATATACACATAAGTGATAACACAGACATCCTCAGATATTATATATATAATGCAAATGGACATGTGATGTGAACAAACACCCAAAGGCCAAAGGGGGCTGATATATTTGCATAAAAAAGAAAAGAACAAGAAGCCCTGATGGAAAGCAAACTTTCCACAGTTCCTATATACTGCTCACATTATCTATGGTGCAGCTTGGCAGTTTTCTGCCCGTTAGGAACACGTGACTGCTGCAACCTACTTGCTATGTCGTCGTGTGCTTGCAGCTTGCTTGTCTCGGAATGGAAAGACTCTACATGTTTTGATTGAAAGATTAATTGTTTGTCTATTGGTATTCAGTAAATGTTCAATTGGAATTTAAGCCCTGGTTACCAACTTACCATGCTGCTGCGAAAACACTTACCTATCACACATTGTATGTCCATCTCCCTTTATATCTCTCATCACACTTGTGTTGTATATTCGTCTTTTTCTTTATTTCTCTCGTCACATATGATTAATTGATTAATCTTGATCATGTGATGAGAAAGATAAACTGAATATAACATATTGCATAGGAGTTTCTATCGAAATGGTGGTGATGGTTTGTAGGAATATAGGGAAAGATGGGTTGGGGACTGGTCCATTGCCCACTACAGTTTCTTATGCTCGTGAGGTAAAGTTGCAACTTGCAAGCCTCTTTTTCTCGGTTTTTTCATTTCAAGATAAGTTCGAAGTTCCTTTTCAAAACAAGGGAGGAGCTCCTTGTAAATTTAGAACATTAAAAAACAAAAAATTCGCAACAACGACAGATTAACTAACTTTGGCTGCCTCCTCTTGTATCAAAACAAACTTAGGAGTACCATTATATCATAAAGCCATGACAGTCTTACCAACCAAATAAACTTCAATTCAATTATAAAAAACACAAATATCTTTTGTTATTATTGTTTTCGGATGTTGTCGCTTCTGTCCACTTCCTCCCAAATGCCTGCGTACACTTGCTCCTTTCCTTATAAAAAGACCACTACATAAGATGGCTCATCTCATAAACAGAAACAGAACCAGAACCATCAAGGATTATTCAAAGCAAATGAAGAACCATAACTTTACATGGCTATGTCTTTCCCTTTCAATTCTCATCACCTTCCTCAGTCATTCTCATGCAAGACAAATTCAACCCATCTCAGATTTCCACAGAATTGACCACTTCCTCAACAAAACCTATGAATGGTTAAGCCACCAAAGAGCACAGCACAACCATGAAACCCAACTAAAATTTTCAGCCCCCATTGTGTTTGCAGGAATCTTCTGCTTCCTAGCTGCCTCTATATCCAGTGCTGGTGGAATTGGTGGTGGTGGGCTGTTCATACCTATATTGACCTTGGTGGCAGGTCTAGACCTCAGAACAGCCTCCAGTCTGTCAGCTTTCATGGTCACAGGAGGCTCAGTTGCAAATGTCATCTACAACTTGTGCAAAGGAAGTGCCAAGTTTGGTGGCAAAAATGTGATTGATTATGATATAGCACTTCTGTCAGAGCCATGTATGTTGCTGGGAGTAAGTGTTGGAGTGATTTGCAACCTTGTTTTTCCAGAGTGGCTGATCACCGTACTATTTGCTCTGTTTCTTGCTTGGTCTACCTCAATGAGCTGCAAAAATGGTTTGGTGCACTGGAAAATGGAGTCAGAGGAGCTGATGAGAAATGATTGTGAGAATTTGGGAAATGGGTTGAATGATGAAGCAGAAGGGGTCAAGGGTATTGCAGAACCGCTCTTAGGAACAAAAGGAAAGGGCATACTAAGACTTCCATGGACAAAAATGGGGGTCTTAGTTCTGGTATGGTGCTCTTTCTGCATCATCTACCTTCTTCGTGGCAACCGGTATGGACAGGTTAGGCTGCTCCGTATTCAGTTTTCCTCTAGTATGATATAGAAACATCAAATGATGGTTAAGACTCACTTTTCATCAATGAAAAATCTATGAAGGCAATGCATTCTGTTTTGTCAAATGATAGTCCTAGAAACATCCGCCTAGAGACCATATTTAAATCTGGAAATCTAGCTATAATTGAAAAGAAATCAAATTTTCAGCGTCAGGACAAGTGGGAATAGTCAATTTCAGTAGGGCACAGCTTCAAAGCACATATATTCTAAAGTGGATTTTGTGAATGTGACTCTTCGATCCTTGCAGGGTATCACACCAATAGAGCCTTGTGGAATAGGTTATTGGGTTCTCTCATCCTTCCAAATCCCTCTTGCCATAATCTATACAGCCTGGATACTATGCAGAAAAGAGAACCTTCAACATCATACTTTAAACCAAAAGGTATTCAATATTTGGTATTCTTTTCGACAAGGATTTCGATAAAACTAAACTGTTTCTATTACTCTTGGTGCAGAATAACGAGGACCTGCCAAAGGTTAGACCATCTAAACTAATTTTCCCACTAATGGCACTATTAGCAGGGATTTTGGGGGGTGTCTTTGGGATAGGAGGTGGAATGCTTATAAGTCCTCTTCTTCTACAAGTTGGGATAGCGCCTGAGGTAAAATTATGGTATCATCCATCACAATTTTATCTTCAAAACTGTTTAGTCAGCTCCTCACCAATTCACATTTTGTGCAGGTAACAGCAGCAACCTGTTCTTTCATGGTGTTCTTCTCTTCTTCCATGTCGGCATTTCAGTACTTGTTGTTGGGCATGGAGCATGCAGATACTGCACTCATCTTTGCCATCATGTGTTTTGTTGCATCACTTCTTGGACTTGTAGTTCTGCAGAGAGCAATTAAAGTGTATGGAAGGGCTTCTCTCATTGTATTCTCAGTTAGTACAGTGATGGCTTTGAGTACTGTTCTGATGACAAGCTTTGGGGCTCTTGATGTGTGGAGAGACTATGTATCTGGAAAATACATGGGATTCAAACTACCATGTTAATAATAACAATAATCCCAAACAAACAAAAAAATTATGTCAAAACAAATTTTGTAATTTACCTAGTTAGTTTTCTTATCAAAGCTTAAAAGGTTGGGCTTGAAAATCTTGCACTGTAAGGCAAACTGCTCAGTTAAGTCATCCTAATGTCCTATTGCTTCTCCACTTCAGAACTTTCTTAACGACGTGTCGTACAAATTTACTAGCATCTTCATCATCAAGAATCATAGTCAAACGGTTTAGCTCAGTTTTCATGGGCAACGAGTAGCATAATGTATGCTTCCCAGTTTTGTATTTTAGAACACAGACACCTTTGGACCAGAATAGCTAAGAGGTCAAAATTGGAAAATTTTATGAAGGAAACTTGTTCATGAGAACTACAAGTTACAACTTATCCAAAGCAGTCAATGAAAGTATCCAGTCTTTCATCCAGTAAATTCAATCTTATGTGAAAAAATTTAAAACTAGAACACAAAAATCAACAACGAGAAACAACAGCTAAAAAGGCTATCATTAAGCACAAGGCAGAAAAATAAAAGCCTGGCACTCATGCAACAGGGGGGCGGAGAACATGGTCTTGTGAGGTATCAACTGCAGCCGGTGGCATGAACTGCCACATGGAAACTCCAGGATATCCGACGAAGGGCATCAGTTTGCCACCAACAACTTGGCCTGGGGCAGGAAATGGACCCGGAATTGCAGCAGGGTGCGGCAAGAAGCCTGGCTGAGTATTCAAGGCTTTAATTTGCCGCTCAATGTTCTCTTTCTCTGTTTTGAGCCTCTGCTTCTCATCACGAAGTTCATTCTTCTCAGCCTGTACAAAATGCATACAAGTAAATGAATAAAAGCATCCTATCGAATAACCAACAAGAATTTGGACGTCTACTCAAGCAATTTCAGCAAGCAAATCTCCTTACATGAACTGCATCCTAATATGGCTTATAACACATAAAAGAAAAACTAAAGAACAAACGCAGGCACACCTTTAATTCATTTATCTTCTCCTGCAGATCTCCATTTGAATCCTTCAGTTGCTGGGCTTCTCCACGTAACTGATTCACCACTCGGACAGCATCACCCAATATAGCAGCCTTGTCAGTTTTGGGTGGCCTTCCAGGTTCAAGCATAGAACTCAATTCCAGGAACCTAAAAGTTATGCAACAAGTCAAGATGAGAGAGAGAGAGAGAGAGAGAGAGAGAGAGAGAGAGAGAGAGAGGGGAGGGGAGGGGAGGGAAGGGGAGGGGGGCGGCGGGGGGGCGGGGGGGAGGAGTGGGAAAGGGGGAGCGAATATCATTGAGTATTAGGGAACTAGAGCATGCCTGTCGTTCAGTCTATCCCTCCGCATTTTCTCTCTGCATGCTTTAGAACCAGTCACATTGCATGATCCAGACCTCACCCTATAATGGAAACAATAAACCCAAATGAATCATGCTGAAACAGAAGGAGATAATATAGCATAAGTATTGATGATCTGACCAAATTCACAGTAAATAAAAAATCCATCCATGCTAAAGCATTAATTCAATAAACAAATTCAAGAACCTGGAAACAGAAAATAGGTAGTAATACACCATTTCCTGTTTAACAAGTTAAGAAGAATAAGACTCAGTAGATATACCGTTTTCGAAACCCACTTTCCTTGATACTGTCTGAATTTCGAAATGAGTCATCAAAGTCCACGCTGAGAAAATAGCAGCAAACAAATGAGTTTGTCGTTAGAACAAAGAAAAGTTGATCTTCGTCAACATAGTATAGCCAGGTTGTTAATTAAGCAGAATGGGAAAAAAATGAAAAAAGGATCATTTAGTACTCCGAGAAAGAGAAAAATGCAGATAAGTTTTAGTTAGTTCCCTTATACCAGCAGCATCTTACTTGCATTCCAAAATACTCTTTTTACCAAATATCCTCATAACCCATTAAAGATTTAACATAACAGACTGCTTAAAACACACACATGTAAACAAAAATGCCATACTTGAATTTGCGCAAACAAAAAAATGAACTCAATGAACTGCATTTGTGAACAGGAGGACATCATAAACCCTGCAAAAATGGCATCCTCATAGCTACAGACTCAATGAAGGTGATGATAAAACCAATTACGAATAATTAGCCAACCTTGAACATCCTCGAGGATTTAAACTTAATATAATCACTTTTTAGTAAATTCACCTTAAATGAACATAGCATATGCTCAAGTCTATAACCAAAGCGGCCAGCATTTTAATGAACTTGGCGACATCATGTTAAATTAGAGAACAGCCACAGTTCCACTTTTCATCATTTTAATACAACTAAGCTGCTAATAACAATATTATATTCAGAAGACTCTCTGAGCATGTATCCTGCACATGAAATGCTTGCTTAGCCGACTAAGAGTTCATGATTATCATAAAGCATCCAACTTTTCGCTGTATTTCATATAGGCTAGAAAATAATTATACTTCAGGCCAGCAATATTATTATATTACCTCATTCGTCAAAGAAAAACATCCAGAATTAATAAATAACGAAAACAAATTTGAAATTGAGACTTCGAATAAAGTACTAATAAAAACAACAGTTACCCTACAAAAAAACAGACACCCAATTCACATTCAACAGCTAGGAAAACCCAATTGCAGCAAAATGATGAACTTGGTTGAAGAAAGTGAATGGGTTGCGGTACCTGGGAGCGGCCGGAGTGACAAATGAATTAGACGGCCAAGTGAAACCGGGCAGGTCAAGGGGTGGTAAGTCACCGCCAGGTACAGGAATATCTTCTATAACTCCATAATCGAAGACCCAGTTGTGATTTTGCGGCGGCGAACCCATGTTTTATCGGTTGCCGGAAATTCTGAAGTTCCGGCGGTGACCCTTTGCAGTGACAGAGCCCGCCGTCGTGGGTTGGAGCTTGAGAATCGTGATGGAAATTTTAAACAATTATGATTGTTATGAAGAACAATTTTGAGCCAATTTTGGTTGAAGGGTTTCGGTGGTTCGGATTATTATTGCGTATATGGAAGTGAAAGAAAAGGTAAGATATTGTGATTTATGGAAAGCGTACAAAAGAAAGGCGCTGGCGGGTCTCCAAATTCTCGCCACAATGCACACGCAGCCACCACAAAACGTGCCACTATAAAAGTCTCCTTTTCAATTTTCGCCACTTTTATTTTCCTTCTTTATTTCTCAGGTCACTTGGTCTTTGGGCTTTTGTCAACGGTTTAGTCCAATGAGAAATGAGAAATGGTCTCTACTTGCAGATCAGAAGTTTTATGTTCGAACAAGAATTATATATTGAGGGTTTTATATGTAATTCTTAGGTAAGGCCGTATCTCTTCGTTATCTGATCAAATTGGATAGTTTGATCCAACAGTTAAGAGATAAAACCTCATCTAAGGACAATATATAAGGCCCTCACTATAGAATGTCAAATAAGAATTATACAGTGAGGACCTTATATATGTTTGTGATAAATCTCCATTTCCTCTAATTAAGACTATAGCTTGTATTAAAATTTAAAAAAACTGGGCTTTTACACAAACAGAGAACCTCTCTGTATTTTCATTATAAGGCCCGATGAACCCAGAGGAAAAGAGAATCAAAATTATCAACAATTTGGGCCAACGCATGAAAGCCATTGGTGAGATGATATCTTTTGGGGGGCAGAATTTTTATTAAAAATCACAAGCAAAGGTGCACCATGTAAGATGACATTTGAGAACAGAAAGAATTACAAGCAGAAAATGTTACATTTACAAAGTTCAACATCCATACAGCAAACCAAAGAAAAACTTATCATCCACATATCTGTGCTAGAACCCATCACAACCACTTATTTTACATGTTCAAACTTGAAACCGTGTGATATCACACACTGCTGCTACGCAACAGAAACACGTATGGACTGAACAAAACCGTCGATCCATTTCCTTATCTCTTCAGGATTGGCACCCACAAGCTTGTCGACCAGTGCACCTTCTCTCATCAGCAAAAAAGTTGGCATAGCCTTTATCTCCAGTCGAGTCGCTACCTCCTAAGAAAACAAAAAAAAGGAGAGATATTTATATCCATATCACCATCATAAACAGCATCAAACCTCTCAAGAGTTTTTAGTCCCTATCTTTAATCGTCAAATGATTATGAATACCAGACAGCAAAGTCTTATGAAAAGCACTATCCCAAAAAGCATAAGCAAAGAAGATAAGCAATATCAGATGACTATGTTACCTAGCAGCTAAGTCTTGAGCAAGGCTCAAGTACCAGAAAAAGATAGAGATATATATATATATGCTGATGTAGTCAAAAACACTTTCATAATTGACAATTGGTCAGTGGAAGATGGTCAATTTCAAACACAAAGAAGATTCTAGGAAATATATACAAAAATTAGACAAACTTTTGTGTCAAGGAATTAGGCTAAGTTAATTACCTTAACCTCATCCACATCAACCGCGAGAAACAGAACATCCGAATAGCTTGAGGCCAATTCCTCAAAGAATGGGTTCATAGCCACCGAAGGCATGCACCATGAAGCAGTAAAGTGTGCAACAATCTACGACATATCCAATTCCAACCCAAGTAGACCAAAAAATAAAAACACGACAAACAAACTCACAAATTAAACCAAAAACTAAAAATTCAACAACAAAGTCATAAGAACATGGAACTGTGTTCAATTGAGATGCCTGAGGAGACTTACAGGGCAGCCTTGGTTGGTGGCTTGGGTTACATACAAGTCCCAAGTCTCCACAGAATCAACCTTCATGACTCTGGATTTTATGGGCTGCGCTTCCTGTACTTGACTATCCATCTCTGTTTTCCTTCCTCTGTTTCTTCACTTGCTGACTGCCTGGCTGGCGTTTTATTATTTGAGTGTATTGACAACCTATAGCCCTGTCTACGACTCTATAGTTTAGATGCTGCTAGATGAGATGAGATTTGGAAGATATTTGACCAAAACTACAAGAAAAAACAACAATATATATTTAGGATAGGTATGAATGTTAGAGTTGGGCCCACTTCCGTTTTATAATCCGGACTATGTTTTTCCTTTACCATTTTTTGATGTCCTGTTTTTGCAAGTGAGACAGCCTGTTTTTGCAATTGCGACAAAAACGTCCACTGATTTTTCTAATGTCCTGTTTCGTTACTTGGGTATATATCCTTTCACTGAAATAAAATAGCACCAGATTATTTGGCTTCTGATAACGATAAGTCAAAAGTTTGACAATCCCCGCATTCCTCAAGGGATGAACATTTTCCATATAGCACAAAATATTTATTGTCATAACTCATAAGCATACAAACAAACCAAAAAAAAAAAAAAGATGAGAGATCTCAAAGAGAAGTACAAATTAGTAAGTAGGCCTCAAGCAGAAGATCTGCAAACAAATTGATAGAGAGCCAATCTGACTCCATTATACACAACCCAACCTTTTTTTCCCGTTACAAACAACAACGTGCTTCTGCTACGAACAAATGCAGTCACACAGTAAAACAAAGATACAAACAATATCAGCCATAACTTAAGCGAGAATCTGAAGGCGGCCGTGTGGTTGTTGTCTGCCTCCGAGGGATCCCAATTTCGCAGGCATTCACTCTAGCAGCAAATCGAAGAGAGCAGAGAGATTCGCCGACTGAAGAAGCGTCTGGGGAGATGTTGACGACCATCAACGTCTTCGAATCCCCTCCCAAACATGGCTGTTTATACCATGAAGAACGAAAGCAAAGATGGTATTTTAGGTCCTGCTTAGAAATATCACAACTGCCATGCAACCAACACATAAATTACTATACCTGAAGAAGATAGGTGAGCTTTGAGTTCCTAAAAGGAACATGGTCTTCCTTTTTCGCCAAAGAAAATATGACATCACTCAAAGATGACAAGCTTTTGTTAATGGCCTGATTGTTATTCACAAACGTGTTAGCTAACACATTCAAATATGTCTTCACATATAGTTACATCTATAGGGAGAAGATTGGGAATTTCCAAGAAGAAAGACCTGAGTTTCCTTCAAACGTTCCCCAGTCGCGCCACTCCTTGATAGTCTCTCACTTCCAGCAAGATCAATAAGGTTTAAGACCCCCTGAACTTGTTGTTCGGTATTCTAGTAAGGCAAGAAAGCATATCAGCAGATACACATAGAACGAGCAAACCAGAATGAAAGATTTCTTAGAGCGCAATCATCACAGCAGCCACAAGGAATACAAACCTCATTCATGCCGGATATACGCAATGTAAACACGAAATGGCTTCTTGAAGATTGCTCATTCATCTGAGTCTTGCCCACAGACCTAACACATCATATATAATAGCAGCAAAAACTCAATGAACTTCTTAGCAGGCAATATTAAAAGTTTGATAGCAATATGCTATCTTCAGTGAAAAGGACACGCAACACATAGTTATGAAACATCACAAGATCAATTCAGAAAATTTTGAAGTATACCTGCTATTTCCAGCTTGTTGTAGAAGAGATGAAATTTCCTTTATACTGCAAACATCAACAATCGTGAGGTCAGAAACATGCGTGTTTCCATTTGCATCATGCTTTATTGTATACTGCTTTCCACAGACACCATTTTCTGTCCTCGACAAGTCTGCACCACTTGATCGACTTGTGCATAATAAATCGCGAATGTTCTCGTTGTATATCTCGAGCATTGAGGCCTGCATATGTTTAGAAGGAAATGTTATAATTTGCAAATGTAGACTAATGAAAAACAAGTTATAGTACCTGCATTCTGTATTTCCATCCCTGGGCTTGAAGAGATTGGCTCGCTTGAAATATCTGCTCTAATGAACGAGGTATTAATCCTTTTTGGTCTGGAGCATCTGGCCTACCCATCATGGTATAGGTCTTGCCAGAACCTGTTTGACCATACGCAAATATGCAGACCTACAAAAAGACGGCCAATACTCGTTTTAGTGCATGCCTCTGCATGTATAAAATGTGAAAAGAATTCACCAAAGAGGGTATAAGCAGTACTATAATGGTCTTAAAATTCCAAAGACATAATCCAATAATGCATTTAAATTTTAGTTCTTTAAAAAAATTTGTACATAACATATCCTAATGCACCTGTAATTTCTTTAAAAGGACATAAAACAATATGTAGACGCAACACGTACCTTATAGCCGTCAAGTGCACTCTGCACAAGCTGCGATATTTCAACAAAAACATCTTGTTGTGAAGTCTCATGATGAAACACCTTATCAAATGTAAAAGGATATTTTTGCCCTGCAAATAGTTAAAGTATAATTAGATAAAAAAACAACTAAGTAACAAAAGTGAAATTTCTAGAAGATTTTTAACAGCATTTGATTGAAGACATAAAAGCACACATATCCATACCACTTTGTACCAAGTCAATGCCTCTGCCAAGAGTTTCAGTTGATGTAGGATAAGAAATTACTGGGGCTTCTGTTGTATTGCCATCATCCGGTAGCAATGGACGCACCCGGCAGAACACCCTAATGTTACCTTTTAATTCCTATTATAGAAGAATATTAGTACCCTTGAAACAGAGTAAGCATAAAAAGAATATATATATATAAGAACAAAAAAACTACCAGAATAGTATTGTGCAGCTTCTTCCTTAAATTCTCTCCTTCCAGAATTTGAAGCTCTGCTTCGGCCAGGCGATCTTGTAGCTCCCTCACAATTCTCTTATTCTCTTCAAATTCTGTCCTTGTTTCTGAAGCAGATAGATCGGCCATCTAGAAGAAAGTAAATAATAGATGTTATGAAATTATGAGTAGACAGATATAGCAACATTTTTAAAACCCCTACAGCATTAATATTACCTTAAGTTTCTCATTTGCGGCTTCTAACTCGTGCTTCAATGTATCAATCTGCATCCTTTGAGATGAACATCTCTCCTGCAAAAACATGCCTGCAATATTGGAAAGCTGACACAGTATGAAATCATGAGAATAGTATCTGATACAAACCTCTACGGCTTTTGATTTTCTTGTCAAGGTATCTAATTCTGCACATGACTTCCCAGTGTATTCCTTATACTTCACCACCTCATCCTTCAAATCTTGAATCTCTCGTACATGGCGAACACGGTCATCTCTAACTTGTTGCAGCTCCCCTCGAAGGCATTTGAGCTCATTTACTAATGATTCCTTTTGCTTCAGTGCATCATCAAGTGAAGCCTACGTGCAAATGATGTGTGTTACTCAGTAAGGGCATGTGCTATAGTACGGGATTACAATTGAATAAAATGGGTCATATCCCAAGCAAACTGCCTCTAAGTTGACCAAGAATTTCAATATACAATGCTCATTACCACAATGAGTTTGAATTAGGCAGATACTAGCTTTCAATAAACAAAAAAAGTCAATAACTTTCAAGAATTGGGAAACCAGTCAAATTCTTCAGATGAAACAAAGAAGTAAATATGCTCCGCAAACGAATGCTGCACAGATACTTACTTTAAGTGAAGTCAACTGATCTTGCAATGCCTTATTGTGTCCCCTAGAATTGCTTAGGGTCTCCACAACAGTTCTTTTCTCATCTTCAACTCGTTTGAGAGATTCGGTGGTTGTTTCAAGATCAGATTGGAGTTTGCTATTGTACTGCTGTAGACTCTTGTTGTACTCTTGTGCTCGATTATACAAATCCTCAGATGAAGCAACCTGCAGAGCTTAACAACTTTAGGCATATGCATAATGCAGATTTTGAAAAACCAGACGGGAATTAGTTATCAAAATCATATGCTTATATTACTCTTTGCTCAGCAACTAATTTCTCCTCCCGGACTTTTTCAAGCTCCACTGAGAGAGAAGCTTGCAACTTCTCCGCAGCATCCCTTGCTTCCTTTTCTCTTCTGTGACTAGTAATTGCATCCTGCATGCCAAACAAAAGAATTAAAAATACAAAATACGAATAGAAGGATAAAAAGTTGAAGATATTAGCAGGACATATAATTATATCACAAAATTAGTGTACAATGCCATGATTGGAAAACTTACCAACTTCTCTGATTCTTCCTTTGCAACTTTCTTTTCTAAAGTAGCTATGTCTTCCCTCAGCTTTGAACTTGCGGCATTGAGCTCATCTACCTTGTTTTTCATCTCCACCTCTTAAGAATAAAAATCAACACATATTTTACAAATCTGTTCCTTTTTACAATTAGCCTTAAATTTTTATCAATCACATTAGAACCCACATAGTTTCTCATGTGACCATAATATTATCTACAAAGCAGGATAGTTTCACGGATAAGAATACAAAATTACCAGTATTCGTGCACTTTTGTTCAGCAGAACTCAATGCATTCCGAAGCTTTTCTTCCTCAAGAATATGGCCTTCCTCAACCTGCTGGAACCATTTGATGCAAAGCTTAAGCCTCTTAGTATAATCAGCTAACTGGTCCGCTTTCCCCTGGCACATAATGAAATAGAAAACGTTATAGAAAAAACAATTCATAGTTCAAAATAAGTAGGAACCTATTAAAATATACCAGCCAACAGTTGGGTAAGAAATAGACCTTATGATCAAACTTCTTCACTTTTAGCTTCTCATTCAACAATGCCTCAACTTCTTCCTTCGTGAACTCAACACTGGCACATTCTGAACCCTCTGTGCTGCCTATGTCACTGGTAGGTGCTGCCTCTTGTCTAACAGAAAGTGGCGGTCGTGGGCGACCCATGCTACCTTGTGCGTCTGTTTTTCTTGTTTCAATCCTCCTGCGCTTGTCTACGGGAACTTCATCAGCACTACTCTTTTTCTACACAAACAAAAAACCAAAATTAACTTCTTTCTTCAAGGCTATTGTACATAAAGATGCCAGTCATTGTGTCACCGAAATGAACTAAATAACCATAAAAAGGTGTTTGATCCATAAAATTCACCATTTGGAACATTGCAGCATACAATTCTACTCGAAGGGGATCAATAAGATCATAAAAAGAACTAAGTAAACAAAACCCCAATTTCATTTCTTTCTTTTACCATTGCTTCAGCGCCCAAACAACAAAATCGTCAGCTACCCAAGTAAGCAAACAAAATCTAAGATATAGAACTTTATTTCTTTCATTTTCTTAAAAACCAAACATACCCAGAAGGAAAAGATCATTGCTATGAAATACACAGGTAAATTAGAGCTTACAGTAAAAGGACTCCGAGGAGCCCTATTCTGGTTGCGAGAAGCCATTAATCAGGTCCCGTTCTCAGCCGGCGATCTGATAGAGCCGACGGTCGGAGATAGCGGTGTGACGTTCAGACCTTGGATTGTTAAGACTGGATTTTGAGTGAAATCGATTTGGGACTTGGGGGGAAGTTAGGGCTCGAGAGTTCAAAAAAGTGTGTCTGAGAGAAAGGGAAGAGAGAGAGAGAGCGACTGAAAATTTTGAAATTGGATCTGGCGGTACAAACTAACACGCTCTTCAAAAAAGACGTTAGTCTTTATTTGGGCCGAACGGGTTTTTGTGGACGACCACCAGCCAAGTCCAAGGGCCCAAGTTAATTATTTTATTATGGGTTTTGTTCTGTTGAATCTCACCACTTACCCACACTTTTCTTACACCTTAGATGATTTTTTTTCCATAAAAAGACCTAATTAGTAATTACTCAATTTCTCTTACACACACCAAAAAAAAAAAAAAAAAAATCTCTTACACAACCATGTCTAAACCAACCCTACTTTATTTTCTTTTTCGGACCGAATAATGGCCATGTAATCGTAAACACTATCATATTTTGAATTTATAAAATAAAAAATAACAAAGGCAGACTATCACAAAAAGCAAACAAAATGAAATTCAATCATTTATCAAATAATAGAAAGTATCGAGTACCTATTTTTCACCTCCCGTGTGTCGTAATTCAAGATTGTTGAGGATGCTCTTGCATAAAAGAGAAATAGTCAAATTTGAAGGCTAATCACGAGGAGAACCAAGATTTCAAGGTTGCAAATAAATAGAGTTATTTGAAAACCAAAGTGAGGTTGAACATTTTCATTAATTGTTTTTCCTTTTTATATTTTTATGACAGAACGAGGGAATCATAATCCCGACTTATAACCTAGATTTGTGTCATTGAATGAGTTTTGAAATTTCATTTTTGGTTTGACTACACTTTAAATTTGATCACAAGTCACTAGGCCAAATCAGGAATATCGCATATTTGCTATACATGATTTGAAATTTCGACAGATAAATTTGAACTTCAAATACTTTGTAAAAATTGCTTGTGAGTTTGTGGTTTCTGTGAAAATGGATTTTGATTCTTCCAAATATGTCGAACAGTTGGAAATGACTCATAAAAATTATGCTAGTATTTGGATGGATGAGATGTCTCTCTCATTCATTGAACCAAGGTCTCTCTATTCTTCTTAATAAAATTTCCATCTATTCATAATTGATTTGGAAAAAGACAATGTTCCTTTTAATTTTGTAAAAATAAAATAAAAACTTTAGATGGATTGTATTAACATCATTGTCATAATCTCATGGAGTCCACGTGTCAAAATGACAGAGTCCGTGTTGGATCATTATCCAGCTTGTCAAATAGAAAATGCAATGAGGGACACTTGTCAACCTCCAATTGGTTAAATCCATATCCAACTTATCCAACCGGAAAATGTCAGATAAGGTTCTTGCCCAAAATCACTCTACATCACATAAGCATAGAACAAATCCACCACCAATCACATGCACCCAGAAATATAATTTCCACATTTCTGCCTCTGTTTTATCATCACTTGGAAACTGATCATTGTTAAGAAGAAACAAAACCCAGAAAGAAAGGTAAGGCAAGGAGCTTAAGGAGAAATGGCACAAGCTATGGCTTCAATGTCTGGCCTACATGGTTCATCCCAGGCTGTGTTGGAAGGTAGCCTTCATCTAAGTGGCTCATCACGCTTGAACATAGCCAGCAGCACCAACAGGCTAGCTGTGACCAAGTCCGGGTTCGCCATTAGAGCCCAGCAAGCGCCAGCAGAGCCTGAAACTAGCCGTAGAGCCATGCTTGGTCTTGTGGCCTCTGGTTTGGCCTCTGGTTCTTTTGTCCAAGCTGTGCTTGCAGAGGCTAAGCCCATCAAAGTTGGTCCACCTCCACCCCCTTCCGGCGGATTACGTAAGCCCTTCAATCTTGTCCTTGTCACTCGTTTTTAGTCTTAGCAAGGTACAAATTTCAGTTTATAATTTGAACTATTCATTGGATTGGGATGCAAGTACATTACACATCAATTTAATTTGACCAACAAAAAATTAAGAATGTGGAATGCATGGAATTGTTTATTGGGTTTGTTCAAGAACTTATGGAGGTGAATTTGGTGTTATGGCAGCTGGAACTCTAAATTCGGATGAGGCAAGAGACTTTGACCTGCCATTGAAAGAGAGGTTCTACATCCAACCCTTGACCCCAGCTCAGGCTGCACAGAGGGCAAAGGAGTCAGCCAAGGAAATTGTTGCTGTGAAGGAGTACATAGACAAGAAGGCTTGGCCTTATGTCCAGAACGATCTTCGTCTCAAGGCCTCGTATCTCCGATATGACCTCAAGACTGTGATTTCTGCCAAATCCAAAACAGAGAAGGAGCCACTCAAGGAACTCACTGGAAAGCTCTTCAAGGACCTTGACAATGTAAGTCCATATATACTTGAACTTTCTGTCACCAAGTAATTAACATGTTGATGACATGCCGTAGACAATAATGTACCTTCAATTCATATAATTTTCTTGTTTTTGGTGTTTGTGTTTGTGTTTGGGGACAGTTGGACCATGCAGCAAAGATCAAGAGCACCCCAGAAGCAGAGAAATACTATGCGGCGACTGTATCTTCCCTGAATGATGTTATTGCAAAGCTTGGCTAAAAAGGGATTAATGTATTTTTATGTAAGGCTGTAAGCTTTATTTGACAGTTTATGAGACGAAATTATGTGGATGCTATTTGGAGAAAATCATTATCTTCACTCACATTCATGAATATTGCCACTAGCCTTGTTATATACTTGTATATTTCACCAATGTTTTGAAAAGCGAGGCGTAGAGGCAATGTGTTTTTGGTCCTACAAGGCGAGGCATAAGCCTTTTGAGACATAATTATTTTTATAATAATAAGAAAAAATTATAAATAATACAATATAATTAAACTAAACCACTAATTGTCATTGAAGCTTAATAATCAATCAAATATAACAAAATATAAGTACTAATTATAATAGTCAAACTTAAAACTCAATTGGTCATACAATTGAGAGGGAGGCTGGTTCATAAATTGAAAGGAGGGTTAGAGCTTAATAGATATGCAGTTGAGGAGAATGAATTTGGGGTTTAAGTTTGTTTGATTTGATTGTATTGGGTAGGAGAGAGAGATTGATTTGTTAAACCAAACAATAACTTTTGCAAAAAAATAACAAATAACGAAGTTTGAACACAACACCCAAAACGCACAGGTTCATTAAAACCCTAAGGTGACCCCCCACAACTAAAACGACATCGTCTCATGGAAAAAAACATAGGGTTCAACAAGTCATCTTCTTCCTCGCACAGCTCCGCCTCACACTGCAGAGCGCACGCCTTCTTATGCCTAAGCGTGCAAACAGCTAAACAAGGCAACACCTGAGGCAATTTGCTCTTGCCTTGCTCTGACACGCACTTCGACGCGTGCCTATGCATGCCTTTGAAAACGGGGACGGAGTTAGAATTGTAAAGTTAGAGGGGCCGAAGTAGAAAATACAAGTATATAAAGCACCTAAATATTCAATAATTACATATTTAAAGCTAAATATTTATAATTTAGTCATGTCTAATTTGTTTTAGAGGGAACTATAACTTCAATTATAAGTTGTTTATTACAAATTATATATGTTATATATAATATAATAGAGGAGAGATAAAAATATAGGGGGGGCAGGGCCACTCATGCCTAGGAGTGGCTTCGCCACTGTTTAAAAACACTGATTTTCACTACTATTCTGGTTTCGTTTGTGTGTGCTTGTAGGCGGATTTGTGATCCCAAAAGCAAAAACTAAGAGAAAATGAAGTAAAAATTATTAAGCCAAACAAATAGTGACTATTATGCAATGCATGATGTTCTTTATATTTGTGTAATTTTTTCTCATATTTTAACAATAAAATGAAACTGTTATTGCAACTAAATGTAGTGCTAGTTTGTTTATGCGCAAGTGAGTTTCAAAACCAAAACATAAGAATAAAATCAAGCTAAGAAAACGTCGACGGCTGCCTAGAGTCCTCTAAATCACAGCTTGAAGCTTAGTGCAATGGTTGAGTTTTGTGAATGTAAACTTTAAGGTCAAAGGTTCAAATTTCAACAATGTTAGTTCATTTGTTTTTTCCAATACAAATTAGGCCGCCACTAGGGAGCTAGCAGCCTGTCGAAAATGTTGCTCGGGTTGGGCGTTAGAGGTGGTTGCTAGTGGAGTATGTCCGGAGAATTTCACCCAAAAATTTGGTCAATGCTTGAGTGGCAAAATCATGTAACTAATACGATAGAACTTTAGTACCATTATGTTGGTACCTAAACTAACAAAGCTAGTATTTAAATATAAAAGTTATGCAATACTTAGTATTTAATGTCAAAGCCTTCTCTTTTTAATATACACAACTTAATTATCAATGATTTATTGTAGATGTGGGTTATGTCAGTTGGTCAAGACAATAATGACATGAATTATGGGAAATAAAATTGAGGAGGAGTTGGATTGGGGATCATTAGATTCAAGATTCCTATTGAAGTTGTTTACTAAACTATATGTATGGAGGAGAGTTAGATTTTGAATTCCTATTGAGGTTTTTTTTTTTTGGTCAAGACTGAAACTTCATTCCAAGGCCGGAAAAAGGCAGAAGAGCTTACAAAAAAGGAAAGAAAGCAAAACTGAAAGCCTTTCAACTGAATCCATACAACCCAGCAAAGAAAAACTTTCAATCCAAAACAAAAAGAAACTTAAGGAGGACATGGGAGTCCATCCGAGACCAGAACTTGCACCAGAGACAATGGTGGTCGTGAGACCCAGCTTTCTAGCTCCATAGCTCTAACTCCAATCATGGCTGCCTCATGAGCCGCCCGGTTTAAATATCTATGCACCCAGCTCCATCGAACCTCATGCATAGACCCACATATTCTGTGAATCTCCTCAAGAAGGGGCATAATGGACCACACTTTGTTTCTAAAGTCACCATTTATCCCATTGATGAGAAATTTTGAGTCTGTTTCCACAATGACATCTCTAAATCCAAGGTTAGCAGACAAAGCAAGCCCTTTAATTGCTGAATGAGTTTTCGCAGCTAGTGCTGAATCACAGCAAATAGGACCAGCTAAACCCCCAACAAATTGACCACCAGTATTTCTAATAACAACCCCAACGCCACCTTTCAGAGTGTCACCAATCCATCCTCCATCCACATTTATTTTCACAAAATCACCTGAAGGTGCATTCCAGGAAGCGGGATGGACATTCAAAATGTTGTTCACGACCACTTCATCACTAGGAACCCTTCGGATTTCAGTAAACTCCATTTGAGCTCTTAGCGCATTCTCAATAACCTTGGGCGGATCAATGGTGCTCCTTTCAATGACAGCCTTGCACCTGGTTTTCCAAATCTCCCAAAGGAAAAAACTTAAAAGAGTAAGCATATCTAATTTTTCTTGCTTAGACCCCGATCGCATACTCAAAACTTCATTAAACCACACATCAAAAGTTCTCAAACGTTGCTGATCAATTCGCAATGACAAAGGAGACCAAAACCAAACTGCTTGAGTCCAAGGGCAGAGAAAAAGCAAGTGTTCGATCGTCTCTTCAAACTGATCACACAAAGAGCAGATAGGAGAGCCACAAATTTTTTTTCGAAATAAATTCATTCTAGTTGGAACCGCATTCGGGACAATTCTCCACATGAACAATTGGATTTTTTACTAAATTATATGGAATTGGGGTAGGAGTGGTTCTAATTACTAAAATGTCCTCGTTGTTGGGTTAAAGTAGATGACAAATTTGAAATTTTAAAATTTGTGTGAGGATATAATGGGTACAAATATGAATTCCTAATAGGTTAGTTCTCCAGAAATTAAAATACCACCTCCCACCCAAGAGTGAATTCATCCGAAATCAAGAATTCAATTCCTAATTTTGTGTGAACCCCACTTACTTTTTAATTTCTTGATGTGAAGTAAACATGGAAATGCTCCATAATTGGAATTCAATTCTTGATTTGAATTCCAATTCCTGATTAGTAAACACACGATTAGAGCTTCTCGTTGCACCCAAATTTGAATTCTCCTTCGTCTAAACATGAGTTGGATCATGTATGAATCTATTACATAATAATATATGCCACATAAGAGGTGATTTGGTCCTTCTCCGCACATTACGTCCAAAAATTCGGTATCTATTGCTTAATAATATATGCCACATAAGAGGTGAGTTCTTCCCTCTCAGAACATTATGGATTACCTTCCAATAAACTAGTATATATATATGAGAGTAAAAATTTGAATGAGATAAGAAGTTTACCCTGATGAGAAGAATTATGGATTAGCTTCCAAGTTATTTCTAATAAATCTGTTTTTATTTAAGAGAGATTTTTTTAGCTTAATTCTTGACTTAAATATAAGTGAGTAACAAATTTAAAATCCAACGGTCCTGATATGTTTTGCTACTTTCCAAAGTCCTTAACCTTTCCCCTATAACATGACGGCATCCAAGATTCCTAGCCCAACTTTCGAAGTAGGACCCTCTTTACTCCTTCCTTCGCACACACAAACCCAATACCCAGTTAGAAACCCTAATTTCGCCAAACCCTGCTGTATCGTCTCTTCAATGGCACCCAAGCGCCCATCTCCTCTGGATGAGCCTCCGGCTGCTTCTTCTTCGGAAGAAGAGGTAGCCTCGTCCGAAGAAGAAGTAGACGGAGAAGAAGAGGAAGAATCCGGATCCGGGTCCGAATCCGAGTCCGAGGAACCCGAGCCTCCAAAGGCAGCACCCACTCCTGTTGCTGAGAAGAAACCACCACCGAAGAAACCGGACTCGGCTACTGTCAATTCAAAGCCGCAGTCTTCATCCTCTGGCTCAGAGTCCGAGTCCGAATCCGATTCGGAATTGGATAAGGATATGGTGGTAAAGCCGATAGCTTCGAAGCCAATGGAAGAGACGCCCAAGACCAAGAAGCCCAGATCGAAGGCCTCGGCTACTACTACGCCTGCAGCAAGAGCCGGGTCGAAGCGGCCAAGCGAGAGCGACCCCAAGGATTCCAAGAGGCCCAAGAAGAAGATCCCGGACCCGGATCAGGAGCCAGACCATGCCGGAGAGGAAACGAAGAAGGCAGGTGGAGACGACTCGAAGAAGCTGTTCCAGAGGATTTGGAGCGATGATGATGAGATAGCGATCCTGAAAGGCATGATTGATTACTCTACGAAGAAAGGCGCGGACCCATATTCTGATATGGGTGCGTTTCATGATTTTATCAAGAAATCGTTGAAGGCCGATGTGAACAAGACCCAATTGCAAGATAAGATTCGTAGGTTGAAGAAGAAGTATGAGATGAATGTGGCCAAAGGGAAGAAGTATAATCCTGTTAAGCCTCATGAGCAAAAGGTGTTCGACTTGTCAAATAAGGTATGGGGCAGCGGCGAAGGGTCAATTGGGGTTGGTGGGTTGTCTGAACAGTCCAAGTCTAATGGGAAGGCTAGGACAAATCAGAAGGGTAACAACAAGACTTTGGCTTCACTTAAAGCTGAGATTTTGAGTTCACCGGAGCCCCCAAAGGAGTGTGAGAAGGTGGAAATTGGTTCTGAAAGTTTGAGTGAGGTGATTGGGTATGATAAGGGTTTCAGAGAGCTGGGGTTGCCGGAGGGTGTTGTGAAGCAGGGCTTGGAGTTGATTGGAGGAGCCAAGCGAGCTGAGCTGAAGGAGAAGTGGAAGAAGCTGCATGTTGCTGAATTGGACCTTTTTGTGAAGAGGAGTGAGTTGATGAGAGATCAGGCAAAGGTGATTCTGGAGGCGTTAAAGTCATCTGAGCATTAGAACATTGGATTAAATGTTTAAAAGTTTTAGTAATTGTTAATTAAGAACTCTGTAGCATTTAGCTGCTTAGTGTGTCTGTCCATTAGATCTTTCTGTGTAGTACTACTGCCTTGTGTTGTCCTTCTCTATTATGTTGATTTAAAGTTTTTTATGTGGCAATGTTAGTCCGTTTTGTTTCTGTCACTTGTGTTGTGTTATTGGTGTTGATGCCTTTGATAATTATAAGCAGGATTATATAATGTTGCAGTAATCTTGCTGAGTGTCCTTGAATTCTCAGTTACATTATCTCAGTTATGCATAGCTGCAACTGTCTTTGTGTTTGTGGTCACTGTAATCTTGGTGTAGAAGAGAAAGAGCAAATAAGAAGACTCAAAGCATAGTTGTGATTTTGGTTGGGTAGTTTGTTGTATGATCTCTAAGTAATCTGCAGTTAGCAAGAATAGTTGTGATTTGATTTGGGTAGTTTATATGATCTCCTTCCGAAGGTGGTAGCCAGTAGGCAAAAGTTTCTTTGTAATGAAGGTTTCTTCTGCCCAAGGTATTTTAGCTCGTTCGTTGCTTCTTGAAACTTGTGTGTGTTCTCTTCTGTACCAGTACCAGCAATGTGAGCTTGCTGTTGCTGATCTGATATATGGATGTGGGATGATAATGATCTTGTATTTTACCTCTACGAGCATGGCGTATTGTGTAAATTAATATCATGTCTCCATGACTTTTCGACATTTTACTTCAAGCCTTCACCCTACAACCTGATAGTGATTTTTTGCACTGCATAAATTTTATAATTATTTATTTTGGAATTTGAATTGATTTAATATCCCATTTTTCCCAAACAAAAAGAAAAAGGGAATACAAGCTATTCACTTGACAAAACTAAACTGTAGAGACTGGACATGCATTGCATTGGGCCGATATAAAGTTTAATTCATCTTCACAATCATTGGCACTTATTTCATATTTTTTCTTTGAATTAATTTATAAAGCAAGATAAATTTAACTGCAAACAAATACCGGGATATTATCGATAATAACTCGGCGTTATTTTCTCATTTTATTTTATGAAATTTCGCTAATTTGTAAGAGCTTACATCAAAATTCAAATACATTTTTTTTTATATCCAAAATGTTCTGATATTTTCTTTCTAAACGTGGTAAATCCAAATTTGATTCCTGGTCGTAGCCAAAAGAAATACTTCGGGGAGCGCTTCGTCAAAATTTGTATTTCCCGCTTCACACGAACGCAGAAGCACACGAAAAGTCCCCAATTCTAAACATCATCATCTAACCGTCCAAATTTTTTAAAACGACCGGCTACAGATGTCGATCCGCGTGACTCTCTCTGATTGGCTCTCTTTCTTCCCTAGCGGCTATGCTCCCCTATATAAACTAAGAAACCCCTGATCCACTTCACCTTCTTTTATAACTTCAAACACACCGCTATACGTAGATTTCTCCTCACACGTACCCTACTCTCAGATTCCATGGCCGGAAGAGGAAAATCAATTGGCTCTGGTGCCGCCAAGAAGGCCACATCTCGTAGCAGCAAGGCCGGTCTGCAATTCCCGGTCGGCCGTATCGCCCGGTTCTTGAAAGCCGGCAAGTACGCCGAACGAGTCGGTGCTGGCGCACCGGTCTACCTCGCCGCCGTCCTCGAATATCTCGCTGCTGAGGTCAATATCTCAACCCTAATTTCATTTAATTTGAGATTTTTTCTCTTTAATTTTGTTGTTGTGAATATAAATTGATTTGGTTAAATTTTAATAATTGTAGGTGTTGGAATTGGCTGGGAACGCTGCTCGGGATAACAAGAAGACGAGGATTGTGCCGAGGCACATCCAGTTGGCCGTCAGGAACGACGAGGAGCTGAGCAAGCTGCTCGGCTCCGTCACCATCGCTAACGGCGGCGTTATGCCTAACATCCACAACATGCTCTTGCCCAAGAAAACTGGCACCGGCAAATCTGGCCCCTCTGACGACTAGAATAGTAACTTGAGCTTGTCTTAATTCCCTTTTGTAAAAAAAGAACGATGGAAAATAGAGTGATTTAGGGAGGTTAGCTGATCTGTTTGATTGTTGTTATGAATTTTATATTCGATCTACTTAAAGAAACAAATTGTGTTCCAAACGTTTATTTATTTTCTTATCCAACTACATGATATTAGATTTCCACTCTGAATTTTCAAATTACAGTTGCGAACCGATAAAATAATGGTGCAAACAAAAAGGGTGTGAGATGCAATTAAACACGCTTGAATTCCCAATTGGGAAAATTGGAAACTTTATGCACCAGCAGGGTTTTGTTTTTGTTGGGGTCTGTTTTGGTCTCTGATGGTGGCCTTGGCTGAGACGTAATATGCTATCATGAACAGTCCATGGAAGAAGCATAAGATGCCTCCGATGGACAGAATGCGACGGTGTGATAATCCGCATGAATTTCTTGATTTTGAATTAGAAAGAGCCCCTGCTATCAGCAGTGAGAATCCCACAGCCAATGTGATCCTGCAAAACAAACATGCGCTGATTAGATTTGGGCTTGGCTAATCATGTTTATGGTGTTTGAATTAGGGTTGATAAGTACCATGACAAAATGAGGGAAGCAGCAGATAATTGCCTATTTGCTGTGGCTTTGGTATAATCTTCCCTGGACCAGAAGCAAATGCAGCCACCAAGCAAGTTGCCAATGATATGGGCAACTGCTAGAAGCACAGCAGCAGCCAACCCCAGTTTGAAGGCTTGGTAGCTTGGGTCTCTACACTCAAGGATCCACACCTTCAAGTGCTTCACCTGTTATCATCCCAAGTAATTTCAATATAGTCAATCAAATTAACTTAAATTTCCTTTCTTCAATTAAAACTATCGTATGTATATGGTAAAGTACCTTGTTTTGAGCAATTTCAGCTTGGATGCCAAGTATCCCTGCCACGACGTCCATAAGCAAGACTGAGAGGCAGACCAGAGGGGTGATGTTTTTCACCATGTTTGTAGGATTGGTTGAAGGAGGAGGGGATGGGTGTGAGATTTATAGGCAGATGCTGCCTCTGCTGGGTTTATTTAGTAGAGGAAGGGGGAATAGGTTATAAAGGAGGGGGAGGCATGCATATTTTATCTGTCTATCTGACAAATTAGGAGGGAAATTAGCTGTGATGCTTGGGTAAAAGCTTCTTTTGTCTTCACATTTTTCTTTATTCTTCTTTTAACTTGTTATTCGTTTCTTTTTGAACATGGATTCTTTTCATGGGGAGCAAGGAAAGCAGAGTATCAATCACCTGCAGGTGGGAATGGGAATGGTTAACTTTGATCCTTGCGTGTATGACAACTCACAAGAATCACCATTGCTTCAAATTATTCCTTCAA
This sequence comes from Prunus avium, assembly GCF_965620075.1. Lineage (NCBI taxonomy): Eukaryota > Viridiplantae > Streptophyta > Magnoliopsida > Rosales > Rosaceae > Prunus > Prunus avium. The sequence continues at coordinate 36,426,927 of NC_142287.1, read as the reverse complement.
TTCAATCAGTCCCTTTGCCTAAAGAGTTCTCGTTTTATTTTTGGACAAGTCTTAAAGTCTTAAAGAGACCGAGTATCTCAATGTGCAACTAGAAAATGTAGACAGCTATATTGAGTTCTAACTAGAAATGTGATGCTCAAGGTTATCTTTGTATGTGTTTGAGTCCCCCTCTCAATATCGCTTGTATGTGAGGTTCTGTGTTTTGAGTCCCCCTCTCAATATCGCTTGTGTTTTGAGTCCCCCTCTCAATATCGCTTGTATAAAGAAAAGAAATGTGTCGTCCAAGAGCTGTAGACTGCAGTCTTGGAAAACCAATACTTAAGTGAAATCGTTGGAAGACTTGGCGGTTTTTGGAAAAGGAAAAACTAAAATAAAAAAGGACCTAAGAGAAAATGCAATAGCTTGACACGTGGCAGTTTATTTCAGTTGCCTCCTGTATGATTACAAACTATTCTAGAAAGAACTGGTTTCCTCGATCAACTGTTCCCAAAATGAAAGTTCTACAGAAAGCTAAGGGAACACCCAGAAAGGACTCGTCTTTCCCTTCCTTTTTCCAATTTCTTCTCTGTGATTCTGTGAACTCGCGTTCTAGAGGAGACGATGGCGGCGTACAGATGGAAGTGCTTCGACGAGAACGAAGACCGTCCCGAAAAGCCTCGAAGCTATGGCGTCACGGAAATTAGAGGCCCCCATTACACCCTCTTAAGCCAGAACGTCCTTCAGGTATTCCCAAAATCGCTTTGTTCTTTTCTTTTTAGTTACTTAAATCAAAGTGCTGCACATTTTACTTCTAAATGTTTGACATATCTTTATGTAGATTACAATTTTTTCTTGCTCCGATCTCATTGCATGCTGTGAAATGTCAAAGATTCCTCTTTGTTTCAAGATTTGACAATGATATGGGTGTTTTGGGTGCAAGATCAATGTGTAATTGTGGAAGATGATGTGGGTTATCAACATCTCTGTTGTAATTTGGAAATGTTATTTCTTGGCAGGATATTTTTGAGTCCGTGGGGCAGTTCGTTGATGGGTTGAAGTTTGCTGGAGGTTCCCATAGCTTGATGCCCAAATCGTTTATTAAGGAAGTGACTGATGTTGCTCACAAACATGACATATATGTCAGCACTGGTGACTGGGCTGAAAATTTGCTTCGCAAAGGTCCCTCAGCTTTCAAAGAGTATGTGGAGGTGAGAAGCTTTTAAGAATTCCACTATTTCAGTGTTGTAAATTTGTGGGTGGTGTTATTGGGGGCTTTAAATAAGTATCTCCTGTTATGATTTCTTTAGGAGTGTAAGAGCTTGGGGTTTGACACAATCGAGCTGAATGTGGGATCTCTTGGAATTCCTGAAGAAACTCTTCTGAGATTTGTGCGCTTAATTAAGAGCGGTGGCCTGAAAGTGAAACCTCAGTTTGCAGTCCAGATAAACAAGTCTGACATTCCCATAGGGGATAGAGCATTTGGAGCCTACGTTGTCCCGAGGCCACGATCATCTGGTATGGGTGCACTCTTTCCTGAAACAAATTTTGATTGATGTGTTTACCTTCATAACTAGATATTGCCTGAAGAGTTGTGAATGGAACTTTTAGATTTTGTTGTTGGGAAGAAACTGAATGAGAAAATTGCCACTCCTCTTTCTTTTGTCCCGCTGTTATAGAAAGGGTCACTCTTTTTCTGCAAAGAACTAGCATGGTACAACTGTCGAAGGTAAAAGGAGAAAAAAAAGGGACTTTAACTTATGTGAAGAAATGTAGAATCTATGAGGAAATGGATGAAACCCCAAATAATCAAATTTGTCTGGTGTAAGTAATGTTAGTATCTGTTTTCACTCTGATGTCCAGGCAGCATAATACCAAGAAAACGAGTTTTTAATACCAATATTACTGAATAGGGCACTATAGAGTCTATATAGAAACTATTTGGATTCAAACACTACTACATAAACTTTTCAAATTGTAAAAGGAAGAACTGTTTTGGTCCTATATCTATGATTACCCTCTGCCCACAAGTTGTGTTTGATGATATTATTTGGCTTGTATGAAGATTGCTGCTGTCATGTTTTCAGAGTGATGATTGTTCATTCTTCCATTCATCTTTCTGATATTGTTTTTTGACTGTGATGTTAACATTTTCTCTGAACATATGATCAGAAAGGAGAGGTAGTAGAATCATCTCTATGGTTGTTGGTTATGACTTATAGCATGACCGTTGTCTCTGTTTGCACAGAATTTGTTGAAGATGTTGATCTGCTGATTAGAAGGGCCGAGAGATGCTTAGAAGCAGGGGCTGACATGATAATGATTGATGCTGATGATATCTGTAAACAAGCTGATTCAATGCGGGCAGACATAATTGCGAAGATCATTGGGCGTCTTGGTGTTGAGAAGACCATGTTTGAAGCATCAAATCCAAGAACATCAGAGTGGTTTGTCAAACAGTATGGTCCAAGGGTATAATGCTCTTTCATAAACTTTTACATAATTTCTTTTATTGGGAAAATGTGTTGCATGTCATTATATCCTTCTTGTTTGCCTGAATTTTCAGGTGAATCTGTTTGTGGATCACTCACAAGTGATGGATCTGGAGTGCCTCCGGGGACGAAGCTTAGGTAAAAACCATACATCTGTGCTGGGTTCCTCGTATTTTCTGTTCTGAACTTTTTGTAATAAGAAGGGGGAGAAAGTTATGGTAATATGCGTATGTGTCTCTTGTTGGATCTGGTCGTGTTGTCTTATGAATTTGTGCTGTTGATGTAACTTTGTTCAATATAACCTTTGTTCCAGTGTGTAAAACATTACCTTTCAAGATTTTGAGAATCATTGTTGCAACTGATCTCCACTCTTGAAACTCATGACTTTTGTCTCCTCACACCAAGTTGAAATTCAATGATGTATTTGTATTACAATCCAGTACTTATGATATTTCCACCAACAATTGTATTCTTTTATTTTTGTAAATGCATGGTGCATGAAGTTCAGTGGCCAAAGCTGCAAGGAAGAAGTTCATATACGCACGATGTTGTATATAGGCAACAAATATAAAGCATTATATTATAGTATCGATCTTGAGAAAAAATTTAAAAAATAAAATAATGACGGATTGACAAGTGAGGTCGGTTTCAGACCCAAAAAAAAATATAAAAAAAAGAAGTGATATCTGTAATTCTTCTCGTAGCTACGACGTCGCGCGTGCGGGTGCCCAATGCCCAGCTAACACCTGAATATCTAACTCAATCTAAACAAGTGGCACAACAGCTCATAATCTCGGAATGAAAATAGTCTTATGTTGTTTCTTTTCTTTTAACGTAGTTAATTGAATTTTTTATTTAAAGGTGAAGCTTTATGTGGTAAGGAAAAAACTCCTTTGACTTGGACAAACAAAGAAATATATGTTGTTTGTTTCAGAGACTCTGCACCAAACACTAAGAAAGAAAAAGAAAATGTGTTTTGAGTTGGTGGTGCATAGATCATCACGTGCTCACCTTCTTCCTCCAGATTCAATTAGATGGAGATGAGCAGCTTCTAGTCTATTTAAGAAGTAAACATCCGTTGACAGAAATACCAGTCTCATAATTCCTTCTAGTCCTAACCACCAGTGAACTCTGAAACTTAGCAACTGAAAGAGCCATGGCCACCCAACCCATCTCAAAGAAGACAGCCTGTGTGATCGGAGGTACAGGGTTCGTGGCATCTTTGCTGGTGAAGCTGTTGCTAGAGAAGGGCTATGCCGTCAAAACCACTGTCAGAGACCCTGGTTAGGCTTCCTCTTCTTCCCCTTTTCTTTTCAATGTCGACTTTTACTACAGTTTATCTGTTGCAAGTTCTGTTCTGTTCTTTTATTTTATTTTTTTGGGTCAAGTTCAAGTTATGCCCAGAAACCATATGGTAAAATATCAAAATGGGAAAAACATATATAATGCTGTGGGCCCAGTTTCATTTCTTCTGCTTATGATGTTCTATATAACCGGGGAACCAGCTTCATTCCATTTCCTATAGCGTTTGTGATGACATTAGCTGAAACATGAAAATGGGGTATCTTTGATGAGACTAAAATGATTAATGCCAAGGTGTTATAGTTCACACCATTATGTAGAGGTGTTAGTAATCAACCAAAGAAGCTGAAAGTGTACAAAATGATTTAGTTAGTCATATGAACATACTGTTGGAATACAATAAGGAGACTGATTTAGTTGCCAGATTAAGATTTTAATATGCTGGCATGAATTTCATTCATTTTGTGCATTTGGGTGCAGACAATCAGAAGAAGATCTCTCACCTCACAGCACTACAAGATTTGGGTGAACTAGAAATTTTAGGAGCAGATCTAACTGATGAAGGGAGCTTTGATGCCCCCATAGCAGGTTGTGACCTTGTTTTCCATGTTGCCACGCCTGTCAACTTCGCCTCCGAGGACCCTGAGGTACAGATTTGTTGGAATTGCTTAATTAAATTTGAAATTCAATATGGCTGTTGCATCTTAAGGTCAATGCTACTTTTTCCATTTCCAAAATACAGAACGACATGATCAAACCAGCAGTTCAAGGGGTGCTAAACGTTCTTAAAGCATGTGTGAAAGCCAAAACAGTTAAACGCGTTGTTTTGACATCATCAGCAGCTGCAGTGTCGATCAACACACTTAATGGAACAGGTTTGGTCACAGACGAGAACGATTGGAGTGATGTCGAGTTCTTGAGTACTGCAAAGCCACCTACTTGGGTAAATTGCCCAATCATTTTAGTCTCTAAGCTTTAATAAGACAGTAGGCCTATACTGAACTCATTGGACTTAGGTGATTGAACAAAAGCTTTGTCTCAAATTTTCAGGGCTATCCTGCCTCCAAGACACTAGCCGAGAAGACAGCTTGGAAATTTGCCAAAGAAAACAACATTGATCTCATCACCGTCATCCCTTCTCTTATGGCTGGTTCTTCTCTCACTCCGGACGTCCCCAGCAGTATCGGCCTAGCCATGTCTTTAATTACAGGTGTGAAACCAGAGGCCAGAATATGCTACACGTCCATATTTCTTTGACTTGAGGCCTTGTAGCTAGAATGAAAAAAAAAAAAAAAAAAAAAACCTACTTGCACAGTACCTCAGATAGATGGGTGGTGTTCTGATGGTTCCTTTTAATGTTTTACAGGAAATGACTTCCTCATAAATCATGCCTTGAAAGGTATGCAACTACTATCAGGTTCAATCTCCATTACACATGTGGAGGATGTCTGCCGGGCTCATATATTTTTGGCTGAGAAAGAATCTGCTTCTGGTCGGTATATATGCTGCGCTGTCAATACCAGTGTTCCTGAGCTTGCAAAGTTCCTCAACGAAAGATACCCTGAGTACAAAGTCCCCACTGAGTAAGCCCCTACTTCAAGTATTCCAACATCTAGATATCTATGTTACTGCTTTAAAACAATATTGAATAGTTAGGAGGTAACATTCAAAGGACATGCCCTTTAAAACAAGTCATGTCTCGTCTTTGGGGAACCTTGAAGTGAACTTCAATAGTTATTGCACCATTTCAGATGGTTATTCTGACTCTCATTTGCAATTGCAGGTTTGGAGATTTTCCCTCAAAGGCCAAGTTGATCCTCTCTTCGGAGAAGCTTATCAAGGAGGGGTTCGACTTTAAGTACGACATTGAACAAATATATGACCAAGCTGTGGACTACTTCAAGGCTAAGGGGCTGCTGCAGAACTAGAACTAAGTCTCGGTAGTTTAATTATGATCCTGTTACATGGATCACATGTGTGATTGGCGTTTATCTAGCTATGTTCTGGCTTGGCCATATGTACTCTTATAAAATTCAATCATAATTTGTTGAGTTTGGCAATGGTGTATCTTGAGTGCAGTTTCTGAAGCATGATAAGTTGTCATTTCCTGGTAATAAAATATAACAGAACAAAGTAACAGCGACATGTTGCTACCTTCTGATAAGATGCTTTCTTGCTTTTTGTTCAACCACAAGAAACGCACAACTTCTTTATCTCTTCTGTAAGGCCAAGTTCATATTCCGACAGGTAGTATGTCGTTTCTACACGACGGTGATCGTCTAAGTACCGTGATTAACGCAAATCGCATAGTTACTGCAAAATTTCATGGTGGTCCAATTGTGATGGTGCCATGTAGAAAATACAAAATACATGTTCACCATGATTTAGAAAACACTAAAGTGGGCTGGTAAATGGTGGTTGGCAAGGAAAAATAAGAGCACCCTAGACAGGAAAAATATGGACGTGCTGATACAGAAACTCAGTTTATCCTGTCCAAGTGGATTAAAAGTGAGGTCCCCAAAGCCTTTCTTGTAGATGAACTTTAAGGAAAGCAAAATAATCTACATGACACGATGCCCTACATTTAAATCCTTCAATCTAGAGGCTTGGCTCGTTCCCGTAAAAGCAATTGAAATCATAAAATGAACAAAGTTGAATATACAATTGCAAGGCTTCAGCTTAAGTTCGATGTCTGCTTGTCTCTCTTCAGCGTTCAATTAAAGGATCCTGATTGTCCAGCAGATCTATTTCAATGTAGGTTTCTTCAGCTGCATCATTGGAGGTCTGCTTGTAGTTCTCCGTGTTATGTTTCATCATCAAAATCCATGATAAGCTCTGTACAATGTCCCTCATGGAAGGCCGGTTTTTCGACAGACCGCTCACACATTTGTAAGCAAGATCAGCAACATTAGCGAGTTGTTCTACATTGAATCTTCCATCAAGACGAGAATCCACAATTTCTTGCCACCCCAGTTTATCCTCAGTGTCGATTGTTGCCTACCCATCAGCATGAAAACTCATCGAATGTGAATGTTACAGCATTATTATTATTATTAATTGAAATGAAGGACAATGCAACTTTGATGAAGGTGAAGGCCAAGTAGCCAAATGAACAAGAGACGGTTCTTACAAGTTCCACATATTCCATAAGGCCCTGCTGCGGGTTCCTGCCTGTAATAATTTCAAACAGCAGCACTCCAAAACTATAAACATCGCATTTCTTGGTAAATGTCTTTGTCAACACATACTCGGGATCAACATATCCATATGTTCCCCTGATATTAGATGAACGAAGTTGGCTCCTGTCTTGTCTTGAAAGCCCGAAATCAGCAACCTGCTTGTTAAAAAAGAATAGTTATACATTTTTTGGTAAGAGTAATTAACCTTCAGTTTAGCAACAAGTTCTTTGAAGGCTAATTAGTATTGAACTTTTGCAACTAGGTCTTTCATGTGTTTTGATACCACATTTGTTAACAATAAAAAGAAAAAAAAAGGGTCATATACCCTGGCTCTCATTGACCGGTCCAACAGTATGTTGGAAGACTTGATGTCACGGTGCACAACAGAAGGAACAGCCTGCCATAAGGAGAATGGAGCTGAATAAGCAGGCAGTTCCAAATCAGTTCTATTGACCTAGAAACAATGAAAGCATACCCCATAGTGTAGGTATTCCAATCCCCTTGCAATATCAAGAGCTATGTCAACTCTCAAATCCCAGCTCAATGGCTTGCGATTATCCCCTGCATTTCCCAACAATCTAAGATATGTGCACAACAGAAATACAAATTGTCCTTTTATCATCCATCAAAATGAACTTGACATAAACTTTGGTAACAAGTGATTATCACAGCGATCTCGGGCTTATCGATTGCTAGAATGAATTCAAGTTGTAGGAAATTTCATGGGAATGTCCATGAAGACCAGAAACAGTCATACATTGACTCAATGAACCTTGAATAGTATAATTGAATTGCTTTAAACGATACAATGTGTGGCAATCCATGTTAGAAAATAATGTGAATTGTTGCGTTGTGGAAGAAAAAAACAAACTGTGATTCACGAGAGTTGTTACCATGTAAATGAGAAAACAGACTGCCATTACTCATGTAGTTGTAGAGCAGCATATGCTGCCCCACTTCTGCCATATATCCCACCAAGTTCACAAGGCTCTTGTGGTGCAATCTTCCAAGTAAAAGGACCTGAACACAGATTTATGCACGTGCGTAAATACATAGACAAGTCAATCAAGGCATGTACATGTACTAAAACTATATCAATCAATGAATGGTATGCAAATGCAATGTACCAATTACCTCAGCCAAAAATTCGTTTTGGCCTTGCGTGGAATTAGCAGCCAGAACTTTGACAGCAAAAGTCTCACCAGTGCTCATTTGGGCCTTGTAAACAGGCCCAAACGCTCCTTGCCCAATAGCTGTCGTAAAATTATAAGTCGCCTTCTGTATATCTCTGCCGACAAAACCCAGTAAATCACTCTCTCTCCACAACCACACAGAATAAAACGCAGAAAAATACATACATAGACATAGACATACAGAAATATTTATACAGACCTGAAAGAATACTTGGGTATGCCGCAAGCTGAGACGACGCTCTTTCTCCTGAGGCCCTCCAGCCAGAGGGGCATGTTGGTCCACTCCGAAGTTCTGGGCGAGTCTTGGCCAAAGTTGGAGAACTCAGAGACAGTGGTGTTGGTGTTGCTGGAGTCAACGCCATTGTTACTCACTCCTTTGACTGGTAAATTGGGTGCTTTTTCTCTCTGCGCTGAAATGGACCTCTGTGATTGTATCCTTCTGCACCTTCTTCTTCGGATTCTGAGGCAGCAGACCACTCCAATTCCTAGAACCAATCCCAATGCGAACCCTGCAACAATGCCTACCACCAAATGCAATATGATTGAGTTCATCATGTTTGTTTTTGTTGTTGTTGGGTTTATAAATCAAAACCAACCCACCAAATGACGGCGTGGTGGCGGTGTTACTGGTTTTTGACCTTCTTTTAAAGAGAAGAGGTAGCCACGACGGTGTCGTTTATGTTGTCCCCTAGAAGGGTAGAAAATCAAAATGAGTAAGTTTGGTGTAAATTTGTAATTGGCTTTGCTAATAACGTAATTGACATTTGATCAAAAGTGAAACAAGAGACCTTAATTGACAGAAAATCAATGGAGATGTCGTAGCTAAAACGAGAAAAATTGTTCGACACCTAAATTTATTAGATGGAAAAATAAAACATAGATACAGAATTTGGTGATGAAGAGATAAAACTTCATTTTCTTGTCATTAATTATTTTGTTCTACTTTTGGATGACTACCATATAAGCGGAGATCTTGTAATTAATTTCATCAAATCCGGTTGATTGAAGATTTTCTGTTAATTTTTAAATTCCATGCTTTAAGTTGAAGAACATTTCTGAAAGTTTGTATATATGGAAATTGGAAATTGGAAATTGCAAGGGATCTTAGAATCGGTTTGGGTGACGTGAGAGTCTTGTTTACGACCCCTTCATTTTCTTGTCATAATTATTAAGGTTTGGTACGAGTCATTGTTACGCACTCTGTTTCAATAACATCTAAGCCAGTGGTGGAAATTTTCTGTTGATTGTACAGTGGCCATCTGTCAGAATTGAATTGTATTGGTTTGGGATACTGATGTGGATGCTGACAGTGGAATCATCGTTACATACGAGTCATTGTTACGTACTCGTTTCTCAATTTTCCTTCGTCTTTGATCACCATAATTGTTTAATCATGATTCATGAACACTTAGGATTATGACGTTTGTATTGTAAACAAGAGTGCGCACCTAAATATTGTTTCAAGATCAATATGTAAAAACCAATGGTTATATTCCTGTTCTTAACTTTGATGATCGTTTTAGTTCGAGTTTTGTTGATGCATGGAACATGATTATTAGCTTTTTGGGCTAACGACAAAAGACACCATGTAGGTTTGGGGTGGTTTTTAATATGGACCTCAGGGTATTAATTTTATCAATTTACACCCTTACGTTTGCAACATCGTCTAATTTCATCTTTCTATTAAGTTGACCGTGTGGTCAATTGTTATATCTTAACGTGACAGGACCCGCCCCGAATTCCTCGGAACCCGGGACGAATCCCGTGAAAGTTCTGACCTCTTACCGATGCCGAGCCCACTTACTAAAGACACGAGACTTTTTGCCGAAATTTCGTCAGAGTCTCCCCTAAAAATTGACATTTCCCAAATTTATCAACCTGTTAAAAAGACAATTTATATACACCAACTGGCAGTATGTATAAGATAATTTCATACAATTTACATAGATGGCCTCCGGCCTCAAAATCAAACCCTAGTACGGGCGATAATAGAGCAATCTAAGAGTTTTGATTTACAAACGATAACAAATTTAATGGAAAGGAAATGAACAAAGCTTATCCTACTGAAGCTCGGGACTCAGAAGTTCAAAACTCGGCTCTGTTGCTCAACTTGGTCAACTACTGTCTGGGGGGCGCAAAATAGAAATCGTATGAGTGGACAAAAACAAAATTTGATTTAGTTTGCAAAATAACATACTAAACCCACCGTTTGGAAAATAATGCCAAAAACATGCAATTGATACCATATCTATATAATCATTGTGAACTCAACATGTTCTCACTTTCCCGAGAACATATGATCATATCCAAGGTCTAAAATATTGATGATATCGGAAATATCGATAGTCCAAAAACACGGAAATTTCAATGGAAATATCGGAATATTATCCATATCGATAAAAATTGAATAAAAACCACAGAAATGATAAGAAAAACTTGGAAATTTTTATTGAAACTTTGGAGGATGTTTATTTAGTCAATTATCTATTAGTTTATCACAAAAAATTGGAAGGAAATTCATTGCATGATGGGTTTAACTTATTTAAGTTGATTATATAGCGAGCTGAGAAACACTGTGAGTGTAGAAAATATGTAATAATTAATGAAAGAAGATTAAACACACCATAATCATTTATATATAATGATTTACTGTAATATTTTACACTTTATACATTGCATGCTAAGATACATGAGTGACTATGAGGTTCAAAAATTTGAGTAGTCATCAAATGATAAATCCCCAAAATTGTTTTCCATATAATTGTTAACATGCCACCCATATGGATCCAAGATTGGTTGACGTTGTCTATAAGCAAAATCATTTGAATATTGGGTCTCGAATGCTTTCCATGAGCCACTGGATTCCATTCCAAAAGGAAAGGTCAAAGACTCACATTCTCATGTGAAAATCTAATTCTTGCAAAAACAGTTCAAAACAAAACAATATAAATATACATATTTTAGCATATTATCACAAAAACATAAGCAACATGGTGGTTAAGGCGTTGGAGGAGTGAAATGGCAAGGGTTTGAATCCCCTTTGCGTGTGCGCTTTGTGTTTTTTTTAATTTTTTTTTCCATTACATCGATATTTTCAATATTATAGCGATATTTTGACAAAATATTGTTGAAGTGTGAGCGAAATTATCGACATCGATATTTTCCGATATTATTGTCAATATTATCGATATTTATACGATATGTGTATGGATACGTTCCGAAATATCGGTGACTCAAAAAAACAATAATATCCTCGATATTATCGATATTTTAGACTATGATCATATCCAAACCAAATCCTTTTGACCCCAATCCAAAAGTTCCCAAAAACAATGACTTACAAACAACATATGTGAGAATAACTTTAGAATATTCCACTTATACATTTATCCATATATACTAAGATTAATAATTAAGTAAATCTATATACTACGATAACATGTACTATAAGTACATACCTCAAATACTGTAAGTATACGATATACATATTTTATATATATATATATATATATCGGGGAAAACAATCCAAGAGGGGATTGTTTAGCTATACTCCGCAGGGTTTTAAGTTTCTAATCTGCGTCTAGGGGTGAGTTGTCCAACTGGGGGATGAATACTCTACAGCACACACGCCGGAAATTTCCAACGCCATGTGTGGCCAAAACCGAACACTAAGTTCTACGCGCGCAGACAACTTTATCACACGTCTGATAATCCAACGCCACGTATGATAAGCTGCAACAAAACAGTATATGCCCACACATCGGATAATTTAACGCCACGTATGGGTACAATAACCAAGGGAGGGTACTTAGCATGGTGCAATCTCATATTCATATAACCAAACAATAAAGTACCATAACCCATAATTATTTATTGCCCAAACATATAATCACAAAGTGAAATACAATTTCTCAACTTAAGTTAGTTTTACGATTTTTCTGATAGAAAATGCCAGCCCTACATCACACCATGGAACACATGCATGCTCGTACATGAAGGTTCATCCGTTTATGGGACCACGTAAACATTTCACATCATGAACAAAAAAAATCAGATTTGTTGGTATTAAATGTTGTCCTGTTTCACGTGGGATGCTAGGCTAAACATGATGTCATAATATCATAAACTTTTGACCCCAAAAAAAAAAAATCATAAACTGTGCATGCCTTTGCCTATATAAAACCCTCCAAGAAAGATTTCCATACACCAAGTTTCCATAATGGATTTTAGAACACACTTGCAAGCTGATGAGCAGCAAATTCTTGAATACCAGATGCAATCCCAAGCCTCTTACGACTTGACACAACACGAAAGACGATCTGCCAATTACAAGCCAAATATTTGGAAACATGGTTTTCTTGAATCTCTTGACAGCAAATACCATGTGAGTTTTCTTTCTCCTCCAAATTAACTTCCTGCTATAGCTATTAATTTCTTGATATTTATTAATGAATGATAATTAATATTGCGTATCTTAACTGAGTGCAGGGAGATGATTATAAAAGGCAGTTTGAGAAGCTCATAGAAGATGTTAAGAATATGATGTTTGTTGAAACTGAAGATTCAATAGCTCAGTTAGAGCTGGTTGACAGCATCACAAAACTAGGCCTCACGAACCACTTTGAAAAGGAAATCAAGGAAACCCTAGACACAATAGCATCTGTTGAAAATAACAACCCCTGCATAAGCATAACAGATGACCTCTATACCACTGCCTTGTACTTTAAGATCCTTAGGCAGCAGGGCTACGAAGTGTCACAAGGTAAATATGCAGAATTAACTGTCATATATTTGCATGAACTTGTAAAAAACTCCCATAACTTTATCTAATTTCAGATTTATTTGGTGGCTTCATGGATGAGGAGGGTACATTAAAGAAAAGTCATCTTTCGGATGTCAAAGGAATGCTTGAACTTTTTGAGGCCTCGAACCTGGCTTTAGAAGGTGAAGATATCTTAGATGAGATAAAAGCTTCATCTATGGTAGCTCTCAGAGATTCCAATATCTGTAATCTGGACAATAACCTTGCCAGGCATGTGATCCATGCTTTGGAGCTTTCATCACACAGAAGAGTGCGGTGGTTCAATGTCAAAGGGCACATAGACGCCTATGAGAAAGAAAATCACGTCAACACCATTTTAATTGAATTGGCTAAACTTAACTTTAACATGGTTCAAGCAAAACTGCAAAAAGATCTAAGGGAAGCATCCATGTAAGTAAAAGCAAACCAACCAATCAATATCTTCTTTGGAAAGCGAAAGAATATATCATTTAAGGAACATGGTGTCTTATAAAAACAAAAATAATGCTAATTTTGTTGCCTTTCTGTTTTCTGATGTGTGACTTAGGTGGTGGAACAATCTGGGCCTCACACAGCACTTGAACTTTGCAAGAGATAGACTGGTCGAGTGTTTCATGTGTGCTGTGGGGTTAAATTTCCAGCCTGACTACACATCTTTTAGAATATGGATTACTAAAGTCGTCAACTTGATTCTGATAATAGACGACGTTTACGACGTTTATGGCTCATTGGAAGAGCTAAAGTGCTTCACCAACGCCGTTGATAGGTTAGTTAGTTTTGGTATAAAACAGATTAGTATTGGAAAAGGGTTAGTTTCATAGTGTCTAGATAATTCTCATCAATAATGTCTTCAACTCAGGTGGGATGTTGGGGAAACTGAGCAGCTTCCGGAGTGTATGAAGATCTGCTTCCAAGTGCTCTACAACACTACTTGTGAAATTGCGCATGAAATTGAGGAGGAAAATGGTTGGAATCAAGTATTACCTCAGTTGAGCAAAGTGGTAGTAGCCTAGCTAGGCCTGTTCCTTTTTTTCTTTTTTTTTCTTTTTATATCTTCATATATGGTTGAGCTTGAAATTATTATTTTGACTCTTTAGTGGGCAGATTTTTGTAAAGCATTATTAGTGGAGGCAGAGTGGTACAGTAGGGCCTATACACCATCCCTGGAAGAGTACCTCAGTATTGGATGCATTTCATCATCAGTTTCACTGATTTTGGTTCATACATTTTTCTCCACAACTCATCATCAGGGAATCCAAGAGATTGCTGATTTTCTGCACAAGAATGAAGATCTTGTGTATAATATGTCTCTGATAGTTCGGCTCACCAATGATTTGGGAACTTCTGCAGTAATCTTCTTTCTTCGTTAGGTTTTCTTAATCAAACAAGTCAAATCTAATCTAATCTAATACAATCTAATTAATTAATTGATTGATTGATTAACAGGCAGAACAAGAGCGAGGGGATGCTCCCTCAGCAATCCTATGTTACATGAGAGAGGTGAATGTTTGTGAAGATATAGCTGAGAAGAACATCAAGGACATGATAGAGAATGCATGGAAGAAAATAAATGGAAAATGCTTGAGAACCCCACAAGTGCCTTCTCTGTCACCATTCATCAACATTACCACAAATATTGTTCGAGTGGCGCACAGCCTTTACCAAAATAATGGAGATGGGTTTGGTGATCAAGAGCAAGGGACTCGCATCCTGATGATTCAGTCTCTACTAGTTCAGCCTTTACTACTTTGAGATCAATGGAACTAATAATTAAGCTCTCTATGTATTTAATTAGAATAAGGTAAACATGATGTACCAGCATTTTTATTTTACTTTGGACGATGTACTTATCTTTGGATCAACATTATTGGCCAAAGTAATATATATATATATGTGTGTGTGTTTTTCTACGTTACGAATGTCCTTGTTTAAAAAAAATGCACACATCGTTTCAAGGCTACCCTTCGATGAAGTTCAACAATCGAAAGTGTGTATGTTCTAGGTCCTACAACAACCGAATATTTTTGCATGAATAATCCTTAAAATATTTTACTAGAAAATCTCTTCTCAGACTTTTAAAAATATTTTATTGTTGCTTCGCCTTGGCTTTTGCCCTTTTTTTTTTGGGTCTAAACCATGAGGTGGTCCTGGATGGGCCCCAACTATGGGTGACACCTTTAAACCTTAACCACAACCCAGACTAATCCCCACTCACACCGGGTCGGCCCGTAAGGGGTAAAGTGTTGGCCAAAGTGGTGACTCCGTACGAGAGCAGGGATCGAACCCATGATCTCTCTTAAGGAATGAGAGTGCCGAACCACTCACACCAACCACCTTGGTTGGCTTTTGCCCTTTTTTCAGTAGTGAATGAAAACTAAAAACTCAAAAGTTCCCATCGCTATATCAAAACAAGGACAATCCAGAAAATCTTTATATTTGACGCTAGCATTGTCATTTTGAATCTAGTTTTGTTTGTCTATGGATGATTGTTTACTTTTCAATAGGAAAGTACCGATACCGATTACTGGCGTTGGATTCCTCATTCATTTTGATGTAACATTATCAAAGATTTTTTTTTTGTTTTTAGCATTAATCTCTATGGTTTTATTGCAAGAGTTTGGTATGATGTAGCCATGTTAACGTATTAGTGATGGGTATGGGAAGAAAGAGAATGATTTCAATTCCTAACTTCCCGCGTGTTTACTTTCAATTAGGAATGAAGAAATACGTGGATACCACCTCAAAATCTGTAATCACATTCCCTCAAAACCAGGAATAATCAGATCAACTAGGGAGGGGTAGTTGATCCAATTCACATTCCTTTTTTCCCTTACTACCCTCCAAAAATACCCTTATCACTTTAAGATAATTACAAAACACCCCAAACCCTAGAAAAATAAAAACTCACACCACTTTAATATTATCAAGATTATGATTAGGTTATTATTATTTAATTTCGTTCAAATATTATTTGAAATTGGTTAGTTTAGCACCACAATTTGGAGGACACGTGAACATAAAACAAAAACTATTGACACTTGTTATGTTCTTCCATCCCATAAAATGAAGAAACCAAACTTTTGAAGCCTTTTTTGTTTAAAAAAAATTCAATGGCTGTTTATTAATCACCATTGGAAAAAAGCAACTTGTTTATTATTTCAGTGGCTATTTTTTTATATTATATTCCTTATATAATTATATACTAGTTTTTTCATCCCTTGTTTTATAGTATCTTATATTATTCAATTTGGTTTTTTACAAGTTATTTAGGTGAAAAATATATATTTATATGTGCAGGAAATTTTAGTAATCAAATTAGTTTAGGTTCTGATTTCTGAGAATTAGTAAATAACAACAATGGGAATCAACTCCATTCCTGTGATAATTCCATATGGTTAGTAAACAGCTTAATGAGATTGATTCTTCCCATATCAATTTATTACTTCCCCAATTCCTAAATTCCCCGATTCTTTATTTCATCTATTCCTGAAAAGTAACAGCCTAGTCTCCACCATATAATTGTTGCACCCTTTCTTCTTTTGGGTCAGAAAGGGAATTCAATAAGGGCGACAAAAGTAAACGGCCTAGTCTCCACCGTATAATTGTTGCACCCTTTCTTCTTTTGGGTCAGAAAGGGAATTCAATAAGGGCCACAAATTCTTCTTTTGGGTCAGAAAGGGAATTCATTAAGGGCCACAAAAGTAAACGGCCTAGTCTCCACCGTATAATTGTTGCACCCTTTCTTCTTTTGGGTGAGAAAGGGAATTCATTAAGGGCCACAAAAGTAAAGTACGCACAGGGAACAAACATCAATACAACAACATAGATAGAGACATCAGCTGAGAACATTCAGACCCAGCAATTGACAACTACTCACACACTTATTCTAGACACATTCTAGATAATGTTTACCGACTTCTTCGTAACTCAACTTCTGTCGCGGGATGATCTTCAACACTTCTTATGTTGAAGGCAATACTGGTCATGATTGCTTCAAGCTCGCCGGAGGATAAACACCACAATGATCTTGGTGCCCTCAACCGTATGAGTCACCGACATGCATATGAATGCAATATGAATGATGAAAGGATTTGATAAATCACCAAGTAAACAAGGAACACTTGATGACTTATCTAAAAAATATGCACAACAGCTTTCTCTTAAGAATTCAATTTGCTCAAAGCCAAATATGTCGAAAGCTGTGTCTGTCAAAAGAGAGGTGCACTTCTTTTATTCAAAGCTTCCTATCCCTAGTCAAACGGAAGCACAAGAGTACAAAACACATTTCAATTATGACTATAAACTTTTAACCCAATATGGACTCTAGTGAAAGACGTCAAAACACAGGAGACCACTAATACTATTCAATTATGAATATTAGTTCTGATTCAATATGAACTCTAAGTGATGATGCCAAACAGCCACCTTTATGGAGAAACAATATCTCCTAAAACAAGTTAATTAGGAGATAAGCACAGTGCACATCACTATAGGAAACACTAATATTTTAACTTAAATCAAAATGACATTGAAAATAACTTCAACTAGGAATCCTATTGTGAATGCATGATTATGTTATAATTTACATGAAAACAAGTTTCTCATATCAATCAAGTCATGCCTTGAAAATCCGGGATTGAATGTGTTGCGCCAAAATGTCCAGTAAACAATATTCACACACTAATTCCCAATCTATGCTAGAGTCTAGGAAATGCCAATACAATTTTCATACTAATATTGTTGTAACTATTTCTTTTTTTCTCAAAGTTGATTTTCTGCAAGTTAATGAAGACCTTGTGTATAATACCTTTTTCATAGTTCAACTCACCGATGATTTGGGAACTTCTGTTACAATGAAATCCAATCTTTCATTGTTATGATATGATATTATAGAATGACTATGTATGTTATAAATGGAGCATTTTTGCTCACCATTTTACCCTAAGGTGTACGATTATTACTCTTCTCAATACTTGTCACGTGTCCATGAGTAGGGCCGACCTTAGGGGTGGGCAGGAAGGGCCTTGGCCATTAGCCTCCAACTAAAGGGCCCCCAAAATTCTTTAATATTATATATATACCAGCTTCCAACTTTAAAAAAAATAAAAAAGAACAATGAAATTAAATGAGGAAAACATGATTCCTCTTCCTGGAAGAAACACCGACACGCTTCCCCTTTTTCCACGATGAAATTAAATGAGGAAAGACTTTGGTTCTCCTGCTCCTACTACTCCATGGAAGAACATACTCTCTATTTAATCCACCACCATATTTGGTAATTTGTTATTTTCTTATCAAAACATGTCTTATGATTTGTGCATATCTTTTGCACACCGGAGAGTGAGAACTTGAACTTTGCGAGAGAAAAGACTTGTCCAATTATAATGGATTGAGAGTTTTTTTTTTCTTTCCTCATTTGAGCAAAGTGGCACTTGGAAGCCTTGCTCTTTTTACACTCAGGAGCTGATTTTCTGCAAGTTAATGAAGACCTTGTGTATAATATATACGGTACCTCTCTCACCAATGATTTGGGAACTTCTGTTATAATTGAAATCCAATATCTCATTTGTTAACTTATGATATGATATAATAGAATGGCTATTAGGCTGAACAAAAGAAAAGAGAGGTTTGGTCCTCCTAGTCCTAGTCGCAATTTGTCTCTATATTAGGGCTCGGGCCTTTCTGGTTTTTTTGTTGTTGTTGAAACCTTAATCTTTATAGCCCAACAAGAGAATTAAAAAAAGCCCAATTAAAATTGAATTGAGCCTTAAATCGACAACTTCTCCTCACCTGTCTTGGCAACCTGAATATAGTTCTTAAGCTAATTCAGATATTCTTCAAACAATAAAGTCAATAAATGGATCAAATGTGATAGATGTAAGATATTGTTTGTTTTTATTCCTTGTTTATCTTATTTTTGACAATGTTAAAAGACTAAAGTACTATATATGTGTTAATTTCCTTTTGAGACTATATAAATGTCATTTCTTTTTAATACGAGCGATACTGTAGGAGAGGGATTCAAACATGCGACTTCCGAACATGTGCATGAATAATTACTCTTGCATAGTTGAGCTACAAGACCTTACCCATGCAAAATGCTATTTAGCAAAGGATTCAAGAGGAGGAGAAACAAGGAGGAAAAACCATTTATGTAATGCTTAATAACATTATTATAAAAAAAATGGAAAAATGGAAAAAATGGAAAAAATGGAGGGAATATCTTATAAATACATCACATAGGTCGGTTAATGATCGGACGGCTCAGAGTGAAGGTGAGAGAGGCACATCTAATAGAAAGTCTAACGAACAGTACGGTCGAAAAAGAACGCAAGTGGTGAAGTCCCAATAAGCAAAATAGTTTTGAGAGAGAAGCAGAGGCGATCTTTAAGGTTCGGGCTTTCCCTCTGCTTCTTCTCCACAATCTCTCTCTCTCTCTATCTCTCTGTCTTCTTCTGTCCAAATCTCCAATCAAAAGTACCATCGTCTTCAACAACAAATCAAAGCGGAGCTCAGGAAGATCTGTCAAGTGTTTGAGAGAGAGAGAGAGAGAGAGAGAGAGAGAAAGAGGAGGGGGAGAATGTCGAAGAAGAAAGTGAGTGGGAATACTATGACCCTTAAGGACTTTCATGGCGGTTCTATTCCCTCTGATCTCCCTCTCCCTTCTGCTCCTGGTGTGTAAGTCCCGTTTACCCCTTTTCTTGTTCTTTCTTTCATCCTATCGTTCTTATTTTTCTGAATATTTTTTTTGCTCTAGAAAACGATGAAAAAGAAAAACCCTATTGATTTTGATTCATCTGTAATTCTCTGCTTTTAGATCTAGCCTTTTTATTTGATTTTTTTAGAAATGGATCCAAAAACCCTAGTTAATTTTCAAGCCAATTTTGGAATTTTCTTTTTCGCAGAGTTGTTAGGCCTACGGATCGTTCGACTTACGACCGACCCACCTCTTGGGGAAACACTATGGGGCGGCCCGATCACCGGTCTCGGCCCCATACGTCTCCGGCCACGAGGCATTTTGATGATAAGACTCCGTTTCTCACTCACTCCGTGCACATTGGCCGGAACTTTGATGAGGATGAGCGCAAGCCCCTTGATGGTGTCTCCACACCACGCCGGACCATCAGCGATGATAGCATTCGGGTTCTTCCTACCCGTGCCGAGCCCAAACCGGTGTTTGTGTCTTCAGGGGGCTTATCTGGCGCGCAGGGGTGGGCTCCAGCACCACAATCCCCCAGGGGGGCGGTGAGTTCTTACTCGGAAAGGGCTAGCGAGGCGGCCCATGCAGGGGTTCATTCTCAGACTTTAAGTGCCAATGGTGGGCGCGGCGTTAATGGGGCTCATCCAAATGCTTGGGCAATGAGGAAGGAGATGGCGGGTGTTACTGAGACAGTGCAATCTGCTTGGTCTGGACAAAGTGCTGTTCAAAAGCTTGCTAATGCCAGTGCCCTGGATAAGGTGTCTTCAGGTAGATGGCAGTCAAAGCCTTCAATCCCATACCAGACAAATATTGATGTTGTTATATCTCCCGAAACAGAAAGTGGCTTACACTCCAAGGGTTATGGTAATGATACTTACAAGAGGACGGATGTGATGGTTGAGAGAGAACATCATGATGTGGCATTGGCGAGGCATGTTGAAAGGGGTCTACAAGTTGATGATGGCATTCAGGGTGTCTTGAAGGAGCTACCTGATTATAGGAGTTCTGGGGCCCCGATTAACTCAGAGGTACAGGAGTGGAACGCAACTGCTTATAGCAACAGGGTTCAACCTGCTCAGGCTGATGGAAAATTTGGTCAGGCTGAATTGCAGGCCTCAGCTTCTCCAGAACCTGTAGAGCGACCTAAGTTGAAGTTGCTTCCAAGAACAAAGCCAGTGGATGGTTTGGAAGCTCCAGTTGTCGATCATACACAGGTATTGACAAGGTTATCCAAGTGTGTTATAGGGTGTTTTGTCTCTCAAATCTAAGGGTACCTTGCACCGAATGCACTAAATTCTAATTGTTTGGTTGAATATAGGAGTACCAAAGGGTGATTGAGTCTCATGTCGAAATTGTCAATGACGTGTATGGAAATATGAATTCTCCAAAACCTGGTTCAGCAGGCTCTGATAGTGGGAAGCAGGTGGTGGAGCGTCCAAAATTGAATCTTAAGCCCCGGTCTCAGCCTCTTGAACAATTGGAAGGAAATGCCAAAAGAGACAGGTCTGAATATGTTTTTGATTTCCACACATGCTTTTGATTGTGGTTTCCTTTTTTAATCTCTGCTGTTTTTTGAAAAAATAAAAACAATTAAGAGGATGAATACAATGGCGTAAAGCTGAGTGAAACATGAGATATCTTTTCCCAATCTGAACATTTATCAGCTCGGGGAAGTAGAGGGGATATTGATCTTTTTTTGGGGGGGTGGGGAAGGCGGGCAGGGGGAATGTTTAATATGGTGTATCACAACCTAAATTTATGAACACGGTGTTCACTGTATGGCTTTTATTCCTTTAAATCTTTTTTGAGTCTCGTGATGGACCTACAACATATAAGCTGTGGAATAGTGCATTATTAAGTTTTATTGTTAAATAATTCATGTTCTCCTCTCCCTCCCTCCCCCTTTACCAAATTTGTTTAATGTAATCTTTAATAGCCATTGGTGTGATTTGAGGCTGAGTGATTGTTGTTTAAAGATCTCCGGTCCATTGAATCAATCCCATGGGTTATACATTTGTGTGCAATTTCCAGAGATAAGATTAATAACAGTTTTACGGTGTTGTGTGTGTATATTGTTATAAACGGAAAATAATGAATTGTTGCCTCCAGTATTGTACCACATGATTATCAAATGAAGTTAATCCTTTTCTGATATATATTTTATTTCCTGAATTCCACATGAAACTATGCGCTGCTATGATTGTTCTCAGACTCTAGCAATTTTTTCTTGTTTTGCTTACATGAATATTTGAACCTAAGATCTATCCCTCACCCCACCTCATCTCATACCACTCAAGCTAGAAGCGTTACATTGAATTTGTAGCATGGGAGAGCACAATTCTCCCGTTCTGAAATCTTGGTAGCCTTTGGAAAAGATTCTGTTCTTCATTGTTGTAAATATTGGACCTCTACATTGGTACTCGCAAGTGACATCTGATCATATCTATGACTGCTGCAGGATTTCATTGTTTGGTGGTGCTCGCCCACGAGAACTGGTGAGTTTTTAATCAGAGTTTGACATTTCAGTTACTTTTAGTCATTGAGACTTAATTTTTCTTGTTTATATTGTCGTTTCCCAGTCTCTTAAAAATTGTGGATTTTTTTTAATATCCCTATTGTTGAGCCCTTTTCCCCCAACACTACCTTGTTCTTTTTTACCACTGGTGGTGCTTCATGTCCCCTACCTGAAACCTTTGCTGTTTGTATACTCAGGTTCTAAAGGAGCGAGGGGTTGACGATGTTGTGATTACCAACATTGACATGGTTCAGCATTCTGACAAGTATTGGCTTATTTTCCATCTCAAAGCTTTCCTATTTTATAAAGTTTTTTTTTGGTTATGTTTGAATGGAAATTTGGGTTTATTGCTTACAACAAATCATTGTTGTTGTTTGAAGGGTTGAACACCAAGTTCCCAAGCCTGATAGAGTTCCTGTGCATGCAAATCCTACTCGCCACAATGAGAAACCTGAGAATCATCCTTTTGATCAGAGGACTGGAAAGAAATTTGATAGGAGGGATAATCGGGTAGATGTTGAGAGAGTTGATGGGCAGAAGAGGAACTGGCGTAATGATGGTAAGAGGAATAATAGAGAGCCTGAGAGACAGCAGCAACAGTCAGAGAGGCCACCATCACCAGAGACCTGGCGGAAGCCTGAACAGCGAAAACTATCTTCTCCTGGTGCTGTTGGTGTGCACCACGGGAAAGCGGCTTCAGCTCTTGAGCTTGCCCAAGCATTTTCCAGATCAGTCTCAGATCCAAAATTAGCTGATCGATTTTCTGGTCAAAGGGGCATTCCTGGGCGGGCTCAAATGCCTTTTTCACGGCTGATGGGCCCAACCCCAAGGCCTCAGATAAATGGTTACTAAATGTCTGAGTGTTTCTTGCGGCGGTTTGGGCACCACTTGGTGCTATAGAGATTCATAGTTTTGCTGGTGATCTTGTTCATTTCAAGTAGCTGGATCCAAGAAGGCTGAGAAAGCGCATTCACTTGTGAGTGCCTGCCTCCACCAGATTTTTCCAGTTTCATCAGGATAATTACTGCCATACAAAATTGATTGCAATCTTCTAGCCCGAGTGGTGTCTACCCTCTACGACCCTCATCTTATTGTGTTTTCTATTCCTTTTATTTTTCATGGTTCCCTTGGAACCATTGAAAACTGTATTTTCCTCACCTTTAAGTGGAAGAAGTGTTATGTTGCCAGTGTAGCAAGAATTTAATATAGATTCTTGATTTAAGGAGTGTTCTTTTATTATATTCTTCCCTCCCTTTTCCCTTAAAGGTGCGGAGAAGTGGTTTAAAAAAAAATATTTATAGCTATTTGATAGATTTCAGAAAATAACTTTGTAGAACATTTCTTTTTCTTGATTGTAATTCTGATTGTGGTTTCAACGAAGCACAAGGATCCGAAAAAGTTGTATTTTCTTAATGTTTGTTTACAAAAATGATATATTTATGCTAGAAGAAATCTTTCCAACGTTTTTCCGTAATCCATAGAAATAAAAATATACACGCACTGGTAGATATACACAGAAAAATATATTAAGAAAATCTTTGCGGAAGGACAATATGATGCGCTTTTTTACCTCATGGTATGAAAAATTTGTGGGTTTAGCCTTGCAAGATGTGCTTTAATTTCCAAGAGGTAATTCCAGTGTGAGTTAAAAATGTAGTTATATCTAAAGCTCATCATCTGTTGCAGACCTGATTGCTGATCTTGAAGGTCAAACAATCATTCAGATCATCTTATTTGACCTAGGTTGCATCCCAATCCACCTTTCTGAATTCTTTTGGTGGGATCCAGCATCCACTAAGGAGACTCCCATAGTCAAGCACTGAGAAAACTGGGGGCAGCTAAACTCCTTGCCTGCTAGAGAAAAATAAAGAGAAACATGGAGACGGGGAGAGAGAATGAGGCAATTTGCTGCATGAGTAACGGAGAATAAAATATTCATTCAGATTTTGGGTTTATAATAAACTTTTACTGTTTCACTTACTTACGGTGTGCTAGCTCCCTAACAACAGGTTCATAAAATATTCATTTTCTTGGAAGGTATTTGGTCTGCCTCTTATTCCTTCCATTGTCTCTTCACCAGTAACAGACATTTGCCTCTCTCTCTCTCTCTCTCTCTCTCTCTCTCTCTATGCTCATTCATGTCATGTACTGAGAAACACCAGTTTCAAAGCTAACACTTTCAACTTTTTCTTATTCTCTCCTTGGTATCACTGTTTAACTCTTTTTCTCCTTTTTGGGTCAATCTTAAAAAGTTTATCTTTTCCAGACTCAAACTTTTGAGGTTGCCTCTATGTTATGCTTTGACTCGAGATTTTCATTTTTCCTGTGTTTCTGACAATGGAAGTTTGCTGTGATCTTCAAGTAGATGTCAATGGCGAAGAAGTTTTCATGGTGGACAAGGTAATTAATAAATGGTGCTCTGATTATGTACTCTGGTAATAATTCATATCTGTTAAGGGTTTTGACTGTTTTCCCACTGTAGAAACTTGAGCTTTAATATGTTCCATTTTTCCTTTTCTCTGCAACACGATGTTCTTAAATTTTCTCTACCTATTTATTGTTTTGTCTGCTTCAGTATTCATATAGGTCATGCATTCAGGCTTGTGCTACCTTCTTTCTATTGATCTTTATCCACTCCATCTACCAAGGCGGTCATGCAGGCCTCATGATTTTGTATATATTTCCCAAAATTTTCTGAGATTCCATGAGACTGTTATGTCTAATAATCCTTTCCTCCATTGAATTGTAGAGTAAATAGGACCACCCCACAATTTAATGTCAACAACAGTGACCTCTTGCAAAATGTTCGTCTATATTCCCTCACTTTGTTACTTACTGGGATATCTGACAGGGTTTCTCAATCAAATTAATTAATGCTTTTTGTTGGTTCTGTAGCAATTCACAAAGTTTTCTTATCTTGTTCATTAATGACAACATGTTACCATGCATGCCTTTCTTGTTTTCCACCTAAATATTTGTCTAGAACCAGTCATCAGAATTCTACTTATCAAGCTTGCAATTACTTGATATTTTTTAGAAAAACTTTCTATGAACTCATGTATATTTGCAGAAAATGTTGGCGTCTTTCTCTGGTAGATTTAGCAAATTATTTGGTAAACTGAAGGGTACATCGAGGAGCCTAAAAGTGATATTCCATGACTTTCCTGGAGGTGCAGAGGGTTTTGAGCTCATGACAAGGTTTTGTTACAATAATGGCACAATTGAGATAACCCCTTCCAACATAGTCTTACTATACTGCATCGCGCATTTCATGGAGATGGATGGTGATGGCTCTGGAAGACTCAACATACTATCCCAAACAGAGAAATCTCTTGAAGGGATCAGCTTTTGGACATGGCCTAACCTTGTAGTAGCTCTAAAGCAATGCCAAGATTTACTTCCTGCCTCAAATTCTTCATCAATATTGGAGAAAGTCCTGGACTGCCTCATAGCCAAGCTTTTTTGCCCATTTGTTACAAGCACTTATGCGTCTTCATCAGAACATTTGAGTTTCCAGTTTTCAAGTGCAAGGAGCAGTCATAGTCTGAAAACCAATTGCTCTCAAACAACATGGTGGGTCGAAGACCTTACATTCTTGAGTATCAATTTAATTGAGAAGGTGATAAGAAGGATGATGTTCCAGGAGCTTGATCATTCTACAATTTTCAAGTTTCTATTCCATTATCATCAATCAAAGTCTATGGGTGCCACCACACCAGGTGAGAAGCGCAAAATTACAGAGGTTGCTATTAGTCTGCTTTATTTGCTTGATAGAAGCTCCCTTTCTTGCAAACGCTTATTCAAGATATACCAACTGGCTTTGAGCCTGAAAATAAGCAAACTATACAAAAACAAGTTAGAGAATATGATAGGCTCACAGCTAGATCAAGCAACGATTGATTATGTACTTGTTCCATCTCCACGCGGGAAGAAGTATGTATATGATGTGAGTTTGGTTTTAAGATTTGTGAAATCATTTCTCCTTGAAAAGGGATGCCATTTATCTCAGAGCCGCCTAAAAAGGGTCTCCAAGTTGATGGATTCATACCTTGCAGAAGTGGCACCAGATACCTATTTGAATCCTTCAAAGTTTGCAGCATTGGCGATGTCACTGCCAGATTCTGCACGAGAATCTCATGACAGACTTTACCAAGCAATTGGTGTATATTTTAAGGTATGCTACTTTGGTTTTAACATGGCAAAGAATAAAGTAAGATCTGTGTTTTTTAAAATTTTATATCAGTAATGCTAGTACTGACTAAGTGTTCGACAGCATCACGCTGATTTATTCGAAGAAGAGAAGATGAGCATCTGTTGTGCACTGAACTATGATAAACTATCAGCACATTCTTTGAAACATCTCACTCAAAATATAAAGTTTCCTCCAAGAGGAGCAGTTGAAGCTTTTACTACAGAGCAGTCCAAACTGAGAAGTTTACTCCACAAAGCCTACAATCTCAAGACTTTAGACTCTCTGCTTATTCACACAGATAATGAAATTAAGCATGAGAAACAGGACACTGAGCATATCATCCCTATTTATACTAAGAAGCTTGATCTCCCAACAGAGGCAGAGAAGCTAAGAGCACATTTGCAAACCATGCATTGGAAGACATTGGAAATGGGAAACACTTGTGGGACAATGGAGATGCAGATGGCAGCTATAATGAAATCAAGATTGTCCTTTAGGGGTAGTATTCAATACTTGCCTAAACTCTTTCCCTAATTCAAAGTTGGAAACTTGCTATGTATAGATTTACGATCTGGCAGAAAGGTTTTTTTTTTTTTTTTTATTCAAAGAAAATTAATGTAAATTCTTCTTCTCTCGGTGATGAACTCTACTTTATATCTTCTGACATACTAAACAAGGCTGTCAAAATTTGATCCATAATATAAGCTCAAAGTTTAAAACATGAACCCATCCAACGTCCCAAGATTCAAACTGTAATGGAAGTTTGAACATATCGAGACAAATGGGCATCTGTGTCATGGCCAACATCGAGAAGTAGTTTGGATGTTTCTAAAGAATATTTGAAGTGGTTTTCGAGTCTCCTCGCAGATTCACAGAGAACAGCCGACTGAGACAGCGAGCAATGCGGCAAAGGGCACGCACATTGCGGGGCTCATTAATAAACCAACATCAATACACCATTTGAAATGTTATTGTGCAGACAGGACAGCTAGTTGAGGTTTGAAGAAACCAAAGCATTTTTTATCAACTCTACCTATTTGTTCCTGGAAAAGCCACAACTAGTTTACTGTGTAACTTTGGTTCAATGATTAATAATGTTCTACCCAGTCAACTGTGTGTGTGAATGGTAAAAATGAAAATGAAAATGAAATGATGGGGGTGTGTGAGGCCATAAATGCAAGCATTGCAGCCAAGAAGGAGATTGATGTCGTTTTACTGCATGAACTCCAAGGAGTACCAACATTTTTGAAATGACCACTAACTTAACATAGCGAGAAACAAAAACATTTTTGATTATCGTGTTACTACTATTCTAGTCTTCCCACTAGTTGGAAGCAGTGAGCATTAATTGTCCTTTGAAATCTTTATTTTAACTCTCTCTTCGAAAAAACATTTCTAAGTTTTACTTCCATAGGAATACCACAACTCATGCATGACATGATGACATGAGCCACTCACAACATGTTGGGCTTTGGTTCCTCAGAATTACAGGACAGCCCAAATAAAGGATCAATGAAACAAGTTTAAGAAAAGGACCCCAAGTCAAGGCCCACTTTGACCTCCAAGATTTGGGCCTCACGTTTTCGTGTACCTGCACTGAGTCTCCAGCCGACGTCGTATCGTTGAAAACTTAAACTTGTCCGGCTCCCACATCCAACTAGTCGTTGGTTAGTCGACGGCATCAAACTGTTAAACGACTGTGTTTTGATGCGTCTTCTAACCCAAACCCAAAATGATTTCTTCGTCGTCGTCATCAATCGCATAGATAAAAGTCACAACTTTCTTTCCCTTTCCGGCTTTCCTTTCTTTCTTCTGGATACATCAAACCCATCGAATTATGAATTTTTTGAAGTACGAAAGCATAAGATCCGAAGGGGAAAAATAAAGCTGCAAATAAGAGAAATTCGTTTTATTCTTTATTTATTTAAGTAAAGCTTTTGGCGTAGATTTGATTTGATTTGATTGATTGGGTGGAGCAAAGCAAAAAGATGTTGGAGAAGATCGGGTTGCCGGCAAAGCCATCACTGAGAGGGAATACTTGGGTGGTTGACGCCTCACACTGTCAGGGATGCACTTCTCAGTTCACCTTCATCAATCGCAAGGTTCATTTTTTTTCTCCTTCCCTCCATCTCCGATCCAATGACCCATCTATGAGTTCTTGACAAGTTCTTTTGTTTCTTCATTACCTATGCCTCAAAATTTCTACTTTTTAGATTTTATATGTGAACTCAACCGTAATTCCGATACTACGATTCGTGGGTTTCCATTTTGAACGTTGTGGAAAGCATATAGATTGTTTATTCTGTACAGGCCGATGATTATTTAGTTTAAGAATTTGTTGGGGATTAATAGTTTGTGTTGTGCAAAGAAATGGGTTCTAATTATATAAAGGACTTGTTATCCAACTTAAGCTTATTCGAAGGTTATTGAATGTGATATTTTTACTAGTCTCTGGGTCTTTTTAGGATTCTTGATTATATGCAATGTGGAATTTCAGCATCATTGCCGGAGGTGTGGGGGATTGTTTTGCAACAGCTGCACCCAGCAAAGAATGTTTTTACGCGGGCAAGGTGATTCGCCTGTGCGTATTTGCGAGCCTTGTAAAAAGCTAGAAGAAGCAGCACGCTTTGAGAGACATGGGCACAAGACTAGAGCTGGGAGAGGTACCATCTCAATTTCTTCTAAGGTTGTTAGTTCATTTGTTGTTGTACTGAACATTTGTCTGTTCTGTAAGAAGTTGTGCTAGTTTTGTGCTTCTGCCACATGCTTCTTTGCTGAATTATGGTATAGATAGATTTTTTTTGCACTTGCATCATTTTAATGGCAGACGGAAAAGGATTGAATTACTCTACCCTTTGATGGTACCTTCAGTATCTAACCTCTTAACTTTCTGTGCAGGCAGTTTGAAGTTGACATCAAAGCCTGAGGATGAAGTTCTGAACCAAATTCTCGGTAATGATAGGAAGGAATCAGGACAAGAGTCTAACAGTAATGTGGTTGCTAGTATGCAGAGGGCGAGTAGCAGTGCATCATGTTCAAATAGTCAAGAAGATTCCAGCCACAATGGGGTGGGAGAAATACATAGAAGTCTTTCTGTTGATGAGCCCAATCATTTACAGAGTGGTGATGGATCTGCTTCTCCTGAGGAGTTGCGTCAGCAAGCTTTGGATGAGAAGAAGAAGTATAAAATTCTGAAAGGAGAAGGGAAGTCTGCAGAAGCATTAAGAGCGTTTAAGAGAGGGAAGGAGCTTGAGAGGCAGGCTGACGCATTGGAAATACATTTGAGAAAAGAGCGTAAAAAGGTTTTACTCTCTGGCAATGTGGCTGAGAGCCAAACTAAAGATGGGCCTTCAGAATCTGGAAGAAGAAATAAGGTCACTCCTCTAGTGGGTAAATCAAAAGATGACCTTTCCGATGAGCTTAAAGAGCTAGGATGGTCCGATATGGATCTTCGTGATGAAGAGAAAAAGCAAGCAAGTCTGAGTTTGGAGGGCGAACTTTCTTCTCTTCTTGGAGAAATCTCACAAAAGACCAATAAAAATAAGGGTAATAGCGCCATTGACAAGACCCAGGTTGTTGCACATAAAAAGAAGGCTCTCATGCTGAAGCGTGAGGGGAAACTTGCAGAAGCCAAGGAGGAACTAAAGAGAGCAAAAGTTTTAGAGAAGGAACTCGAAGAACAGGAATTCTTGGCTGAGGCTGAAGATTCTGATGATGAGCTATCTGCATTAATTCGCAGTATGGATGATGACAAACAACAAGAATTTTCAATTCAATATGAGCAGGAGAATGACATTAATTTTGATAATCTTATTAGTGCTGCTGATGATCATATTTTGGATAGTAATTTTGAAGTGACGGACGAGGATATGGAAGACCCGGAAATAACTGCTGCTTTACAATCTTTTGGATGGTCTCAAGATTCTAAGAATCCTGAAACTCCTGCTACCCATATAGCTGCTGTTGACAGGGAAGCACTATTAAGTGAAATTCAATCCTTAAAACGAGAGGCTCTAAATCATAAGCGGGCAGGTAATGTTAGAGAGGCAATGGCACAGCTAAAGAAGGCAAAACTACTTGAAAAGGACCTCGAAAGCCTTGACTCTCCAGAGGGCAATGTTGCAAACGATCGCACAACAATTCATAACCAAACTGATGATAAATCATCAAAGTCATTTATGGTGGGTGATGGAAATGTTAATACAATAGACATGAACTCCAAACCTGCAAGGAAGAGTAAATTAATGATTCAGAAAGAGCTTCTGGGCTTGAAAAAGAAAGCCCTGGCTCTGAGAAGAGAAGGACGATTAGATGAGGCTGAAGAAGAACTGAAGAAAGGCAGTATTCTTGAGCGTCAGCTTGAAGAGATCGAAAATGGTTCTATGCTAAAGGCAATGCCTGGGACTGTTGGCAGTAAGGTCCTAGATTTGTCACATGAGCATCCCAATCTGCCAGTTGCAGACGAGGAAGGAGACAATGTAACAGATCAAGACATGCATGATCCAACATATCTTTCTATCTTAAAGAATTTGGGTTGGGATGAAGATGATAATGAATTTGCAAACTCATCATCCCGGCCTTCTAAGCAAATTGATAATCGTTCCACCAAGGTTGGTGAATCCTCTGTAACTCAAGCCCCGGCTAATGTACTGGCTGGAGGATCAAGGAGAAGTAAAGCTGAAATTCAGAGGGAACTCTTAGGCGTCAAAAGGAAAGCTCTTGCTCTGAGGCGCCAGGGAGAGACTGAGGAGGCAGAAGAACTGCTGAAAAAGGCGAAAGCATTAGAGGACCAGATGGTGGAGATGGAAGCACCCACGAAAGAAGTTCAATCAGACTTTGGTAGGCACAAGGAAAATATCACTGAACCTACTCGTAATAGTGCTGAAGAGGAAGGTGATGGAGGTAATGTAACAGAGATTAATATGCAGAACCCAGCATTTCTCTCAGAGGGAACCTCTTCTTCCAAAGTTGCTGTTTCTGCACCAAGAAGTAAAGGTGAAATCCAAAGGGAACTTTTGGATTTAAAAAGAAAGGCTCTTGCCTTTAGACGTAAGGGAGAAACCGACGAAGCTGAGGAAGTACTGAGGATGGCTAAGGTGCTAGAGATTCAAATTGAAGAATTGGATGCCCCAAAGGATGTGCGTCTGCGTGATGATCCAAAGGAAGAGAATCTCGAGAGTTTCGGATTACTAATTAACAATGAAAAGGAGAGGAATTTGAAGAATGATATGGAAGTGAGAAGGTCTACCCAGACAGCAGTGGGTCCAATTGACGAAGTAGTTAAGTTGTCAGTGGGTTCAGGAAGTGTAAGAAGTCGTGCAGCTAATCCCCCTATAAGGAATCCTAATGTTTCCGTTCTACCAACCTCACAGTTTGCTAAAGAAAACCAACCATTGCCAGTGGAATTGGGTGCTTCGGGTAAAACTCGTTCTCCAGACAACCAGAGACTTGCTGGAGGCTTTAGTCAGATGTCTCCACCTGTCCAATCTGGGAACTTCGTTGATTTGTTGACAGGGGATGACTGGATAAGTTCACAAAGACCCGTGGAAAAACAAGATGATAGCCTAAAATTTGACTCTGTCGGTTCCTTAGCTGCCAGCCCTCCCATCCAGTTGGGATCCCTGACTTTTTCAAATGAAGATCTGGCTAGCCAAGATAATGCTAAAATTCATAAAGCGGAAGATACAGTTCTGGTCAATAAGAAGAGAGATGCTGATGAAGCAAATTCGATTCAGGAATCTGCTTCCCAGAGCAACCAAAGTGCCATTCGGCAAGAAATCCTGGCTTTTAAGAGGAAGGCATTAGCTTTAAAGAGAGAAGGAAAACTGACAGAAGCTAGGGAGGAACTTCGGCAGGCAAAATTGTTGGAGAAGCGTCTTGAGGATGATAGTCCTCAGTCCAAAACTACTTCAAGTGATGTTGTTTTGGGTTCAAGTGATAGTCCTCAGTCCAAAACTACTACAAGTGCTGGCCAAAAGGATCATGGTTCACCATCCTTGGACCCAAAACCATTGTCCAGTCGTGATCGCTTCAAGTTGCAACAGGAGTCTCTTGGTCACAAACGTCAGGCTATGAAGCTGCGGAGGGAGGGTCGGATGGAAGAAGCGGAAGCTGAGTTTGAATTGGCTAAGGCACTTGAAAATCAGTTGGAGTTGCCTGCTCAGGATTCCACAACTGACAAAGTAGAGCCACTTGATGATGTCTCTGTTGAGGGTCTTCTTGATCCTCAACTACTGTCTGCCTTGAAAGCAATTGGAATTGATGATGCTAGCATTTTATCTCAAGGCCCTGGAAGACCAGAGCCTTCCAAAGTTAATGCTGGTAAGAGCAATAACCCAACCCAAGATAGAAGTCAGCTGGAAGAACAGATCAAGGCAGAGAAGGTAAAGGCGGTAAATTTGAAACGTGCAGGAAAACAAGCTGAGGCCTTGGATGCTCTTCGGAAGGCCAAGCTGCTTGAAAAGAAGCTGAATTCCTCGCCTTCGAAGTGAAAAGTAAAGACGTGACCTTGGTAAGTTGGGAAGGTCCATTATTCGTTACAAGCTATGAAGCTCGATAGCTCAGTAAATGTTGTTGGTATG